>NW_024582433.1:2308957-2366844 GCF_018398535.1 Haplochromis burtoni
AAAAAATAATAATAATATGAGACAGCCAAAGCCAAACATTCCTAAATGAAAATACTACTTTATGTGCAAGAATATGCATGGCATGAAATTGCTAAGTGCAAGTGTTCAGGGTTTAACTATCCCGCCCGGGTGGTCATTGGCTAACGTCTATAAAATAATATAAGACAGGATAAAAAAAATATCCTAACAATTTAATAACTTACAGTTTCTATTCATGATGTAAAATTTGTTGCATTTTATATTGCCTGAAATTTTTACTACATGTGTCATTATTTTGTACGTTAATTAGTTAAACTACTTTACAGATCGTTAATCTAGATAGCGAGAGGGTTAAACTGACTTAAAGCAATCAATCATAAATTGTATTAGTGACAAAAAATACATTGAAATACAAATAAAGTAAAAATAAATCAAGCTGTCAATAGATTTTTTACTTAAAGGTTACTTTTCATTGGTTTAACTAATGAGTATGCATCAGCTAACCCTGGTCTGATCATTTTTACAGGTTATTTCAGTGGCATCTCTATAACACTGTATATCAAGAATAAAGTACATTGTAGCTGTAACAGAGACCAACAGACAGCTAACCACACTTGTAGATTAAGTCCTTGGTTCATTACAAAGTTAAATTAAAATATTTTACAACTACAGTGAAAAAAAAAAAATCCAAAGACTGATTTTTGGCTTCTTCTTTTTGAGATCATCTCCATTGGACCATTTGCCCATCGCTTCCAAATTTAGATCAATGCCATACATAAGAGTAATCATATGTGGAATATGTAGAGTTATATGTGGCCTACATCTTGAAGGTCTTTGTTGGCTTTCTCATCTTGGGGACTCCTGGAAACGGACAGTCTAGCTCAAGTTCAGGTTTCAGGGCAGAGGTTTCCTTGATGGTTGACCTAAAATGCTCCTAGACGGACTAGGTCACGCTGAGGAGGTAATTTATATGTATGTTCAAAGGGGTCCAGGGATTCCGGGTATAGATCCAGGGCTGGGGAAACAGACACACTCGCCCTCCTCTGAGTCCGCTCATGAAAACCACACATTCAGTCCAGATGTCCACACCGTGCCTCACTCATGCTCTCGCTAATCCAAAGGGTTTCCAGGGAAGGCAGGCTGGGGTCCAGGGAGGTTCTGTGATGGAGGAGATGGAAAAACAACAATAAGCCAGAGAGCCAGGAAGCACAAGGAGGAATATTACAGAGAGCCAGGCTACACTAACTGAAAATAGTACAACAATCCAGCTAGGACCAAAACTCCACCGAGGCCTTAAATGGCATCAAGGGCAATCAGCCAGAATGAGCACCAGGTGAGTAGATGGAGGGTGAGGATGCAGGTAGGCACAGGTGTCCAGACGCCCCCCCTGGTGGAAAAGGCAAGTACCACATCCAGAGCAGCCACCCAGAGCAGGGGCCAGCTAAGCTTTTATTTAGTGTGTATCCTTGTGTATCCACGTCAAACACATCCATCCATTAAACATGGACACTGACTTTAAGATGTCACCCACGGATTTCTGGATTCTACATTTTAAACTATAGGTATTCGTGTTTCTAGATGCTGTCACATTGTCCTGTTTGGACCCAGATATAACCACATTTGCAAAGAAGGTCCCAAGTCATGAGCCAATAGAGGCAAGCTATGTGAGCAGGCTGTACCAATAAAATGTATGATAACAGACTAATTAAATACCATAATTTCATTCACTGAAGCTCATTTTATTCAGACTGTTACTCAGAGTAGGTCACAATATTTGTAACATTATTTCAAACGATTCAAACGGCAGCAGAACCACAAAAAGAGGTAAAAATCCCAATCGGTGGCTCAAAGTAGTCCCTATTGTTTGAAGTTACTGTGACCAGTTTAGTGATATCCTTCAATTACTGCACCACTTTGACCACAGGTAGTGCTTTTATTATAATTATTATTTTGTGCACATTAAGCCAGTTTAAGGTTGCTTTACTGAGATGTGGCTGTTATAAATTGATGTATTCAAGTAAGAATACACCAACAAAGACTTGCGGTGAAAGAATGCAGCACAAGGTGCCCTGTAGAATATTTTCTTGTAAACAGACAACACTTCTGTTTACATTTGGCACTTTTTTACAGGATGCATTGTGTGTGACCTTCAGTTGCGATAAACACATTACCTTCTTCATATTATCCAAGCAAATTTATAATGTGTGTGTGTGTGTGTGTGTATATATATATATCCTCTCCTTCTTTCATTTTATAATTCTAATCTTGATGATAATAACATGTCCAATGACTTTTCATGTGTATTGTATGATTCTAAAGGGGTCTTTTGAAATATGCGTGTTTTTTAGATGTGTCTCAGTAAAACACTCATAAATTTTCCTCTGTCTTTCTACATTTTTCACTATATTTGAGCACTTAACAAGGCAATGATATATTTATTGGTGAGTCGTCTAATCATGTCCTTCTATTTGTGGTCCATGATAGGGATGCAGGTAAGTAAGCTCCTGAAGATTATCAATGAGTGCTCTTTTGTGTCTATGGTGACTCTCTAGCTTCAGGTTATTATATTACTGAGCTCCCTTCACCTGATTAAGGTTTTATCTCCAGCCACAGCTGTTCCAAAGATTATACACTATTCTGTGACAATATTTGAGCCATGGGAGCCACGTCTCCCAGCTGGCAGGAAAAAAAACCCTCTGTGTTTGTGTGTGCACCAGTGTGTCCACTGGTAAATTAGATGTATGTAATGTTTTGGGGGGAAAAACACAAACAAAACAATCACACAATCACATATTTCGCCATGTGAGAATGCACATGTATAGATATGTGACCATGCTAGTATGAAATGCCAGTTTTTTGTTTTTTTTTTGCAATGTGTACAAGGTTTTGTTACATTTGTTACCAGAACTGTGAATTGAGGGTCTCTAAATCCCTGATCCCTGTGGTCATTCTGCATTTCCTGTCTCTGAGAGGGCTTAAATACTCTGAAGCTCAGTGTAATAATTTAAAGGCTTATCTGGCCTTAATTGTGTTGACATCTTTAATTAACCCAAGTTTAACAGATTCCTGATGAGAAAACACAAACATGGCTCATAGTAACGCTCCTGTTTCAGAATTAACGAAGTTGTCTTTTCCAGGACAGACTGTAAAACAACCTTTCACCACTGCCTGGATGTTACATTATTTTTTTTTTGTCTTATTCATTAAATTTTATCGTTATTTTGCAATAATGTTATCTCATTCATCCTTCCATTCTCTTCCACTTATCCTTCAGTGTCACAGGGGAACTGGAGCCCATCCCTGCTTTAGGGCAAGACGTGAAGTACACTGTGGACAGGTCACCAGTCTGACACAGGGCTATATCAGGTAAATTTTCTGAAATTAAAAAAAGAAATTACAAAATTGAAAAACATGTTGCAAAGGTATTTTTCATATAACTCTTATGAATTAAGTAGGTGTATTTTTAGTTTTACTCATTTCATAAAGGAGTTTACAAAACCTTTTGAAAGAACTTGACTGGATTAGATTTCAAATCTTAAGTGAATTTGAAATTTAAAGTTAAAGCATAAATACCAAATAAACCAAATAAACCAAATAACAGGCAGTATCAAACATTAGATGATTTTAAGGTCACCGAATGGCAACAAATTCTCTACCAGGGCGAATACTCCCATTCTGGCTGGCATTTTGGTATCAATTCATTAAAAAAAGGGTGGGATAAAACACTCTTTTGAAAGAGCTACTAAGTTTAAATTTCAAAGTTGCAGGGCTTTTTTAGCTTTCAGATGTCTGTTTATGAGGTTGTGTATTTTACTTAGTTTTCATTAGATTTTACCATAGAACTCCATGGTTTCATGTAGTTCTGAAAACTGCTTGATGAAGTTTGGGGAAACATCATAGTTATGAGTTGCTCATCCATGATGACCTAGCATGTTGAAATGACTCTTACCCAGTGTGATCAAATGTGATGTGATACCAAGGGTTATTTCCACATGTGAAAAGTTACTGAGTTCATCACAGCGCCAGTGTCTAAGAACACCTTGTGTGCATCAGCGAGATGCCACCAGCTTTGATAAAACAGCAATATATGATAACAAGTTTGGAATAGCCAGCTTTAAAAGATACACTCTCTACTGGTGTTAAATTAGGAAGAAACATTGGTCTCCTGGGTTTTTCATCTAGCACTACTAGAGGGTGCTGTCACAACACAGTACCATAGGTTGCAATAAGCTGCTTAAACAAAGAACCCACAGGGTCATTTGTTTTCTGAGGGGATTGTATTAAAATGCCAATAGTCCTGCATTCTAAATTGCTGAAGGTCTGACAATTTTAGACAAAAGCACCGTGTACTTTAGTGGCCTTGAGCACAAAGCCTTAAGTAAAAACACCCATTTTGCATCTTTTGAAGAGATGAGGTGAAGCCCAAGTTGCCCAAAGCAGCATCAGCTCATTACAAAGAGAAAGAGGTGAGAGACATGGAATGGCGTTTGATCTCTACTCTGCCCCTGCCACTCTGTCCACACTCAGCCTTACAACAGACCCAACTTCTTTTTTTTTTGCACTTTACAATCCTTTGTGCTCTTGTGCACGGCCTCACCACCAGTGATATTGGAGTCACTGCAAGATTTTGTGGAAATATACCAACCTGGAGTTGAGTCTGAGGTATGTAATGTGACAGTGCAGATCTACTGGCTTGTCCCCATGTTACTCTGCACCATGCGGAAAACATTGCCTTATTATCAGACAAACTGAAGCCTTTTAAGGTAGTCCATACTCTGCATTGCTATAAACCTCTCCCTAAGCAGGAGAAGCCCGATAGTTTTAAAGCACTGACAAAATCAAAGAAACCGATTCTCACCATCTCCCTGGTCTCCCCAGGTAGGAATAAGCCCCATGAAGTAGTTGCTTGCCTATCTGGAACTGTTATGTAAATTTAACCCTCTCAAGGCAGGCGTTGCCGATTTGCAACAGTTAAAAACTAACAACCTGATTACCCCACATACATATTTTATGAATTTTTTTAACTCAGAAGTACCACTGCAGGACTTGGTTGTGCGTTAGCAACAAAAAGTTTAATTTGAGCCTGAGAGGGTTAAAGGGGGGCAGTAGAGTCTGTGGATTTTTTTTCCAAAGCAGCAGAGGCTTAAATGCAAGAAATTCTGTCCTGGTTGGCTGCTTTGAAACTGAAACCTTATCTGTCTGGAGCCTTGACACTTTCAGTCTAGCCCAGGTAGCTTTGATGGACAAGGTAGAAATGTGTGTATGTATCAAGTTTGCTTCTGAAATGTGCAAACCAGGAAAGCTTTTAAGATAAGTGGTCAATGCCGTATTATTATGTGATCCGATGCCATCATTACTGAGACCTCTAGGTGGTAGCAGTGATCTACTCAGATCCTCTCGTTCTCAGATCCTCTGATTTCTGCTGATGAGAGCTGTAGTCACTAAGAAAAGGATCTGTGACCACTGAGAGAGGAAATAGGTAGTGCAGAGACAAAGGGATGAAAAGAGAGAAAAGGCTGCATTGGCCTTTGATTCAAGCAGATATACAGTGGGTTAAGGTGCCTCTTTCTTTCACGATGTCTCCCAATCTTTACCTCTTGCACTTCATTCTTTCATTGTTCTCACCCAGTCACCATGGAGTGTTTTAAAAAGTCATCCAATTTCAATGTCCTTATTGAAGAAACATGCACTGGAACTGAGCAACTGCACTTTTGCTGAGGCCATTTGGGGATATACTGTGGTGCAATGCACTCTGTGTTCTGAAGGTGTGGTCCCTCTACCAGTATCACTCTTTAAAAATAGACTGTTGGTATCCTGCTGAGCAGAAACCATTAAACAAATGACTTTTTAGCCCCAAGCTGACTTTGAAAAACATTTTGGGTTACAGTGTATACTGTTAGTGCAAAGAACAGAGTCACTTTGTTTTATCTTTCGTCTCTTCCCTCCTCTAGGCTGCACTTGTTTCTGGGTTACCATTTGCATAGGCTGTTCAACCTGTGTCTGCGCGCGCATGCTTGGAGTGTTCATTTATGATTTTGTTTTTGCCCCAGGGAATATTTAAAGGGTAAATATTTTCAGGTAGCATGCACATTTCTGTTATTATCATATTAGACTAGAATTTAAATGCCAGTATAGGTTTTTACCTTCTTCATCAAAATGACACCGGTGTAGGAGAAAGTGGTACAGCTTCATCTGTCTGAAAATAAAGTCACACTGATCATATCAGCTCACCAATTAATCTCACCAGTGTGAGATTTATCAGTAAAGAAAAGTTTCGAAAAGCCACGTAGTCAAATTCTATATTTAAGACAATCAAGAAAGATTGTTTTTGCCAGTGGAACAGTGGATTACATGCAAAATAATACCCCTCCTACTTTTTCCCAAATACTTTGTGGGGAGGAAGCCCACACTTATGTAAAAAGGAAGAGAAAACATAACATTGAACACATTTTCTTCCCATACATAATGCCTCTCTGCTTGTCAACCCAAATTTGTGACTTGTTTCATCTTGGAAATATCACTGAATCCAAGTAATCAGGAGACTGACAGAATAAAAACAAGAGAATTTATTTATATAAGCACCACAGATTTCAAAGACTTTCCATGGCAGCCAACATTTTTTACATCACGAAGTTTTGTATTTGTGAAAAGCAGCATCAGCACAAACAAAACGTTGGACCATTGGCAATGAGTACAAAGAATACAGAGTAATAGTGCACTCAACTTCAAAACTTTAAAGGCATACACGTTAAGGAATATAGAAAAGAAAAGAAAACAGCAGAACTCTGAAAAAAATTTTTTTCACTGTATTTATTAAAGGGCAAAAAAGATGGATGCGTTTCAGCATCCATCTTTTTTGCTGATGACGGCTTATTGCTGAAACGCGTCCATCTGTTTTGCCCTTTAATAAATATAGAACAATTTTTTTCAGAGAGTGCTCTGTTTTCACTTTTTTCTGAGTAGAAATCGACAAATTTAGTAGACTGAAAAAATGTGATTCTTACCCTTTTAACTACAGGAACCTATAAATCAGTGTGAAGCATAACATTTCATACTTGTCTGGTTTTAAACAGGTGCGATAAGATAAAATTCCCAGTGTGTAATATTCATATTATTTTTAAGTTCAATGTTTAGAGCCTAGGTTATACACAAATCAGTTTATTACATTTCCTTCACAGAAGCTTTGATTACATTTTCACCTTCCATGGTGTAAAATAGAAAAATAAATTTAAAAAAAATACAATGTCTGCACAAGAAATTGCATATTGAATTACTGTTGATGTGTATAGAGCTTGCATAAACAACATGTCCTTTCAATATCATCATCAGGTCTACATCTTACTGCAGAAGACACACTGAATGCCTGTGTGTGTGTGCGTGTGTGTGTGTGTGTTCTTGTGCCAGCAGCATTATGTGCAAGACCAGGTGATAATTCATGCTTCACAGGCCCCACAGCCTTTCCATTATGCTATGGGTTCAAAAAGTTAAGGGTGGCATATTGCAGTGCAAATTGCAGGCAAAAGCATGACAGAACTGAGTGGAATCAATTACAGCTAGTATGACACACATCAAAAGAAAGAAGGAAGCAAGCTACCTTGATAAAAAGAAGTCATGTGTTGGATGAGAATTCACATTCTTTGAAGACAAGCTACAGGACATTTGTAACTTATTTTCAGTCTTTCTTCACAACTAATTTTTCTAAGAGGAGATATTTTGGTGCAGTAGTCATAGGGTGAGATGGAATTGGATGCAAGGTAATTAAGTATTAAATATAGTAGTGGGAACCAATCTAAATTAATACTTTAACAATTCTGTTTTGCAGTGTTAGTCAGTAAGTGACTGGCTGCTCCTGTATGGGAATAGAACGATGCCACCTTATCCCATAGTCCAGCCAATAATGCGATTCACACTTGTATATACGCAGCTAATCATAGCCTGTCAATCGTTGTTGACAGGCTATGACACCGTCCTTATGTGCCAACACCGGTGTTTTAGCTAGCAAAGCGGCGTGGCTGATGTGAAGTGAAGCCATATAAATGACAACATGTACAACCATTGGAGATGTGAGCAGGACAGACGAACAATTGACAGAAAAAATGTGGACTTTATACCAGTTTTTAAATTGTGTTGATAGGCCACGTAAAACCAGAGTTATGATAAAAATATATGCAATGTTTGGTTTTCTTCCTGAATACTATCGTTGTTTATATTTACTGCGGGAAGAAACGGTAAAAATGGCATTTTATAAGGAAAACGGTCGAAAGCACTCTCTGCCTGTGAGCAAAACCAAAACCAAACCCCCCCCCCCCGCCCTCTCCTATTGGTGGGAAAGTGTACCATGTCGACCAATCAAAAAAAGGATATGGCAACATGGCATTTACATGTTTAGGAAGAGGGAAGTTTTAGGAGTGACGGCGGTGTTTTGAGATGTGAGAAATTTGCAACGTTTAGCGCAAATCTTGTGTAGTTAGTGTGTAGTGTAGTCAATAGTTTAGTTCAAGTTATTTTTACTTCCAATAGTGTTAACATACTACACAGGTCATGAACAAGATTTTTTTAAATTTTAGATAGATAGATAGATATAATTTTATTTCGAACATGCAAACATAATTGAAATAACAACAGAAAAAAACTAAAAACTAAAAACTAAAAAAACTTAAAAATCATCAAGTTTTCATGTATATATCTATGTCTACAGAATGCATGTGCTCGAAAAGGAGTAGGATGAAGTTTATACTTTTCTTGTTCCAACCCCCTTATTTCAAATTTCATTGAATTCAACATTATTTGATCATATATGGTTAACTATGTACAAGTCTAACACATTGAACATACACAATTAATACCATTTTCAGCACGTAAACCAGAACAACAACAAACTACATTTTTACATAAACTAATCACCCTGTCTATAACACCCGCTTAATCTCTGAGCTTATTTTATATCTATGTGACAAACACCTTAATGAACACTTAAGGTTGGGTTACTCAGGCCTTGATCTATAAAAAAATGAGGACACAATGAGACAACTCAGTCACTGAGAGGAAGATTTCATATATTCATGCAAGTTATTATTTTTGAACAATCGTGTGAATTTTTGTATTGATGTACTTGTCTTGATTTCATCTGTACAGGTGTTCCACACACTAACTCCTCTGACTGTAATGCTCTGATATTTTATATTTGTCCTTACTACTGGCTTGCTGAACATAAGGATTCCTCTCATGAGTATTTGGTCTTATTTGGAACAAGTTCTGAATGTTGTGGGGCAAAGATTTATTCGCTGCTTTGTACATTGTTTGCGCAGTTCTGAGGTCAACCAAATCTTTAAATCTGAGAATATTTAATTTGATAAAAAGTGGATTTGATGGTTCTCTTGAAGTAGCTTTATTTATTATCCTTATTGCGCTATTTTGCAGAATGTATATTGGATGAGTGTGTGTCTTATATGTGTTTCCCCACACTTCCACACAGTATGTCATGTAAGGCAGTATAATAGAACAATAGAGAGTATATAATGTTTGATTTATGAGATCCTTAACCTTGTAGAGAATTGCCAGAGACTTCGATATTTTGCCTTTGATACTGTAAGTGGGCTAAAGCAGTTATTTAAAAGTAGTCTAACATAAATGTAAATGCTGTAATTTGATTATTTTAATAAACCATGTAACTTGGATGGATTCGATGCTGGCGTGACCACAGTGCACACGTCTGCTGTTGCTCACAGTGGTCCAAGGGACCGCTCAGGGAGTTTGTGTGTTCGCTCAGACACATGAAAAATCAGAGGGAACATTGGTGGGAACTATTGCTAGAAACACCCCTAAGACAGCCCTCAGCATGTGCAAAATCCTGTACCATTTACATAAAACATGAAATGTATAATTCTGCAAAGTTACTGTTGTGAGACCATACTTCATGGTAATTGAAATTCAGTTTATTTAAATAAGTCTACTGTTCATGCACATATACAACCCGCTGTAAAATGAAGAACTGCATGTTCCTGGAAATACAATGAATTCACATCATTTAGTGTAATCCTTGAGCTATAGAGCCCCTGTATTCTATTCGTGCTAGGGCCAAAGGGCAGTTACACTAATCAAATTGTTGATAAAATATAATGAATGGATAGTACAAAATGCTGTAGGAGCTGAGCTACAAATATATAAATGCAACAGTAAAGTAAGGTAACGTAAATTTCAATAGTGCAACTGTTGCTATTACAGATGGTAATCTTAAAGGACTAGTGTAATTTTTGTTTCCACAGTTCAAAATAATAATAGCTGATGCAACACTGAGGATCTACAAACCTCTGATAGATTAGAGAAGCGCTAAATTAGAACCAGACTATCTACTATTTAACCACAGATATGACTTTGGTAAAATGTAAATACTAGCATCATTATGTTATCAGGCTTTCAGTGACAGTATTTTTCAGGTAATGCTTATTCTTCCTAATTTTTCAAATTTTTCTTGAAACAATTACTAATTAGGGCTTTATTGTTTATGTGTTCAAATTGCCCCCAAAATAGGGAGTAATGAAATAGAAATACTTAGTTGCAGTAGAATTTTCATATATCTGTACTTACTTGAAAATGTATTTTTCTGACTTTTTACTTTTCCTCCCAACGTTTTAACACAATTATCTCTACATTTTCAAAACAGGCTTAAATCTTACTTCAGGTTTAAGACATCTGAGGGGGATTCTTTCTAAAATCATCAAAATTATATAAAAATAAATGAACAATAACACATAAAAGAAGATCCTATTGGTATAACTATAGCTATCACAGACAAAGAGATGAAAGGGCCAAAAATCATATAATGCATGCATCATTTATTTTATTGTAGTCAGATTTTAAACTGAGTTGGAATAATCCAGAATGCTGTTTTTGGTGTAGATGTTGCACTTCAGCATCTAGCTAGCGATACAAAAGAGAAACAAGCATAACGGGAGTAACAGGGATTACAGGTAATCAAATCCAAAAATACATAAACTCATTTATGTTATTACAAGGCTGCATGAAAGTGCAGTTTAGTGCAGGCTACTGTGCTTAGTTTGCAGTACTGTGGTGAAGTTTAAAGTAATGCATTATGTGGGACTTGCGCAAAGCAGCTGTGGTGTTAATTGTCAGTGTAAGGTATCATCAGGTGAATTGATACTAAACATCAATTCAATAAATTTAAGGTGACGATGCTGATAAGAGTTCCACATTTACACTATTTAAGACTAGAAAACCCAGGCTTATCTTGTAAAAAAATCAATTAAAAAAAAATCTACAAAGAGCAGCAGAAGTTATTGTAGCATGTTCATTCCACATATTGCACCACTGCGATTTTAGGGTTCCCACGCATGCCAAATACCAGTTTAACCTGTAACGATACTCCTTTCCATATTTTGTTTTAGGTGTGGAAGCAAAGTCACCCATCTAGAAAATGGAGCCATTCTTTTGCTTTTTTTGCTCTTCCCATTGAATTTCTCTGCCTGTGTACTACATAACAGATGTTCAAGTCTGTGAATTAATTAGAATTAAAATTTAAGTTGAAACAAAGTTTGTATTCCTTGATATATAATACTTTTTTATTATGATGATGACGCTGATTATTATTATTATTATTACATTAATGTGGCATACATCTTAAAAATGTCCTATTTTAACTTATTAGACAAAAAAAAATCATGTATATCAAATGTGTGCACCAACAACCTTCTTTACAGTTATTTTAAGACATTTCACTGTGGTCAAATGCAGTGGTGCTAAAGACCAACATGTCAGCAGTAAAGTTTTAAACAGATGTTCTATATATATATATATATATATATAAGATATATCATTTATTTTTGAATGATGGTTTTGGAAAACAGGCCTATAGGTTTGGATGGCAGGGAAAAATTTCTGCATGTGTAACTCTGACAAGACCAACACCTAATGTTATAACCCTACTAGTAGCATGATTAGGATACTAATTGTGCTGCTACTAGAACGATTAGTATCCTACTTGGTTAGGATCGCTGTTCAGATGATGGCATTTTATCTATCAAGCACTTAATTTTTGTCGTAAACAGTCTGACAAAACTATATTAAGGAAATGAATTTTGTATTCATGTTCTAAAACTGGTCATTCAGTGCATTTCAACTAGAAATTCTGAAGAATATTACAAATAACATTTCTACAGTTATTAGACATCAAATTGAAAAGTTAATACACGCAGTTGTGACTTCGTGACAGATTTAATGGAAGGAATAACTGTTTAAACTGACCAAAACACAATCAGTAGTGACCTGTTGATTTGTTAAATGAGAAAGAGAGAGCATCAGGACACACTATCAGCACATAAGCAGCTACAACAGATACAGTGAACTACACAGAAATGCAGACTGTTAGAGAATAATAAGCATAAAGAACATACTGGCTCATCTACATGAGCAGAGCACGTTGTTGCTTATGTGTGATTTCTTTCTTTCTTTCTTTTTTTGGCACCAGAGGGTCTGTTTGTATGTGTATGCTGTACTTGTTGCTCCGAGTTCATAGTTGAACACCTCATCACGTTCTCAGAAACACGGCAGTCTGTTTCCCTGCTCTTTGTATTTGTACCTCTGATGGTAGGGGGGTGGGTGGTGAGAGATTTTGGAGGTGGGCTGTAGGTCACCTATTCAGACAGCAGAAATTGTTTTCTGTGCTGCTTTTTCCACTGGCTGAACAAGAATAAAAATATTTTTTTCTTTACTTTTGATTAGGCAGGTATGATGGCTTGTTTGAGGTACACTCCTGCTCATAGCTAGAACCAGTGTAGTTTTTGTTCCTTATACTTTCTGGATGATGCTGCTGCTTTTCCCTTTGTAGTCTATCCATAAGATTAGACATGGATATTGTGTTTTCAATAGCAACAGTGAAAGGGACCCTATTGATTTATTTAGCCATTCTGCCACAATCTGCTGCTGGTGAAAGCTGTACCTCTGAAGCTTAGCGTGTGTTTAGATGTTTTTGTTGTTGTTGTTTTTCAGTTCAAGTATATATGTTGTTCAGCTACTGCAGATATAGGAGGCATGATGGGGCAAAAAGTCTGACGAACACTAATTTCACATTAAGCCAAATTTGATGACACTTTTGCTGACTGGTAAGCATCTTGCAGTCTAATGAAAAAGCTCGCTGTAAACTCTGTTCATTGCCACTCACTCAGAGCTCCACTCCAGCACAAAACATCTGCTCGCTGGGCCAATTTGTACGCCACACAGATAAGTAAAGGGTGAACTTAATGTAAACCCAAATTCCTATGTTGGTAAAGTTACTTCAGAAACACGATAAACTAAATTTGCAGATGGGACGGCTACACACATCAAAGTGCTCACAGTGCAGAAGCTCGCTCGTATATAATAGAGTAGTTATAGGACCAGGTGGAGTGGGGCACACATGGCCTACAAAAAGAATAGCAAATGCACATGCATACGTTGCCTTTATAGGCTTAGAGCAGAGGTATGATGACTGAGTGCCAATTTAGCAAGTCAACATATGCTTGAGGCCTACACAGAACCATATAAGCATATAAAAACTTTTAATTGGTGTTTTTAATGTTTATTTTTAGAGAATGGCTTTCATGTTGGTAGTTGCCATTTCTGTGCTGGTTCTTAATGAATTTAGCCATTAGTAAGAAGAGTTATATTTACTAACATCAATAATTTAGCCAGCTAGAGGTGACAATTTATAATAAAGCGAAATACTCCTTTAAAGTTGAACTGAGCTGCTATATTATTCAATCACATAATCTCTGAATGATTAAAATGTAAGCAGTCTATTCTTTTCTTTCCACAAGGGTCAACCCTGGACAGTTCTGTTTCCCAACAGCTTTACCCCACTACCTAATGATGTGATTGGTGATTATAAGTAACATAAAGAGATACCTTTGAAATTACAGTAAAATGAATTGACAGACAAATACAATTCAATCTAAATTCACATGTTTTTATTAATTTAGCTGATGAAAGGCTGTTGGGATACTTTGGCTTTTCAAATACAGTTTTTACAAAAGCAAGACATGTTCTCTCTGTTTCTATTAACGTCATTTCTTTCCTTTTTCCCACATTTTCAAAATCATTCAGTTTCAGCATCAATACGTCATCCATACGGTTGCTTATTCAATTCGGGGTCATGAGCAGGATAGAGTCTATCACAGCTGCCATAGTGTCTACAGCAATAGACTCAGACAGGTGTACACACAGGGAAACTGCACTTAGAGACAAACAACCATTTGCACTCACATTCACACCTATGCTTAATTTAGAGTCACCAACTTAACAGCATGTCTTTAGACTCCAGACATAAAGGCACCGATGTCAATACTCTTTCCAATAATCTTGTTCAGCTTAACTCTTTTTCTTGTAAGTTGTCTTTGTAGTATGTCTTTAATATCTTACAAGTGTGGGTGGTGTAAGGGTCACAAAAATATGTGGAATGATTATAATAGTTAAAGTTGCTGAATTACAAGAAGCTTATCCCTGTAGAAGTTAAACTGTTAAAAGTCTAAGCAAATGTTTGTGTGGATGATATTTGAAAAAAAATCACCCACATCCATTTTTTTATATATATCTTCTATATTGTTTTAGATACTTGAATGCTTTTTCTTCTATAGCAACTACCTGTGTTTGAGTATTAGGTGCTTGCTATGTTTGTCCACTCTAATATTTTCTGTGTTATCAAAAGGTATTTTTTTTGTGAAGCCAATTTATACTTTTTTGCTTACTAAATGAAATGAGTATGATTCTGCATTTGAAACATTTTGTTGTATAAGTGTCCTGGATGTTTTAGAAAACACTGGGCTAGGTTCCAAATTACCCACTGGGCATGGAGCGACAAAACAAGCTGTGCTCTGGAGAGAGCTTGTAATAGATTACAGTGATTCCCCTTGGACATGCTGTTGAGCAGGTGGTGCCTTAGCTGGTGCAACACACGGCAATGAATTTACCATTTCCTGCTCCACCATCTGACTATGAGTCGTACAGTCTGAAAACACATTTTTAATAACCAGAGAGGCAATTAAATAAATTCAAATAGAAGTCAGAGTCAACTATCTTTGCAGGTTATTTTTCTCATTAACCCAACACACACAAAGACACACACAAAGATGTATGAACAAATCAAAATACACAATGAATATATGTACATTTTTTAACGTTATGAGAGAGAAGGAGATTAAACTTGATTGTTGATATATGACAATTATAAAGGCCTAACTTACTGATTTACTATCCCTGGCATTATATCGAAGATACCAAACAATAATAATGCCAAAATGATACTGACTTTAAATGTTAAAGGTATCCAGTGTGTGTGCTTTGACATTAAAAAGGAAAATAGTTTCCCCCCTCACAGTCCATTGGATAAAATCACTTATTTCTGGCCTTCAAAAACAGCTTTCAGCAAGAACACCTGACTATTTTTCTATTTTTGTAAAAATACACCCTCAGATGTGGTTAATCAGCTCAGGCAGGAAACTAAAATGTTCATATTTTCCCTAGCTTCTCTGACAATGAAGCATGAAAGCGATTTCCTGTGGGAGGCAATGCTGAATTTGATAAACTTGACTTAGTTGTTATTTCTTGAGGGATAAAGAAGGTGAAATTGTTTACTTTAGTATGAAAATGTGGGAAACTTTAAACACGTGTTTCTTTTTCAGTGAAACTGAACAGATTCATATCTGGAATACTGTGCCCAAGGAGATGCTGACCAATCTTAGCAAAGCCTTTAAAGGTAAAGGGGGAAAAAAGTGCATTTTGCATTTAGTAAACGTGACATTTTATACCATTGCTAATTGGTGTATTCCACTATTGTTGCCAATCTCGTGACTGTTGAGAACAAAACATTTTACAGATCAAAAATTTCAGTTGATTGTTATTATTATTATTATTATTATTATTATTATTTTCACCAAAGATTTTTAATCTATCAAGAGACATCGTTGCACAAACATTGCTATTTCAGTCCAGGAATGTAGTTCGCTTCCTTGGACAGTATCCACCATAATTAGTTCCTCAACAGAGCTGGTGCATCCTGGGGCTTAATGGGGAACAATCGATGCCAACGCAAACAGTGTGTTTTTCTTTGCGTATTGCTCCAACTGTCTGTTAGATGAGATTATCAAATCAGCTCAAATTTTGCATTTTATTATTCTGCTGTTCTGGATATGCCTGTAAAAATATTTAGCAGCTAACAGGCTTGTTATACTGTAACCCACACATACAAGCTTAGCGACATACACACAAAGTAGATTTGAGAGTAGAAGATGAAATATGCAAACACTATTGCTTTCTCTCTCTCTCAACCTGCTGTCAGGGGTTAGACATATAATTGTGTTTGTGGCAAAGCACGTCTACACAGAAATATTCCACCTACACATACTTTGAAACTCATTTATTTTCTACGGCCATCTGCAAGTACTCCACAATGAACCAAGTGAATCATTCTGTTTGTAGGCATATAACTTTTCCTGTGAATTGCAAAAGTCTTTCAACTTGAAAATGTTTTTGGTACCAAGCACCTTGTCACTGTCGCATACAGTACACACTATACCACTGACAAATCGAAGGGCAAAAAATAATTTGTAAAATAAATATTTGTAGGGAATTAATGTCAGTGAAGAAAAAAAGTCTAAGATTGGAAATGATGTAGATGGAAATCTTTAGTTGTCCTTTGTGATTTATATGTGATGTCATGGAATAGCTGGAATAGTAAGTAAAAATAGGAATCTATTCTAGTTCATATGTTGGAAGTGGAAATAATAAAGTAAATGTTAAGCCTGTGTCAAATAAAGTGAAGACCACTACCTGAATAGTTTGTGTGCCATCACCCATTTTTTGCTGTTTATCTGGGTCCGGGTCACTGAAGCAGCAGTCTAAGCAAAGATGCTCACACCTCCCCCTCCTTAGCCACATCTTTCACCTCATCCTGGGGGACATGAAGGCATCCCAAGCTGAGATATGTCTCCAGCATGTCTCGGGTTTGCCCCCAGGGCCTCCTCCCGGTAGGACATGCCTAAAACACTTCACCTAGGAGCTGCCCAGGAGGCATCCTCGTCAGATGGCTGAACCACCTCAATTGGCTCTTTTCAATGTGGAGGAGTAGCAGCTCCACTCTGAGCTTCTCCCAGATGACCGAGCTCCTTCTAAGTGAGACCACAGACACCCTATGGAAGGCATTCATTTCTGCTGCATGAATCCACAATCTCATTCTTTTGGTGACTACCCTCAGCCCTTAGCCATAAGGTGAATGTAGAAACATAGACTGACAGTTGGATTTCATACTGAGCTCTTCACTAGAACACACTGGCACAGTATCACTCATCATTGCTGATGATTGATACATCACATCAATCCGTCTGTAAGTCTCTAACTCCACTTTCCACACACTCATAAACCAGACCCCTGAGATGCTCCTCCCTGACCCAGAGTAGACCCTCTACCCTGTTCTCACCAGAAATGATGGCCTCAGACTTGGTTGTGCTAATTCTTATTCCTATTGCTTACACAAAACATCCAATTGTGAGCTGGTGGCTACCTGATGAAGCAAGGACAACCACATCACAAAAAGCAGAGCTGGTGATAAAGGACAGCCCTGGTGCTGTCCAAGTGCCATGGGAATTAAGTCTGACTTACAGTTGCCAGTTTGAACCAAACATGAATTGCTGTTGTACAGAGTCCATAACAAATGGCCAACAAATGGGCATAACAAAAAGCACCTGTGAGGTGCTTCCAAAGCACCTCACAGGGTGCATGTTTATCCCTTCTCTTTGTCTACAAAGCAGATGTGGAGTGGTTGGGGAGACTTAAAATGCACTACTAAGTATCTGGTGTTCCATGATTAGAATGAAAGTTACTTCCTCCTGGATCTGGTGATGTCCATGAGTTCAAGACTTTAGGCTGTCATTGCAAGCAAAGGGTTTTCTGAAATTAATGAACTTTTGAGCCCCTGAAATAAACCGACTGTGTAAAGCTGAAAGTCTGCACTTCAACTGCATTTGAGTTGTTTCATTTAAAATTCATTGTGCTAACGTACAGAACCAAAATTTGAAAAAAAGTTATCTCTGTCCAAATATTTATGGACCTAATATCTATATTTGGGTACATTAATTCCCCCAGCATCCAATATCCTCCTTAAGCATGTCATCCAACTCATCACCACGTGGTGATCAGTTGAAAACTCTGCTAATTATTTCATGGCTGTGGCTGCAAGACATGCAGCCACAGATCAAAACACAGATGTGGTTACAAAATAATCGATAACTGACCTGTGACATAAGGTTTACTTGTACCAAGTGCACCTATGAATACACTTATTTTGAACAGTTATAAGTACAGAGTCCAGAACATTAGTACAGAACACCACTTGGGTTTAGATCAGGCAGACATTTCCTCCGAGTCAAGCCCCTCCAGGTCTCTATATATCAGTGTTAATGTGAAAGCTGATGTCCCCCAGTAGGGTAACTAGGGCAGCTTCCGGCACCCCACCCATGGATTTCATAAAGGATCTAAATTGTTGTTTGGTCCATAAGGAAATACAGCAGTCAGGACATGCTCCCTGATCAAAACAACCTTGTCATAAATCAGTGCTGCTGTACATTTTTTCATGATTGATATGAACTTCTGGACCCAGCAATACTTTCCACAGACCCACTGGTCCCAGAATGGATTATTTTAGATAAACATTTGGACACATATTACAAGTAATATGAATGTTTTACGATTTCAGACATGTTTTAGTGCCTCGCTGGGCATTAACAGAGATCAAACAAGGAAAGACCAGCTGACAAAAATTACACTGAAAAAGTAATGAATGCAAACATGCAGGCTGATATTTAGTTTGATTGAATATCATGTTCACTTATCTTTCAGCAAGTCATACATTTTTATCTAGATACTGAAATCAGCTATCTCCACTTACATGATGGTGCACTTTTTTTCTTATTAATGCTATACTTGACAAGGCATTGTAACGGATGCAGTATACATGTTTTCTCTTTTTTAACAGTTAAGTGTTTTATTTTCAGCAGTAAGAAAATTCAGTTGGGAAAGCAGTAACAAAAACATTGCGTGAGCTCGAATTGTAGCTGTAAAAGGTTCTAAAGTTAAAATAGAAGTGTCACCATGTTAAGCCTGCTGCCCCGGTTCTTCTTCAGGGGTCACACCATTTCTCCTTGGCCTATTAGCACATCTATTCAAGGTTCTTCTCATAACACTGGATTATTTTCCTTCCTAACTGTTTCTGTGCACAACAGAAAGCACTACATCATCCAACTGTAAAGCATCCAAAGGGGATTAATAGGAGTCTTTGTGTCTCAAATTAAAATGTAAAGGCAAAAAAGTTAAATAAAAGAGGAAAAAGAGGAAACTATAAACTATTCTGTTATTTTTATTACTTCTTAATTTCAAGTGCTATATACATTTGATAGGGTTAAAAGGGACTAATGAATGGGAAGGTTTCTTATTGAAATGATACTTTTACCAGGCTTTAATAACTGTGAATTGGTAGGATATAAACTTTAAAGCTATAACCTTTTGCAAATGTTTAGAAATTGGACTTGATCAAGAGAAAATAATGCTTTTGTTCTGAGAGCAGAATCTATATGTGGGCTATAATTGTTTTTGGACGTGTATTTCTGTAGCTGTAGTTAATCTACAGGGAGTGCAGAATTATTAGGCAAATGAGTATTTTGTCCACATCATCCTCTTCATGCATGTTGTCTTACTCCAAGCTGTATAGGCTCGAAAGCCTACTACCAATTAAGCATATTAGGTGATGTGCATCTCTGTAATGAGAAGGGGTGTGGTCTAATGACATCAACACCCTATATCAGGTGTGCATAATTATTAGGCAACGTCCTTTCCTTTGGCAAAATGGGTCAAAAGAAGGACTTGACAGGCTCAGAAAAGTCAAAAAAGTGAGATATCTTGCAGAGGGATGCAGCAGTCTCAAAATTGCAAAGCTTCTGAAGCGTGATCATCGAACAATCAAGCGTTTCATTCAAAATAGTCAACAGGGTCGCAAGAAGCGTGTGGAAAAACCAAGGCGCCAAATAACTGCCCATGAACTGAGAAAAGTCAAGCGTGCAGCTGCCAAGATGCCACTTGCCACCAGTTTGGCCATATTTCAGAGCTGCAACATCACTGGAGTGCCCAAAAGCACAAGGTGTGCAATACTCAGAGACATGGCCAAGGTAAGAAAGGCTGAAAGACGACCACCACTGAACAAGACACACAAGCTGAAACGTCAAGACTGGGCCAAGAAATATCTCAAGACTGGTTTTTCTAAGGTTTTATGGACTGATGAAATGAGAGTGAGTCTTGATGGGCCAGATGGATGGGCCCGTGGCTGGATTGGTAAAGGGCAGAGAGCTCCAGTCCGACTCAGACGCCAGCAAGGTGGAGGTGGAGTACTGGTTTGGGCTGGTATCATCAAAGATGAGCTTGTGGGGCCTTTTCGGGTTGAGGATGGAGTCAAGCTCAACTCCCAGTCCTACTGCCAGTTTCTGGAAGACACCTTCTTCAAGCAGTGGTACAGGAAGAAGTCTGCATCCTTCAAGAAAAACATGATTTTCATGCAGGACAATGCTCCATCACATGCGTCCAAGTACTCCACAGCGTGGCTGGCAAGAAAGGGTATAAAAGAAGAAAAACTAATGACATGGCCCCTTGTTCACCTGATCTGAACCCCATTGAGAACCTGTGGTCCATCATCAAATGTGAGATTTACAAGGAGGGAAAACAGTACACCTCTCTGAACAGTGTCTGGGAGGCTGTGGTTGCTGCTGCACGCAATGTTGATGGTGAACAGATCAAAACACTGACAGAATCCATGGATGGCAGGCTTTTGAGTGTCCTTGCAAAGAAAGGTGGCTATATTGGTCGCTGATTTGTTTTTGTTTTGTTTTTGAATGTCAGAAATGTATATTTGTGAATGTGGAGATGTTATATTGGTTTCACTGGTAAAAATAAATAATTGAAATGGGTATATATTTGTTTTTTGTTAAGTTGCCTAATAATTATGCACAGTAATAGTCACCTGCACACACAGATATCCCCCTAAAATAGCTAAAACTAAAAACAAACTAAAAACTACTTCCAAAAACATTCAGCTTTGATATTAATGAGTTTTTTGGGTTCATTGAGAACATGGTTGTTGTTCAATAATAAAATTATTCCTCAAAAATACAACTTGCCTAATAATTCTGCACTCCCTGTATCTTACACCTGGCCACCATATAGAAAACCTTCAAATATTGTTGCCTTAAGAAAGTGTAGTTTTTTGTTTGGTTGGGTTTTCGCCCAATGGAAATTTAATCACACCTGCATAAGAAGGCCCAGATCCCTGTTATAATCTATTATAACATTAACGTAACTTATGTGACAGTGACCATAACGCCACCAAAGGTTCCAGGTGCGTAATGGTAACAGCATTGGCAGCAAAGTCACTGTAACAGATGAGCCACACAGTGTATTTATTTATTTATATATATATTTTTTACAGGTGTGAATAAAACAAGACAAAGAAATACAGTGACACGTCAATTTAAACATTTGATATGATTTCTGTGTACTATTTTAAATAAAATATTGAGTTATTAGATCAAGTCCTTAAATTCTATTTTTCTTTTGCTCTTACAGCATCCCATTTTCTCCAGAGCTGGGTTTATACATAGTTCTCTTCATGATCTTGTGGTTTGGTCTTTTATGGTCTGCCGTATCCTAGTAGTTTGAAAAACCTGCACTAGAACTCCTGCAATGACTTTTCAGAGACAAAATATAACTTCTTGATTGTTAGAAATATGCAAATACGTAACAAAAATGGTGTAGTTCACTTCATCCCTTTTCTTTTTTACCTTTTTTTTTTTTCAAATTTAGTTTATACTAATTTGTATGTAAATCTCTCAGTATGTGTGGAGTGCTTGAAATCAGCCTTTAAACAACTGCCTTATACATCACCGTGTTAAATGAGAAATACAGAAATACAAGAAAAACTCAAGGGATCACTGTGCTGCTCCCCGCAAAACAGTTCTGATGCATGCCTTTCCAAGCATTTGAGCCCCTTTCCAATAAATTTTGCATAAACAAGCATCTGTTGAACAGCACTGCAAAATAAAATGTTTTTGTGTTAATTATAATAGCGACGGTGTATCGTGACATTCTAGAGTATCTGGAGTAACAAGATTAAAGCATTTGAGCATATGTCTGAGATATTAATAAACAGTATGAATTTATTCTGTTTTTAGAATATATTCCGAGCACAAATCCAAAAGGTAGGGGCATGTTATGACTAATTAGGATTTCATTAATCACTGCAGTAATAAATTGAGTTGCAATGAGAAAGTGCACACATCAATTCTCTGTGGACATGCTCTACAATTTGTGTCCCCTTCATAGGGCCAAGTAAGGCATTAGTGCCAAAGCTGTTCCAACCAACATATTTTCCTCACTTGAACACACTGCCACCCAAGAGTTCAGTGTCAGCTTCATTAAAATGCATGGCTACTCACACAGTCGCACCTTGTGTATGCACAAATTAACATGAATGATTTCACTCTCTGTTATCCCAGTTGGAGACTCTACATGACTCTAATGTTAACAGACTAAATGAGACTACTTGTTTCCAGGGTTGAGTGGACGTACACTGTAACTAATTCTGCTCTCAAAAAGGGGTAAAAAAAAACTGTGCATGTTTAAGCACGTTTTCACTTAACCAAAGGGAAATTTTGCATTGATCTTCAATTATATTTAATTATTTAGGAACTACAAAACACAAGTGAAAAAGCCAAAAATCTCAAAATAATAGTGAGAAGATTGAAATTGAATCCCAGCCCTATGATGCCATCTTTAATTACCTTTAATTTACTTAGTGATGAAATAGCAAATTCAATACAGTCCTTCAAATGATAATACATGGTAAACAGTTTTGATCCATGTTAAGGTCAGTTTTATCGAATGCTGCTGTTTCTCAAGAGTTAGAGATCAAAGCAGAGCAGATCACCAGGATTTCAGTCATCTTTTATTAAACAAAATGGGGCTTTTTTTTTTTTGGACTGGCCACTAGACAGACAGCCAACTGAGGACATGGCCTCTCTTTCAGGGTGGCTAATTTATCTTTGAAGAACCTCATTTGCATTGCAATTACCTGAGAAGAACCTATAAGTGGATCCTCCTGCCTCTGACAATTGAGATAGAGTGTGCATTTCTGCTCATTGCAAAGAAACGAAAGAAAAATCAATTGATGGGGGTGGAGACCTGGAGTTAGTTAGAATCCCCCCCCCATACAGTGTAATGAACTATCATACAATTTCACAAAGAAATAGTCTGTCCCTTATAGCTACTTTGCATGGTAATATGTTCTAAAAAAAATTTTGTTTCACAAGTTCATCTGTGAGTAAGTAATTTAGTACCTTACCCCTCCCCCCCCTCCTGCCACATATCAAGATAAAATTGTTATCAATAAGTATCGTAAAGAAAGAAAAGTCTATCCATAGCGCAGTCACATAAAAAACATAGCTCTTAAAATATCACCATGTCATTCTGTTCGCCTTACATTGATTTTAGGTATCTCTAGTTACATATTTGAACTGCTTTTGCTATTTCTAACACAAAAATGTCTTGGCCACAGACAAAGAATGTTAAAGTAATATTTTTTATTATGATATATGATATCAAAAATACGAGCTAAAATAAATGTGTCAAATAACTGATATACAGGGTGGGCCATTTATATGGATACACCGTAATGAGAACAAAACACTGAACAAAACCTTCTGCGTGAACTGAGGATCCTGTTCCAATTTTTGTTTTGCCCATTCTGCAAATTCTGTGCGCCGATCTGGGTCATCCTCATTGAGATGCTGCAGTAGCTGGAGTTTGTAAGGGTGCCATTTGTGAGTAGCTAATATCCGCCGAAGGGATGTTCGACTAATGCCACCCTCCAGTGACATGCGGCGAGTGCTACGCTGTGGGCTCTTGCTGAATGAAGCTGGGACAGCCACTGATGTTTCTTTATTAGTGACAGTTTTCTTGCATCCACATTTTGGCAAATCCAACACTGAACCAGTTTCACAAAACTTAGCAAGCAGTTTGCTAACTGTAGCATGGGAGATGGGTGGTCTCGTAGGGTGTTTTGCATTGAAATCTGCTGCAATGACCCAGTTACTGCGTTCACCAGATATCAACACAATTTCGATCCGCTCCTCACGTGTTAACCTCTTCGACATGTCAATGGCTGTGAACAAAGAGAAACTTGTAAATAACTCATGAAAGAATAAAGTTACGTTGTAACCAAGCACACCATTGTTTTTCTTGTGACATTACCAATAAGTTTGATGTGTCACATGGTCCTCTTCCTATTGAAAAAACAAAAGTTGTATCCAAGATGGCCGACTTCTAAATGGCCACCATGGTCACCACCCATCTTGAGGAGTTTGCCCCCTCACATATACTAATGTGCCACAAACAGGACTTTAATATCACCAACCATTCCCATTTTATTACGCTGTATCCATATAAATGGCCCACCCTGTACTTAGCAGATCCCCAATTTACCCCAAGAAATGGAATTTAGGTAATAAAAATGCATTCAATAAAACACTGCTCAGGCAGAAATGAAGCAAAGTCTGCAGTTTTCTTTGGGGAACAATTGTTGGGTTGTAGTCATAGATCAGGTGATACATCAGCTGAGTTTGCATTTTGCAATAAACAATTGAGCGACCTATTTATCCCATCACAAGGCCATCTCATTCTTCCTCTTACTTCATGGATCTGGGTTGCCATTCTCTTTCTGTTCACATTTAGCGTGAATGTTGGTGCAGTGGTTGTGCTGAATCAGCAGAAATGTTTGAGGAAATGTATTTATGGCACAAGAGTGACCCTCGTGAGTTGCTATCATGCACAGGGGTTGAGTACTGCATGCAGCTTGGCGATTTAACAAAACAAACTGACACGATACAGTGACATGTGAAACACGGTAGGGGTGAGGATAGTGCTGTGGGGTAAGAAGTACGTGACTTTGTTTCAAGAAGAGCACTGTTTGAGAGAATAGCGGAAAGCATGAAAGGTACTGAACCTTACAAGTGATTAGGACACAGCATTACACTTCTCGTGCAAAATTTCAGCTAATAAGTAGTCGCTCCTGCTGACGAATGTGCTTCTGTCCTCCGGGGATTTTCCACAGCTGTTTCCACCTGCTGAGTATTTCCTCCCTTAGCTTAGCTTTGTCTTCTTCCTTTGAACACAAGAGCATCCTGTTGGCTATAATTAGCTCTGTCACTCTGCACGCATGAACATGAAACATGATGCCATTCTTTTCTCCGTACTTTGCACACCACACCTATTCACTCAAACACTTGTTCCCAAGCTTTGTGTCACATATCCCCCCCCCCTCCTCCACAACCCTCTTTCTTAGCCTTACTGTAATACGCCCTGTCTCACTGTTACAGTTTACTCACTTTTCCTGAACTTGTTGTTGCTTCCCCATTTTAATTAATTTTTTTATTTTTTACTTCAGATAATTAAAAACTCTTCAAATTTGTGTTGCAACAACTAATGACAGGAGTCTCCAAAGTATAGACCTATTCCATATTGAGAGGTCGCAGGGTTTTCACGTTGCCAGATGTAATACTATAAGAACAGTTTGATAGTATTAATGCAAAAACCCAGTTTGGTGGTAAAAGTTGTGTGTATCTGTGTATGTAGTTATGCTTGTGTGAGTGTGTGGCATGCAAGGCACAGACAGATGGACTTGCATGTATTTTTAAAACGTGTTACCACACCTTGAATTTGCTGCACCTAAAACAGCAAATGAGACATTCTCATTTCGTAGATTTGTTTGTAAAAATGTTTTGATAACAGTAGTGCGCCTGGGGTCTGCTGGCAATTGGTATGGTTGAAAAAGAAATGACTGAAGCTAAATTTAATTTAGAAAAAAGAAATGACAGCATTTGGTTTATTAAATTGTCATATGAAAAAAAAAATAGTACTCCTTAGAGCTCCAACTCTCTTTGTGTCATGTCAACATCATCTGCTCAGTACTGACTGCCTGACAGGTGAGCTCAGGATTACTTTTACATTAAAAGCTTTTCTTTTTTGAGTTGATCTACCCGTGTGTGCGTGTTTTGTGAGTTCAGTATGTACAACAGCGTAACATGGCCATAAAAAGAAGAAGTGCAGTGTAAGTGTATTCCAAAATAACCACTCATACTCTTCAAATGACAAGACACAGAATATCATAATCTGGAAAACCAAACATGGCTAAAGCTTCTTGGTCAATATTATGGAAAATTCAATTTCATGTCATAAAGAAGGTATAAGGTCATACTGAAGTCTTTTTCAAGAGCTTAACAACATCAAGTTACTTTCCAACCTTCCTAACTCAATGAAATATTAAACACACAATTCCTGAAAGGATTACTTTATTGTAGGGTGGACTGGAGCAAAAAGTATATTTCCTGTGTCCAATGTCAATTTTTCATTCATATTAAATGCATATTCAATTTCTTTTATATTTATTTTATATCTAAATCCTTGGAAATAGCTTGAATGACAAAGAACAGCTCAAATCGAATGGACTTCTCTATAATTCTGATATTAACCAGGCTTCTATTATTTATTTATGATTACTGCATTTGGGCAGCAAGGTGGGTAGCAGTTTGTTCAAATGAATTCATTTCTTTTTCAGTGTAAGTTTCTGGTCAGCGCTCTACTTTTCTCACAGTCCAAGGACATGCAACTTAACCAAGTCGGTGACAAATTTTGCTACAAGTGTTTGTCTGTCTGCATGTGTTAGCCCTGTGTGACAGACTGGCGACCTGTCAAGGCCATACTCTGCGTCTTACCCACTGTGTGCTGGGAAAGGCTCCAGCCCCCTGTGAGCCTGAAACAGATACAGTTTAAAGAGTGTATTGTTGGTTTGTGTGGACGGACAAGACAATTAAATCAGTAATAGGTGTCTAGGAAAAACTGTCTACTTTGAGTTTATTTAAAGGAGCTGGCAACCATTATTTAATGCTACACATAAATTAATTAAAAGCTTGATGTCTGTTTTGTGATGTATTAAGGATACATGGAAATATTAATATTTGCAACTTTCCACTGAAAGCTAATGAAATAAAATTGATTCCCTTAGTTAGAAGCTATTACGTTGTCTGTGCACATCATTAGGTCCACCAGCTTTTATGGGCCAAACTGGATCATTTGGTTCAATGAAATCACAAAAGTCATAAAAGCAAACACCTCGGTAGGACCTCAACAAAAGTACATTGTATACACACTCTGTAGTATATGTTTGTGACATAAGGAGTTATTGAGTACCCAGTTTATCTTACCTATCTAATTGTTAATTTAGAAAATATGAGGTAACTGAAGAGCTTCTTGACATTAGTCATAATCTTTACCTTCATCAGAATCAGAATCGCGTTTATTGGCCATGTATATGCGCAATCACATACAGAGTACAGTTTATGCTGTCATTACATTTGAATTATGAAGTGTCACTTGTTTCATGTTTTCATCTTAACAATATATTGTTGAAGACAAAAAAAATGTCAGTTTTGTCGCAAAAGGTTAAATAATGAATTATGTTCATAAATGACTGCATATCACAGAGCTGTCACTTTACATTTGATTGAAGCGGTCAGTGCACATACTGGGGGTATAGGGACAGTGCCCTTGGAATCAAATGACACCATTCCCCTGTCTGCAGTGTGTCATGCTTTCTCTTTTAAATTGCTGATTCTTCAGTAGATACATGTGTTGAAAATGTCCATCACTTGGCTCACTTCAGTAATAGTTACGTTTTATTGAAGCAAACACATTTTCACTAAAGGTACCTGAATAAGTTTTGAAGTGTAGATGCAATGTTAACTCTAAACAATATGAAATCATTATTTTTTTTTTTAAATTTTCATAGCTGGCTGTGAAAGAGCAGTAACTACATTCCAGCCACACTGGGACGGTGTGAGCATTCCCACAACTGCCAGGTGCCTCTCACTCTAGCACACTCAACACACAACACTCAAGCCAATGCCTACCCTAGTGGGTGGTGGCTTTACAGGTCACTGGATCCATGTCATTTTATGAGCCTCATGACTCAAAGCTTGACCATCAGATGCTCACCTGTTGCTCCAGTTGCTGTTCAGTTCATGGTGCTGCAGCTCTTATGCTCTAAGCCCTTCCACTTAGAACAGGGGTGTCCAAATCCAGGCCTCAAGGGCCGGTGTCCTGCAGGTTTTAGATATCACCCTGGGTCAACACACCTGAATCAAATGATTAGTTCATTACCAGAGAACTTGTTGAGGAGGTAATCTAGTCATTTAAATCAGCTGTGTTGGATCAAGGACACATCTAAAACCTGCTGGTCACTGGACTTTGAGGTCTGGAGTTGGACACTCCTGCCTTAGAGCATGGGAGACTCTGAACAAGAGTGCCAGGACACCACATTAAACATCAAAATTTCTTTAAATTCTTCAACGAAATCTGTCTTCTCCACTTTCACTAAATTATTAATATCTCTCAGTGCCTAATTTTGCCAAAATGTCCTTTAATGTGACCAAGTTAATAGCCTAATTTAAATTCTAAACAAAGATAAACATTAATAAATGTTCTTATTATTAATTAAATTTGTTTAGCAATTAAACATAGCCTCATGTCTAAGTTGAAGGGAAAATAGTAAGAAAATAAGATGAATGCCTCGAAGGAAACTTGATTTTGTTTCCCATGTATGCCTATTTAAACACTGGAACTACTGGGTTGGATTTTAAAAAAGATGTTTACTTTGCTTATCTGATTTACAGGCTTATCACAGCTGTCATGCAGTGAGAGGCAGGGTACACACTGGACAGGCCACCTATCCATCAAAGGGCCAACGCACAACTTTTTAGCAGCATTTGTGGTGTTTCTCGCTTTTGTGATTTTGCAGAGTGTACTGCAAGTGCATTGCAAACCAATCAGTTATGTTCTTTAAATAACAAGAACATCATAATCAGGGGAACCAAGTGCAGCTACTTGGAGTGGTTATCCAAAAATCCATGTCACCATAAAGAAGACTTTAGGTACAAGTTGTTCTTGAAGTCTTTCTCAGAAGCTTGCCAATTTCAAGTTAATTTATAGTCTTCCAACCTTTATCGGGCAAAAAGAAAAAAAAGAAAAAAAAAGAAACAAGTCATTTTTTTAGAGGATTCATTTTTAAAACAATAAGTAAAAAACAATATTTTCTGTCTAACATATATAGAAAGATAGACAAATATGCTATGTGCAATTCACCAATTAACCAAACAAGTATGTCTTTGGTCTGTGGGCAGAAGATAGAGTACCTGAAGATAACGCTGCACAGAAAGCCACCAGCCAGCCAGCAGTTCAAACCCAGGACCTTCTAACTGTATGGCAGCAGTGCAGTGCAATTATTGATAAACCAGAACACCATAGCAACGACACAGCAGTGACAACAGCAATATAAAAATGCTTAATTCAAAATTGCAAATACTGTAAATATTTACCATCCTTACATTTTTATACACATGATGTGATTTTACATAAAGAAGAAAACTTGATGGGAAAATCTCATATAAAAAGAAAAGCTATGTCTTTTTTCTTGGCAACACAAGACCTTTGACTGTATGTTAAACCAACACAATTTATTCTTATTTCATTTTAGCAACTAAAGAACCCACCCACAAGGATGGGCAACAGAGGGAAGAGAACTGCTGCTGCATCCTGGAAGTGGTACAGGATGATGGACGATATGCTTAGACCTAAACATCACATTAATCCTCCGGCCCAGTGCGACTCCCCCAAGGACGCAGTGACGGTTTCTCCTCCGCCACAAGCACAGGACAAAAGACGTGTGGTTCGTAAAAGAGCAGGACACAGGAATTAGAAGCACAGAGAGCCAGACTGGCTGGTTTAGCTCCAGGAAATGGAGAGGAGAGACGAGTAGAGGGAGATGAGACCAGTGGACCGAGAAGAGCATGAGAGGAAGGCATTAGAGAGAGCAGAGAGGGAGACCAGACTTGCAACAGAGTTGCTGGAGAGAAATTACAGGGATAGAGGAGGATTCACAGAGAGTGGATTGAGAGATGACAAGCTCATGGCCATTTCACAGAGCCTTTAGGAAAGAATTACACACACCATGCTAAGTTGATCAATCTTGCTTTGTGGTGATTGAGTTTTTTTCTGTTTCACTTCTTCATTCTTATCTTAGCTATTTGTATTGAGGACTGATGTTCACTTCTCCTTGAAGCCAATGAGATTTTCTTTAATTCAACTCACTAATTCATGATGCTGAATGTCTTTTAAACAAGCAAAATAAAAGATGTAGTATGGAATTCTTAGCACCACATTTCCAAACCTTGAACCTATTTTTGTAGGCAAATGAATCTGGATTAAAAATGATTACTAAAACCTAAGACACATGCTATATGTCAGAATAAAGTAAAAGTAACGCCACAGGACACTACCAAAGAATGTTTTGACCATATGGAGCTCTTTGTTCCCACTGAAACAGGATGAGATCTTTGTCTTTACTTCTAAAACTTTGCCCAGTTTTTGCATGAAGCATTAACCTTTTTGAGTATTCACAGTATTGGATTATGAGTATAATTTTTAGCTATAGGCTAGGAGGAGGCCACCATTGTGTAACATGATTGCATGTACTGGCTGAATCATCCACTGTCAGTAGTTTGTTCCTGTCACACTTAAGTCTGTGTCAAACAGCACCTGTTAATAATCATTACAACAATTTACAATGCAAGTAACAATATTGTTATAAACAATGGCTGTGAAACTCAGTTGGATTTGTGGGAATTGAGAATTCTAATGGGTAAATTTTGGCTATGATGCTCATAAACCCTAGAATAAAGTCAAACTTTTTAAACTTTTTTTTTTGTGAAGTTACCAAACACAACATTTTAGGGTTGCTGATTAGGATAGTTCAACATCTCTAAATAAAGCATCTTAATTACAACATGTGTCAGCAATTTTTATGTGTCAATGTGTGACACATCTACAGTATTTAACTTTCTGTATGTGTGGGAAGGAGAGCGATATAAGTATTATCATCCTGAAATCAGACATTTAGTCTCAAACTATTCTTAAAATAAACAATCAATGGCTGCAGCTTTCAAAGTTACGGCCAAACTAGCTATTGTGTGAATGGTCAAAATACTCTTTGCAGCACAAGCGAGCTTCCTCTTCTCTACTGTAAGCAATTTTCTCCTGCCTTGCCTTCTAAAGTCATGCCAAAGACCCAGAGGCATAAGCATTTATTACTTTCTTCTAATATCAAGGAGACCAATGAGATAGCAAAGCGATTAATCAGTCAAGTCAAGCTGTAGCACAGCATGTGGGATGAAGATCTTTCTGTATTGTATTTTGTGACTGGAGCTTGAGGGTAGTTTTTCACCGAGGCTCTGGAGAGCATTTTGCCTTACAATATTAGTACAGGGGCTTGGGCTACTGAAAATACATTTGAGAGTTGCATGTAACTAGCTGTTGTTTTTAACTATTTGAAAACCATGTAAGATATAACAATCAATAAAAAATTGCAATAAAATCGTAGATTTAAAATGTCATTCAAAATACTGAAATAAACACTTTAATCATGGAGTCAACCGTTGCGCTCTATCAATCATTCTGCAATGAGTTTAATGGATACTGGCATGGTGACAAAATGTCACCAAAGTAAGATTAATACTTTACAATCTCTGCCTTTTCTTCTTATATATTTTCTTCACTATAATTCTGAAATAGCTATAAATTTTTATTTACTGAAGATACTAACAAAAATATAATTATGAAATCTTGCCAGTAGAGCCCCCTTTAATACAGTTACAACTAAATGGTTTGTTATTACCAGGAACAATAATTACACCTGCTTTTCATGTCTACTCTTTTCAGCATAAGGATTTGTCATTATGTCTTTAATCAAGTTTGCCTCTTACTGGGAGCCAAGTATGAGAACACATAAGACAGTGAAAGTGCAAAAAAGACACATACAACATCACCCTTTCATTTTCCATTTCATTTAACACATTCATTTATTACCCTACACCATTTGCTTGTTCATTATGTTGACAAAACACCACCATTACTATGGATGGTAAAATTTGAAAAAAAAAAGGACTTTATGAAATTAATTTCTGGTTTAAGTATTTTGATTATTGATTTTTAAAATTTTTCATAATATACATCACTCACGTGATCTGTATCTCACTCTAGGTCTGTGATTGTGTAAGAGCCTGCTGGAGCACATGTTTTAAAACTCCATGAAATATTTTCACACTTCTTTTCCAGCACAGGCTGCACAGTCTCAATTAATAGCTCAGTAACAGATTTACTTTGGTTAATGTCAGGGGCTTTAACTATCTTTCCAAAAAAAAAGTCCATAAACTCTTAATCTTTGAGTTAATCTGGAAAACCATATAAATACAAATAATAAACAAACAAACAAACAAATACATAAATACATCTGATGTGATGGATTATCACTATCTTTTCCCTAACATAACAAACCTCAGTCATTGCCAAGCAAAATGCTCATTTTTCTTCTGTTTCTCTTGTGTTAAGGAAGAGTTTAGCACTGAGGCTGTCTCTATAACCTTGACAAAAGTCACACTGAATACATACCCAGCAAGTTTTGCCATCAGATAATGGTTAAAGTAAAACATACTTTCTTTACTCTGAAAAGCAAACACACACTGTTTATCAGAAATGCAAGTATAGTTCAGTTGTTGTGAAACTCGGTAGAAAAATGCAGAAAATGTGTTGTATTCTTAGAAAACAAGCAATAATCATCTTTTTAACAAAAGCTTTGTAATTTGCAGTTTTAGTAGTACTTTTAATCACCCTCTAAAAGCCATCTAATCATATTGGACACTGTGCCATGTCTTAATGAAGCAAAGTTTTTTCCTGCAGTTCCATTCAGCTGTGGCCAAACAAAAATCAATCCTGCACTATTTAATTAAAGGCCAAGCTCACATTATATCGAGTCCTTTCAACTAGACTGGGTTCTCTCAGTGTGTGAAGCAAACCTCTGTTTTGCTTGAGTGTTTATATAAGGAGAAATACTTTGACATTTTTGGCATTTATTTGGATGTGTGACCTTTTTAACATGCTTTCAAATGGGGGCCATCATGTTTTCTCACTGAAGCAAAGGTTTGTGGAAATGCCACAGAGTGACAGCGTATAATGGGAGAGTAACAGGAAGGTATTAGATTTGTCTCTGAAAGACAGATAAGGGACACATGCAAAAGGACTGTGCTTGCATGAGAAGTCAGTACATTATAGGGTTCATACAGTACTGTTGATCAAAACATAATATTCTCTTTTTCATCACCACATCAAGACCTTTGTTTGCCAATCCTGTAGTTACTTCTCGTAAAATGTTTTATTAAAAATGAAAATATTCCGTGGTCTTAAACCTGAATATTTGGAGGTGTTTAAAAGAGCTCAGTCTCCACTTGTGATATTTTAGTTGTTATAAATCCTGAACTCTCCATTTGGCTTGAAAGCTACAGTTTGTTGAATCAACAATTGGATTAATGTTTCTGTTCTCTTAACAGCCAAAAACAGTGTGACTGATGACCAAACAACTAATACCGCCCGCATGCTCCAGTAAACATGTGGACACCTGCATGAGAGTTTCTTCCAACACTGTCAGGTTGTGTAGTTGCAGATGAAATGACAGAGAGAACAAATAGTTATGTTCCACTCAGGTTCAATGTGTGGTCACAGTGTGGTGCGGTGTGAATAGGCTGTCAGTTGCTCTACAAATGTTGGCCTTCTAACGTGAAATATTTTGACTATAGACTTCTATTATTGTGTCTTTGCATTGTGTGAGGTATGCTAGACCAAAGTCACAGTTTCAAAAGCATCTTTTAGACTGCAGTTTATGACAGTGTTGATAAACACTCTTTTTTAATTAATGGTAGAAGATGGAAGAGCCTGAAGCAGTACATCCCAATCCAACCTCACCGAACAATCAAATATCCGCTCATGACGATTCTACAAAGGAGATGCTGGTGGGAACTGTCCTCTAATAAATCCCTGGTGTGGCTGTGCATTATTTATGTATTTATTTATTTATTAAGGAAATAAGTAAAATAGCCAGCTGCAACTTCATACGCAGTCTCTTACTTCTTGAGAGTTTAGCTCTTTAGTCAAATTCACTGCAGCACTCAAGTTTAGCCCTGTAGACCAGGGAATCAGATATTGTATGCATGAGGGTCCAGAGCAAAGGTCTTCTTCACTTTATTTAAACACATTTTGTTTTTTATACTCATTTCAATTGTATCTATTTCAAGAGTTACTGCACAAGAACTGTTACTTGCAGAAGAACATTTAATCTATAATGACCATTAGGCTTAGTTCTATCATGATGACTGTAGTGTATATATAGATTTTATTGTCAAATTGTTACCTGCAATCCTTATGTATAATGATTATTTGTGTAACATCTTTTATATTTATTTTGTTTGTCTGCTTGTGTTTTACTCAGCATGTGAACACACGTTATCTATTGATTTTAATCATATTGCAATGTATTCTAAAGTTTGTCCAGGATTATTCAGACTGGTACTTTTTCATTCCTTATGAAGAAATAAGACTCTTTAAAGAAAACTGTAGACAGATTTTCTTTATATTTGGGTGTTCTCACTTTGTCTAGTTTAATTTTAAGGGACTGACAGCTGTGTTTAAACAAGGTAGTCCAAATATAAAAGGTGTGGTTGCTTCTTACAGCTGTAATAGTTCATATTTATTTTGTGTGTTTGCTTTTATTACCATGAAATTGAATGTATCTACTTAATTGCCGTGCTTTGAAGGCAAACTATGTAGTCATCCCTGTTTTCTTCATGTTATAATGCAGAAAAGTCTCTGGTGAGTCTCTTCTGTAGAAAAACATACGTGCAGGCAATTCATGCTTATGATAGTTTTCCACTCAAAGCCAAAAGAATTCCTGTCAGAGAAGCTTGTGTAGTAAGCCTGTTGTGTAGGCCTGGGAGCTTGATGTGCAGTATCTTAGCTGTTCTTAGGACTGCGCTCTTCTGGGTTAAGATCTCAGATGTTGTTCCTGGATCTACTGGAGCCACTCGCCCAGCTTTGGAGTCACTGCACCTAGTCCTCCGATTATCACTGGGACCACTCTTACCTTCCCCCTCCACATCTTCTTGAGCTCTTCTCTGAACCCTTGGTACTTCTTTAGCTTCTTGTGTTCCTTCTTCCTGGTGGCCTACTTCTGTTTGTCTACCACCACTAATTCCAGTTGGTTAGCCTCCACAATTTTGTCCATCTGTATCTGGAAGTCCAACAGGATCTTAGCTCAGCCATTCTCCCCCACCCTAGGGGGTGTCTCCCATTTTGACCTCGGGACTTCCAGGCCATATTTGGCACAGATGTTCCTGTACACTATGCCGGCCACTTGGTTATGACGTTCCATGTATGCCTTGCCTGCTAGCATCTTGCACCCTGCTGTTAAGTGCTGGATTGTCTCAGGGGCATCTTTACACAGCCTGCATATATATTTATATCTATATCTATATATGATGATATTTCCCCCCTCACCTGTCGTCCTGGCTCTCGCTTGCCATAGTATTTGTGTTGTACCTCTAGCCACGAGAGCAGTTACTTTATCCCAATGTTGGAACACTGGTTTACGAGTCAATCTGAATGCAGGGTATCAAAGATTCCATAGGTCCCTCATCCTATTCATGTAACCCCTTCTGCTGGGGTTGCTTGTGTAGTCGCATTCCAGTTCTCATGTCTTGCCCACTCATGCCTTCTTGTTCCAGTAGCCCACTTCTCATCAGTGTGTCCTGGTTCCTCATATATACATACATATACATATATATTTAGAGTTATTTATCAATTATTTTTTTCTGCTACACAATTCCACAATTCCAATATCTTGCTTCTACAATACAGAAAGCACTAAAAATGATAAAAAAATAAAAAATAAAAAATTAGAAGGCATTTCCAAACTTTTCACTGGTAGTGTATATATTCCAATTTAGTATACAGAGATATAAATAATTCTTAGTATTGTTTTGAGCAGTCAGAGATGTGTTAAATGATATAAGCCTAGTTTTGAAAAATAATAACCAAGTTTGAAAGTAGACTAACCAATGTGGTAACTATGAGATTGTTGTGAACCCTTCTCTAATTGTCAAATCTGTCTTGCCTTGACTGGATCTTGTAAGATACTGTGCTCCATTTTCTTACAATTAACATTTTGATTTTCTGAAAAGGTTGTTGTGATAAGCTCTCATGCTTTTGATTTAATAAAAGACCAAGAACCACAGTTAGTAGGGGGAAGGAAACTGCATCGACTCTCCATTTATCAAAAGCTCTCACTAGATAGACGATATTGATCTAAGATGTGGAAGGTAAAACCAGTGGGAATCTAGAGACAATCTCTCTTTTATGCATTCACAAACCCGCATTGCAGTATTTTCCTTCCTCTAATAGACACCTGTGTTGTGTTGTCAAAACTGTCAAATCAGTGCACATGTAAGGATGCTTGTGTGTCTCTTTCTATGTGGGTTACCACACAAAAAGTTCAGGTTTGTTTACAAATTGATTGTCTGAGCATCCATGTCTTTGTGGTTGATCTCACCTGTCAAACTGGTCGGTGAATTATCAACATAGCCTGAAGGAATGATGGTCAGAGCTATGAATATAAGACCTGTGTTGCAAAAGAAGGGGTTCACCCGTAATGGCTCTGCTTTTCCTCTACCATCTGGTGAAGGACAGTGACAAGCCTAATGAAACTAACTAGGACATATTTTGAGTCTGCAATTGACAGGCAATGCCAGAAACGAAGGTTAACCATAGCTAAATTGGGATGCTTTCGTTTGCAACAAGGTCAGACAAAATTGACTGTCATTCTGTTCTGCCTTGCACAGAGGGATGCATACGTATTTTGCTTGTAATGGGGCTAATAGGATCCAGGTGATGGACAGTTGTCACACTGTGTACCTGCAGGCAAGAGGGATGAACTGATCAATGGGGAATAAACTACTGTTTCATGTTATCATAAATTATTAAACCTCTGTTTGAAACATTTATACCAGTTGTGCATGCAGCATAATGAGTGAATTTCAAATGTTTTTCCTTTCTTCTTTTTAATTAGAATTTGACTTGAATATATTAATGTATTTATCTTTCTATTGTATATTACATTTTATGGCTTGAAACTGCAGCATATCTTTTCACTGTTTTGGTCCTGAAATGGAGAAAAATCAGCATATTACATAATACTATGTTATACAGCATTTTTTAATAGCTCAGGGAAAGTGTTCTGAACTCCAGGAAGCCAGGAAACTCCTGGAGATCGTTGGTGCCATGCTGGGATCCTACACAGATATACCAACCGCAGAGGGCCTGCTTTCTAGTCTACCATTCTTGCAGTATTCAACAGCACTGAAACTTAATGAGGCCATCAGAAAGTGAAGCCTACAAGATATTCTATATATTCAGGACCTTTGTGATTGGCTGCAAACAGCACAAAGCACAGGGGAGTGTGGAGTCAGAAGAGACTTTGGTAGTAGTTTGCTGGAGACATGCAGCACACAACATAGTTGGAAATGGATGGAAGACAGTAAGGATACATTATCATCCATTTCAACCAGTGAACATTATGGATTATGGATTGTTTATGTGTGAATTATGAACTTATCAGTTAAAAAAGGCATCGCTTTAAAATGTCTACATTTTTGTAAATGTAAATTAATAGCATGTTAAATTATTCCTGTTGATTGATATGTAGAAATGGAAGGCTGAACGGGATCAAGAGTTCAGTGGTGTATACATTTATTATGATTTCCTGGGGCCTCATGAAGACAGACAAGACACAGTCCTGATGATTACTCAACCAGTTTCCAGTTTTTCTCAATCACTCTAGTGCAATTCTCGCATGAAAAATGCCATCCTTACTGCTCTTAATAATAACAAATTTATTACTACACACTACTTTTTTATTGCTTTTGTGCGCACTGCTATAGTTTCTATGCATACTTCACTACTAAAGATAGCTGTTTTGTGTTGATGCACTTTGTATCTGAATCTCACAAGTCATCAAAACCTTTTGGCAGTCATTACTATAGATCTCTCATTTTCCCTAATGCTGTTGAACATTGCATTCATTGTTTTCAATCAAATTACTTCAAAGTTTTTTCAAATATGAATGAAAGAGCAAGGTCTGTCAGCTGTAGAAGCGAAAAAGCTCTTCAATTGAAAGCAAATATAAACATCTGTTTTCAAAGAGGTTTATTGAAACAAATACTTACATGTGATTGGCTGATTAGATATTTCCATTAAAAAGCAGTTGTGGTAAATGGACTGGTTTTTATATAGTGATTTTCTACTCTACCTAAGCAACCAAACCACTTTATACAATTTGCCTCTTTCACCCTTCTCTATGCTTTTTATACGCATGTGTTTTCAATCTAACATGTACACATATTCAAATTCTGCCAGATGGATTGTTTAGATTATTTAGCATACAGCCACCCCAGTTGAACAGACCAGCTGAAGTGATTAATTTTGCATGCTTTGGCTTATGTGGAAAAAAACTTTTTATTGTTTTAGTGTCTTTTGCACAGGTGACTATGATGACAAATGCCTTAAGAGTGGTGAGAATAACATTCCTAATGTTAGAACTGCACCACAGTGATGGAGATAAACTATAATGTACTATAACATGAAAAAAAGCTCTCAATTTTGTTGAATGTTCTTACTACAGCAGCATTGTGAGTTACTTTTGTATTCAATTCAGTATACTATAGTCACAGCTGAATGCATTCATATAAATAAAATGATTGTTTTTGCTTTGTTAACATCAATAAAGTTGGTTTTCATTTAAAGGAAATTCTTGGATAGCTCGCATAACTTATCTGAAGGCCAAAAAAAGTGTTGTGGAGAAAAGTGAGACACTGTGTCCTTTGGTGAATAATTGTACAATGGTGCAGAACTATTGTTGCGTTTGACAGTCAGATGTCCCCAATGCTCACTCAGAACAATACACTGGTTCTCCACTCCACAACCTCCTGTCTATTTTCACTGTTACTAAAACCAGTCTACCCACAACCGGCCTGCCACAATACTGCATACAATATAGTAGTTGTTATTCATAGAACTACTATTTTCTAAACAGTAATGAAAGGCCTTCCTGACCTTTACTGATAGACTGGCACCCGTAGTTATCAGAAAATAACATGCTGTCATGACACTAAACCATTAAAGACAAAGTAATGGCACTATTATGTGGACTGTGCATTAGAACTCTTCACGCTCAGACTGGAAGAATACAATTGTAGGCAGTTTCAAGAGCTCTGTCAGTAGAAGAGATCAACATGGCTGTCAGCTGTACTTAGCTTTAAACTTGGCATGTGAATTAAATGTCAAATGTAAATAAATTGACACCTTGTCTGGTGAATGACATTTTTTGACATACATACATACATTTCTTATGGAAAACAAAAACCTAGCGAGTACTTTTTCCAGATTTTCATGGTAAATAAAATTTAATATAAAATGTAAAATTCATATTGTTATATTTTAACCATTAAGATAAACCAGTCCAAAACTGTGAAAACGTGTCACTCAGTAACTGTGTATGGTGACCTTTACAGCGACCGAATGAAAAAAAAACAAAAAAGCTAAAAAAATAAATAAATGAATTCTTTTTGAGATACAACAGAGATAAAAAATATTTTTTTAAAAGTCATATTGGCCAGTTATTGGACAGAACATGTAAAAATGTGAAGTATTCAAATCCACAGAGCCTTTCCATGGACAAAGTAAGGACCCTGTAATAATGACAGAGTAATTATATTAGTATAATGTACAGACTGCTTTTGAATATATCACCAAAAATCCTTAATTTTATATGAGCATTTCTGAAAACATATTTAACAAAATATTTATGTTTTCCAAATATGTTTCTTGTATGCTTGTTTGCATTGCTTGCATACCCAGAAGACTGAAGGGGGATAGGAGGGTTATACATAGTTATTTCTTTTTTAGTTTTAAAATGTTCCTTTTCTGAGTCAGACATTTTCTTAAATTGTCTGACACAGGTTCAGTGGGTAATTGTTCAATGTCAGAGGCACAATTTGAGAGTGATAATCTACACCTGTGAGGCAAAGCGAGAGAAAAAAAATGTAAATGGGAATATGCAGTCAGGTTCACCATGGAATTCAAGGCAGACTTGAAGCAAGTACATTTGCAATATTTAATGAGAAATGTAAGAAAGTGTTTCCTGTTAGTGCAACTCAGATGTTTTGGCCAGAGGCTGTGTTTTTAATCCCTACAATGGTTTCTCCATTACAGGAAAAATAAGGAAAACACTGTCTAAAACACTCAATTAGGATTAGTCCTAAGGATATAGATTTACATTAAGTGCACTCCTGTAGATATGCAAGACATCAATATGACATACAGCCAAATGATACTCAGTGACTGGCATGGATGTTAAGGCTTTAACATGTTGTTGCAGTTTATGCAATGTTTCACTTGTCTTGGCTACATGTTTCTGTGATATTTATGACTATATAGTTGTAATTTAACCAGATCATTGCAATTCTATGCAGACCAGTCCAGCACTCTGTGGTTTTTGTTTGTATTTTTTAACATCCTGCTTGAACCTATTGTGACTCCTGCGTTTTTATTTTTCAAGTGTTTTACCACATATGTGCATTGCTTCCATGTCAAACACTTTCACATACCCGCTAATACAGCTGAGCCTACAAGCATACGAGTGTGCATTGGCACAGCACTTGGAAACCAATTGGCCTGCATCATGGCATCTGGGAAGACAATTACTTTTGAAAGGTAATAGGAAAAAATTAAAATCCAATTTGCTCTGTAATGTGATTAGTAACTGAACTGAACTGAACTGAACGTATATATGTGTGCATATTATCCTTTTAACTGTATGTGATTATAGTTGCATTTTCAAAATTTGATTGCATAACTCTCTGTGATTCAAATCACTCCACTTTAATTGTGGTAAAACACTGAAAACAACAAGAAATGTATTTTACACCAGCGGTCAACCCCCGGGCCTCGGACTGGTCTGTGAGTCGTTTGGTACCGGGCCGCGAGAGTTGAGGCTCAGGTGTGAAATGTATAGTTTTCAGGGTTTTTATCGGCGTTATTTTCTTATCGTTTTTGTCGTTTACTCGGTTTTCCTGGGTCTTTTCACGTGTGTTATGAATAAATTTTCTTTTTTTCGGTACCGGCACTAGTTTTATTTTGTTGTATTTATCCGCGACACCTTAAAGGCCGGTCCATGAAAATATTGTCGGGCATAAACCGGTCCGTGGCGCAAAAAAGGTAGAGTATAGTATAGTATAGTAGAGTATATTAAAAAAGTTTTCATGAATGTTAACGTTGAAGCTTCCTTGAATGTGTTAGACCAGACAAAAATATTCTCACTGGTATCAATTTACTTGATTTCCACTCTGCTTCCAACCTTTTAGAAGTTTTGTTAAAGAGAATGTAATCAGGCTTTTTAAAGAATGTTTTCTCCCCCTGTCTTTAAACACACACACACACACACACACACACGTACTGCATGACAGTGATTTTATTTATTGCCAAAGGCCCCTTACACAACTGAATACGGCAAAGGAGACACCTCTACAGGAGACATTGTTACAGGCCTTATGGTCACACATGGCAGCAGAGAGAAAAGAAATCAAAAGAAGAATGAAATAATTTATTTCTTGGACAGCTAAAGTATTATACAATTGTGGAGTAAAAGAGATTTCAACTATTTGCCTGGTGTGCATAGCCATTTGAACCATTTGAATTTCAGTTTAAGGCAATAGAGATTAAAATAAATGGGAGTGGGCTGCTGCCTACAAGATGGCACGCAGGTTCATTAGGCACACTAATACATTTTCAAGTCATAATGGCTTGAAAGAAACCACACAAACATACACTAGGTTCAGCCTTCTTGCCTGAAATTTAGACAAATAAGGTTAATTATTATGGTCTCTGTTGCCTCTCAGCATTCTAGAAAGCAAATACACACTGTCATTAAGACATATTTTAAAAACATATGGAGTAAATTTTAAAGGTTATTTATTTAGAAAAAAATGTACCGACTGACATCAAACCGTTACCTTTTTCCATTCCATTACCATTTTCACAGAAAATATTTGTTATTTGTAATATTTGTATGTTTTTTTGGAGTTTAACTGAAAAATATCAAAATAAACTCTACTGTACTGTCACATGGGGGATAGTTACACTCATTCCCAAAACAGAATCCTAAGGTGTACATCCAATCCTACCCAAATAGCCTCTCTGTGTATGTACACTTCACAAGGGGTGTTTACCCCGCTCTTGATTTCTCTTACTCTGATCAGTTAAAATGTTGAGCTCACATGTTTGTAAGAAGCAAGTTTAGACACTCCTTGTTATTGTCCTTGGCCCGCCATCAAATCTAGCTGCTGTTCCGCACAAGGTGAGGAAGTATTGATTCCTGGACACAGTATGTGTTGAATGAGTGGTAATGAAATGAAGCTTTGAGGATAGAGACTGTTTATAGAGGTTTTGTGTGGAGTATTCTAAAAACAAGACTGTGTTAAAAGGCTAATTGAAGGATCTCACTATATTGATGTTGTGAATAAAAACAGAACATATTCTGTGGTCAGTCAAGTAATATGTTTTCACATATATGAAATAAAAGATAAAAATATCTGTTTGTGTTTATCCTCGCTGATTAAAACAGTGATCCTGACTTTTTACCTATCAAATTTGTCATGCTTTTTACAGATTTATGTTTTTCACCCACATCTTTACCTTCCCTCTGCTAATGGGACACATTTATAACTGTCTTGCTGTTTTAATTAAAAAGGAATACTTCACAAATCATTCTAAAGTGTTTAATTGATGTAGTTAATACACCGATTTTGTATGCGCTTGCCCCAGGAGTATAGCATATATTTGATTAATCCTCATGACTGTTTTGTTTTAAGAGCTCAAAAGCTTAAGGAAAAGATAACAATATAATTTATGAACAGAATCAGTCTTAAACCAAGAAGCAGTGCATTACATATCTATGCTGTAATTTCTTTTAAGTGACGCATTGGCATGATTTCCTAATTCTTATCAGACAACAGGACACATTTATTCGAATGTCATTAGTGTTAAGAAGCTTGGTGGTGCTGTGCATTACAATATCAATATCAGCAGAGCTGGGGCTGGTGGTTTCTATGGCAACAGTACACAAGGTTTCAGTAATTAGGAACATTAATTGTGGGGATAACACATGTAAGTATAATGTTTTTGAAAGCTATCAAGAGGAAACCCTGAAGAGAATTAGTTGACACTGCAAGATAAGAGATTCACTGCACAGTTTGTTAGGTACACCTGTTCAGCTTTCATCATCCCAGATATCTAATCAGGCAATCACATGACAGCAGTTCAATGCATTATTGCGTGTGTGTCGTGGTTAAGTCAACTTGCTCAAACCAAGCATCATAATGGGGAAGAAAGGTGATTTAAGTGACTTTGAACATGGCATGGCTTTTGGTGCCAGAGGGGTTGGTCTGAGGTTTCATAAACTGCTGATCAACTGGGATTTTCACACACAACCAATCTAGGGTTTACAGAGAATGTGCCAAAAAAGAGAAAAATATCCAGCAAGCAGCAGTTCTCTGGGCGAAAACGCATTGTTGATGCCAGAGGTCAGAGTAGAATGGTCTTATTCAAGCTGATAGGAAGGCAATTAAGGTGCTCATAAGAACAACTCTGAACACACAACATATCAAATCTTGCAGCAGATAAACTACAGCAACAGAGGAACATGCTGGTTGCCACTCCTGTCAGCTAAGAACAGGACACAGACGCTTGACTTTGAATGGGGTCACCAAAATAAAATAACAAAAGATTGGAAGTCTGATCAGTCAGAATTTTTGCTGTGACATTGGAATGGTATGGTCAAAATTTGGTGTAAACCACATGAAAGCATGTATTAATCCTACCTTCCAGCAACAGCTTAGTATGGTCTTAGTGTGATAGTGTGGGGGATATTTTCTGTGCACATCTTAGGTTAAGACTGACTGAGCATCATTTAAATGCCAGAGGCTACTTGAGTGTTGTTGCTGACCATGTCCTTCTCTTTATGACCACAATATGACCATCTTTTCATGGGTCCTTCTAGCGGACTGATACAGTGATACCTCAATCTCAAATCATATCTAACTTTTTTCTTTAACATGACAATATGTTTCAGTTCACTGTACTCAAATGCCATCCTCAGTCACAAGATCTCAGTCCAGATGTGCAGCCAAGAAATCTGCTGCAACTGTGTGACACTCTTGTGTCAATGTGGAACAACGTTTTTGAGGAATGTTTCTAGAGCTGCATTGAAAGCTATAAGGCAGTTCTTAAGGCACCTAGCAAGGTGTAGCTAATGTAATGGCCAATGAGTGTATTGACTTCCATCTCTAAGTAGGGAGAGAGAGAGAGAGAGAGAGAGAGAGAGATAGTGTTCAAATGCCGGTTCAAGTGTTCCAGATGATAAGTTGTCACATGGTAAACTCCAAATAAAGTCTTCAAAAAAAGTATCAAATGGATCTTGAATAAAGAATAAAAACCCTCAATAAAAGGACATGAAAACTTCTTTCTTTCGTTCTTTCTCAGTAAAAATCTCTTTTTATGAGAGTAATTTAAACCAGTCATTACATGTTTTTAACCAAAACTAAATGTAACACTGTACTGCTACAATAAAACAGAAAAAGAAAGGAAAAACAAAACTGTTTGGCACCAAACACCACATGCCACCCTTGGTATAGTATGAAGATCTCACAAATTACCACTTTAAATGAGACAAAATATTGCTACTTGATATTTCAGTTTGAGTGCTTGTGTGTGTACTTGATGTTTTATGCCGCCACCTGGGCTTCTCAAGCTATGCAGAGAGCAGTTTGTATGTCTGACATTTTAATATTATGCACTCCAAAGCTACAGCGGTGGCAAAAATTATGGCTATAAAATTATAACAGCAGCATCACCTTTCAAACACTAATATTTACTATGTTGCTTCCACGTTTTGCACAGGGAATGCCCCCTACAGCAAACCTTAAAGTAAAGCATGAATACACAAGCTGGTGAATCCTTTTAGCCAAGAGCTTCACATATTTGACAAAGGACTTTAAAGCTAACAGCTGCTGATTAATCATGATGGGTCTAAATTACTGGCTGGCTCTCATACAGTTATGGAGCTGGATGCCCAGTGCACTTAGAGCCTCCTTTGCATGCGCTTGACAGCTGCATAGAGTAAGTGCCACTTCTGCCTCTTTAGCTGCATCTTTCTACTTCTTTTACAGTTAAACAAAAATAGCTTCTAAAGTGTATCACACACTGAATATCAAAATTCAATATCAAAATTAATTCAAAGGGAATCCTCGTAAGTATAACTTTACAGGATAGATTTTGGGGGGAAATTTCAAGTAATTAAAAGGAAAGACAACTGATTTTCACATTTTAGTATTTCTCATTTCATTATCTGCTACCCATCTTCCTTAAATTGATTTAAGTTAAATGAACTTCAAATGGCCAGAACAAACAAAGCCTGCAAGATTACAGGATGTTTATTTTTGTGGTTTCTAAGAAAAGAAAATTGGCTAGTACCACAGGTCAGCGTGGTGTCAGATTCATGTTGCCACTTTTTGCAGATGATTTGATCATTTCAGCTTCATGAGCAACATTCTGCAGCTTTCACCTTGCAGTTGAGGAGGAGATCGGAAATCTCCTTATCAAGGGCCATAGATCTGAGACAGAAAAAGTGTGGATTGCCTACTTTGGAATGGGGATGTGTTACTGCCTCAAGTGGAGAATTTCAAGGCTGTCAATAGTAGTGGAAGAGTAGATTGCAAGATGAACAGACAGACTAGAGTCTGGAGATGTTGTAGTAAAGAAAAAGCTGAGTGTGAACACTAAGCTTGACTTTGCATGGTCTAATGGTTGATCTTGATTCTATGGCCACAAACACAGGAATCATGGGCAGAAAAGGAGAAAATGAGCTTCCTCTAAACATTGTGTAGACTATATCCTTGAGTGTGAGAGACTCTGTAATTTGAGAGGGGCTCAGAGCAGAGCAACAGAAGAGTCAGCATCAAAAGAAGTCAGTTGAGTTACTTTGGGCATGTCACTGGTGTCTCTAGAATATTTCTTATTTGGTTTGTTTTGGATATGTATAATTAGAAGGAGACACTGAGAAAGCTTGACATTAGATTTTGTGTTAATTTTTTGTTATGAAATCTCTTTTGCTGTTTGTAATAGACATAGAAAAATTACACCATCACTGCTGAGATTCTTTCACTATACTGTACCACCAGCATGCCACCAGGCTGGATTTGTCCCACGCTAAGTTATTTCTGATTTATGGCAAAGCTGAAATACATACGCAGGTAAGCAAACAAACCCAAAAGCGCTTAGCAGCTAACAATATTGGTCAATATCTGGTAGCTGGTGGATACACAAACACCTCTAGAACCCCCCACCCCAAAGAGCTGCTTTACAACAAGAAGAAACGAAGAAGACAAAAAGGGAGAGCGACAGAAGATGGTACAAACTAGAATGTATCTGGGACACACATGTTGCTTTAAAGCTCTCAGCCAGCTGGCATTTTATTTCTACTCAGTCAGCCAATATCTGCTTGCCTGTTAACCAACTTAGTGTTCCTAGTAGTATAAATGTATAATTGGTGTTCAATAGTGCTTTCTTAAGATTTCGTACTGCTTTGTAAAGTAGCAATGCTTTTAATGATACCCATGTTGCTACCCATGTAACCATTAGCGGCTACCTGTAGCACCTAAAAATTATTTGGGATCCATGAAAAAAAAAAAAAGCCACAAACAAATACTCACCAATCAATTCTTTTTTTTTTTTTTTTAAAAAAACATTTTCCTTTTACCAATAGGCATACCGACTAATACACAAGTAAGACCCATGGAGGGATTGCTAATTTAAACAAAAAACACATTTTCTACCTTCATCTTTGTAAAGTGTCAGAACATAGTATATAAAAAGGAGTAGATACGGCAATGGAAAATGGAATTTTTAATAATGCCTCTTGGTAGTGAGCATATCTATTTCTCTATGTTCATTGGTCTGTGTGCTATGTTGATGGGGGTTCCTAGGTAATGAAGAAAAAAGGAAACAGGAGTGGCCCAACACTTGTGTCTGTTCTGATTTAGAATCATTAGAGAACCAAAAGTTATTTATTATAAGCTCAAAGTGTTTAAGATGCGACGGGTGAGTTCATACTGATAATTATTATTTGTAAATAATTACTTACTATGTCATTATTATTACTGAAAACTTTTTTTTTAATATAACAAATCTAGGAAATAACTGCACCAATCTTCCAAAGCAGCCTTTGTATTAAACTAAAGTCAGAAATGGACACCTATTGGTCCCAGTCTTTGTTTGATTTATCTGCTCTTTTTAGGGTCTAGTCTCACTCCTAAAACATAGTGCCACTAGTTTTAATTTAACTTGATAAAACGTGCCCAGAGCTTAAACGCTTTGGTGGATAAACAGCTTGCTCCCGACAAGGCCAACGCAGGTTCACTTACACGCTTGGAAGGGGATCGGTAAGGGAGTTGGGTAGAATCTGTAACTCAATGCTAGAGACAACTAAATCCTACAAAGTGTTTTTTTTAAATAAAAATTTCAAGCTAAACATACTTATATATGATTCACTGAGAACGGCCATGCAGGTTTAATTCACTGATTTAAACGGAAGATTTATCAGCCACTGCAAAAGTGATGAGGAAGAAAGTTCCTGGTACTTGCAATTTTCAGAGGAAACTGGATTCGTCTCTCTCTCTCTGTGCACGTGTGTGTGTGTGTGTGTGTGTGTGTGTGTGTGTGTATATGTGTGTGTGCGCACCTTGGTTCACTGCAACTGAATCTTAACTACAATGACAAGCATACTCATTTTAAAACTTTTTGTCAGTAGAACAAAATATGTTTTATTTTGAGATGTAGATAAATCCTGTATATGTGTGTATGTTCACACAGTACTTTGGACTAATCACATTAACACAGTTGATATGAGAAGTTGAATGCACATTAAATCATCACTTGCATTGGCATTCTCAAGCTCCCATGGTTATCTCATCAAATTTAAAAGGATGGGTGTATTTAAATTACATTCATGAGGCAGATTGTGATCATATTTCCTTTATTCGTTGATTTTTCTTTATGTAAGTCCTCATTCTTTGACTGGGACTTCACTGAATTAACATGCAACATGTCACAGCGTTAATGACAAAATCACCTTTAACTGGTCAAATATAGAAAGAAATTCTGTAAAATTAAGTCTTTTTGATTAAATGTCCATTTTCAGCCAGAGAGAATGTGCTTTACAAAGGAGGCATAATTGATACATCCATTTGCATCCTCCTGTCCAGCCATCAATCTATCCACTTCATCTTCTGTCATCCTCTCTCCTAGTGTTGCCAGCACATGACGCAGCTCTGCTCCCATGATGGTACCGTTGCCTTCCTTGTCAAAAACCCTCAGCCCTTCAACAAAATCCTCAAAGTTTCCCTGATCTTTTGCGCGGGAGATATGCTGCAGCATGGGCAAGAAGGTCTCAAAATCCACCATTTTAGTACTCATGTCCTCTGGTCGTGGTTTACCAAGCACTTTCAGCACATCTGCATTAGTTGGGTTCTGGCCCAGAGCTCGCATGACATCCCCACACTGGGCATATGTGATCTTCATTTCTCCAGTTGGTGTGCGGTCAAACAAGGTGAAGGCTTCCTTGAACTCGTCAATCTGGTCAGCAGTGAACTCAAGAGTGACGCTTTTGGGGTCAAACTCAGGCTCCTTGGGTGGCTCAGGCTGTGGCTCTGGAGGTGGCGCTGGCTTAGCAGCTGGAGCTGCATCTTTCTTAGGCTCTGGCTTTTTGGGTTCAGGTTTCTTTGGTTCAATCTTCTTTGGTGGCATGTTGCAAGGCAATTCAGTGGCGAGCTGACGCTTGCTGAGAAATGAACAAGAGCCTGAGCAGATAGAAAGTGATCCCGGAACTCCTCTTTCAAGGCTTTTATATGTGCTTTGTCTAGGGGGCTAGACAACAATTTCAGCCACCACACTATAAAAGGAAGAAACCCAAAATAGATCCGCATAGCAAGTGATGTCAACATTAAGTATTGTTCTCAGCTGCTGTCATCTAACCAACAGGGCTATTTGCTGTCATTAGTGAGGGTCCAGTTGCATTAGCCCGAAAATGTTCTGTCTCTCTGATGGACAAAGGGATCAGAGCATAGCCAGTGATCAGCCCATGAGGGAGATAGACTAAAATAGCTTGCTATCTAAATGCTGAATGCCTGGGAATCACTTCTTTCTGGGAGGGTGGCTATTCTTTTCACTAGAACAATGGTGCAGCTAAGTCAAAAGTATTAATATTTGTCTCTAGGCTTTGCATGTATTCATTTTATAATAATTCATTCTCAGAATAACAGAAGGATTATCTATCAAACCTTATTTCAATGGCAGGTGTTTGGCAGTTTTTAATTTGACAGACAAGCAATAGCTTGTATTGCACGCTGCCATTTACAAACCTGCCAAGCCCTCATAGATCCTAAGGGAACTCTTAATTAATTTGTCATATACTAGTGATAATGCAAAGATGAGTCATAAGAGTTAAATATATTAAGCAATACTGCTGTAATCATGCTGATGAAAGTGGTTAGTCGTTTAACCAAAGTCGTTTGTTCCCTGCTAACATCAGCTGATTTTTTTTAAGTAAAACTAAAGAAAGTTTTCAAAAGGATTTGCCTCATAGGTTCTTATGCATATGGTGGGCATGGGGAAAAGAAAACTGTCTTTGCTTATAAAGGGGAACTGCTGCTATGTATTGCAGTTAAGGTATTTTCTTATTACATTTGGGTCTTTCTCATATAGCAAATAGTCTTTTCTTCCAGATATGTATATTTTTTTAATAAGTGAGTTTTAAAATAATAGCATATTTACTTCTTTTTATTTAACTGGCATGATCATGTGTGGAATAAATGTTTTCCTTTATATTCCCAATAGTAAACCTTATGAGGTTAAAAGGTGAAAACGGGCAATGCAATTCCATTACAAGTATGGTTTATAAATATGTAATATGTCATTTGGCTTTATGTAGATGACTGCTCCATAATTCTCTTCAGTGAATGATAAATTAACCAACAAAATATTCATTTCATTTATGGAAGAGAGGGTATATAGGATGTGCTGTTCTGTGACACAATTTTAATCATAGCAACTTTAATTTTATGCATGCCTCACAGTTTATCAACTCAGTTAAAGAAAGCTAAAGCCTGTCATGCGATAATCACATTTACCCTTCTTTGTCTCAATGCCAGTTCTCCTTGATCTGTCAATCTAGTGCTTAAAGTCCTTGGACAGTGTAGTTTAAGTGTGCCTGTGTATGTATGTGTATGTGTGTGTATGTGTGTGTGTAGTTGTCCTTAGCCTAAGATCATTATCTCTCTTCTCTTTTCATTTTAAGGTCACATAGCTAGTAAAACTGACAGCTAATTTGTCGTCTTTTGGTATGCGTACGTGCATGTGCACATTTGAGCAAGATGGAAACATGAAAAAAGTTGCAAGAGAGCCCAGTTTTGTACTGACACAACATATATGGACAATATATAAAAGGTATATTTACCAAGTATATAAAACAATAATAATAATGCATACACATTCATACTACATTTATGATTTATTTGAGGCGATTACTAATTATTAATGATTGTCATCATTTTTCCCACCAAAAGCTTCAAATTAATCTATATCAATCATACCTGCTTTCACAATTGTACTTGGTCCTTAGAACACTGATCCTTTTTCCTTACCTAAGTGTTACAAGTGCAGATAACTGGAATATTTCAATTTAAGCACAAGTAAACCATTATGTTGGATTGCCTATGCAGAGACCACTACAAAGTTCATTTTTGTGTACAGAAGCTTTGTTAAACTGTCATTTGGGTGTTCACATATGTTAACAAAATAAGAGAAGACATTTCCTTGATGCTTCTACCATCAAAGTTCGTTTTCTTGATGCTTTTACCATCAAAGTTCTTTCAAACAAGTCATCAATCAGTAAATCACTGCAACTGCAATGACTGAACCAGTCAGCTTGTCAATCCTTTATAGTGTCTGTCTGCTTATTTGCAACAATTGCTTAATAACTGAGCTACCTAATTTGTGTTAATCAGAATACCCAAATTAACAATACTGATAGATATTAACAGCTTAAAGGTGGTAGGAAATGTTAACGAACCTGGCAGTCATCTGTCCTCAAGGGACAGAATCGGGTCAAATACCAAAATATGATGAAAAACCACAAAACTCAGATCGGCATCACATGTCTGACATGCCAGATATGGGCTGATTACTAAAAACAATACATTTCTTGTCAAAAAGGTAAGAAATTAAACATTATGGGACAGATCTAGAAATCCCTATTAAACTTTGAAGCATTTCCTTTCATATTATAATCAGTAGCATCAATGGAAACATAAAGAATATATAGAGGTATAAACCACAGGGTGATCACAAGCATATTTATAGTGCTCTGTCTCTCTCAGATGAGACCTCCTGAAACATAATATATTTTCTGTCAGAATGTCAAGTTCATGCATTAATGACATTGAATATTGATCATTTGAAGCTACAATAATCTATTCATGCATTGTGCTCACAAGCCTTAGGGTTCTTCCTAAATGCATGTAAGATATTGAATTGTAAGGTCAACCTCAGTTTAATGCTGCATTGATCAATATGCTTTTTTTTCCATATTTAGCCAAATCATTACGTGTAACAAAAATGGGATGCTAAATGTGATGACCTCAAAGTCCATTAGTTTTAATGGACTTTGAGGTGTGAGCCCTGAAAAGGCTTTTAGCCTCTTTATGCTTAATATCAATATTCTTTTATCTATTTATTTTTTATGTATATTTGATTTCAGTCCAGTATTTTTCCATCAAGGCCTCCAAGTAAATACTCATATCTGAAATGTTCTGAAACAACTTATTTTCTGTCAACTTCAAAGCAGAGAAAGAAAAACTTTACACTGAGAGACCAGTATAACAATGGTGCTACAGACACACCCAGCTTTTCTCTGAGAGACAATTTATGATATTTTTTAAACTATACATTTGGTATACCTCCACTTCTGAACCAAGTTTTCAGTTTTAAGCTGCATGCACACTGAAGGTGATATGTTCATAACCCATTGTATTGAAGCTGACTGCAGTTGCTGGTGGACAGTCCAGGTTCTGTTGTTTATATAACCTTCTAACATATTTACTACCAGGTCATATGTCCCTGAGTGTATCCTGCACACAGTTGTGCAACTAGAAGCAGTGATTATTTTTAACATAGTTGCTTGAAGTCAATTTTTATGGTGAATGGACTGGTGGTTTTCAATTCTACCACTTTTCTACATCACTTCCAGTGTGAACAGAACTTTAGCTAACGCTGATTTCTTTTCTTTTTTTCCTTTTTTTTGTAGTTGCGCTCTACATTTCATTCACTGTTTTGTTGTTCAATCACCAAACTGGATTGGGGGGGGGGGGAATCACAATTTCAGTTATACAAATGTTACTTAAATTTTCCCTTTTAACTCCATGGAGTTATTCCTTGGGGATAGTCCTTGCATGCCTGTGTCTGGTGCAGTGACTGTTTATGTGAACAAAAGATGAGAGGGTGGTCAGCAAGGCAGCAAGTCCTTAATCCATGAGATAATAGTGGGAACTAGGGGAGGCAGACCCCTGGTGTGGTCAGGGCCAATAAAGGAGAGTGACAGAGACAGCAGTTACATTCTTCCTATGGCACTGGCAAAGGGTGACTCAGACTGAAGATCTGTGTTTAGTTAACTGGCTAAAAACAGATGCACCACTGTGTATTATCTCTCCTCTTAATCGCCAGTTTCTCTCTTGGACATGTGCATCAGACCTGGGAATGGCCACTGAACTGCCAGCTACTGTACTTCATAATTAAAATTTGTGTGAATGTATTGTGAATTCCTGGAATCAACTTTGACTAAACACACACGAGACAACCAACAGTGTTAGTATTTAATGTCCAAATATTAGTGCTTTCCTCTTTTCACAGAGCTGCCACTCTAAAAAATGGGGCCATAATCAAACCAGCTTCCAAAGTGTGCTTGTTTGATTTCGCTAATATGAAATAAGAATTAATTTCCATTTTATGTTACCCTATGGAGTGTAGTGAACAGCAACACAAAACTTTTCTTATGAGTCGAGTAACAATATTGCGTTGTTATAATGGAATGACTGTTGGAGGAACCAGCTAGCAGACATCTGTGTAAACAGTTTAATTAAGACCATGTTTGATGAATTATAGCTGGTGAAGGCACTGCCTGTTCTAATACTTCAGTGTCTTAATTACACCAGACATCCATGTGTTCATTCTCTCTGCCCACCCCATATTCTCCCCATACTTACAATGATAGAAATTGAAAAAGTACAAAAGGGAAAGTGCATTTCACACTCTACTGAAGCAAAGCAAGCAATTTCAAATTAATCAAAACACAATAAGTTTACAACATGATAAAGAGGTGCTGTATGTGACATGAGGGGAGTTGATTTTTGATGCTTAGACCTCTGTTTTATGTTACAATTGAAATGTTACTGGACAAAAATGCATTAGTTCTAAATTAAATTTTAGTTGAGACATTTAAAAAATCCAAATCTAGTCATAAAGTCTTAGCTATCTATTTCGAGAAAATGGAATTTGCAAATGGCCTTTCTGCACAGAGACGACACCGCTTACATGTGTCTGTGAGGGGAAAAAATCAAGAGATTGCAATTTTGCCTTTTATTCAGACAGACCTTACAAAATCATGAAGCTACACACTGAATGCCAGCACTCCTAATAAAAATGGCACTGACTTGAAAATACAGATACACCATAGTACATGCAACGGGATGACTATCATATGTGATTTAGACAATCGGTGTTTCTTGTGTTCTTTAAGGGGTTCATCAGATACACCAGTCTAGTCCAAAAGGATTATAATTAGGCACATGCTTCCGATTGAAATGGGCTACAAACTGGCATGATTAGCTGTGAAATATACCTCTTGATAATATAACATACCTATAACACAACCTATGATACATTTCCCCATCTATAATAAGTATAAATAGGGAAAAATCAATATGAATTATTGCTTGGCCTATTTTTGTGATATTTATAAGGTTCCCATGTCTGCACCAAACAATAGCTGGGGATCACAGTACACGTCCAAACCAGGGATAAGCACTATGCCTTCTTCTCACAAGCTAGGCTTGGAATTCTGACTGGGAGATTAGGGAAGTTTCCAAGCTATTCATAACCCTACCCCCACCTACCTTCCATTCTCCACAGAGCACTTGGCTTGGTGGCAGAATCCTCTCCTGTTCATCTGGACTGGTCTATTTCTGTATTTCTGATGTGCCTCTGATGCCATGTTTAGAGCGTGTCTTTGAATGGTTTGTACCTGTTTATCCCAGCAGCACACAGGCTTATGAGATGTTTGCCTCAAAGCTTACCAGCTGCTTTTCTCAGCTGGAATGCTGGAATGCCTGTATGTTTAATTCAGAGCCTTAATCCTGACAAAAGTGGACCAAACATGTCTTCAGAGTGTTTTCAGTGTCTATCACAGAAATGTGGAATTTATACCTTTTTTCCCTCATACAGTGACCTGTTTTGTCTTGCCATACTGCGCTTTACAAATTTATGAAACCATCAAATGAAAGGTTTATTACACACACACGCACACACACAAACGCACGCACACACACACACACACATACACAAGTATAAAGTCATTATTTTATATTCTTATAAAATAATGATTTTAGACCACTTCTTCATAGAGCCATGAGGAAAAAAACATTCCAATGATTGTAAATACTTTCACAACTCATTAAATATTGAAAGAAAAATGCTATGGCTACTGCAGCATAGGCGGCGCCAAAGGTGGTATTATGGGACTTCAGCAAAGCCCTGAATTTCTTGCTGTCCATCATGCCGATTTTTTAATGTTCTTGTTTGGAAACACAAACAGGATCCTTTCCACTGTATAGGTTTTTTCTCAGATCCTGTCATTGATATTGGATGCAGTGTGTGCATTAGGAGCTAGGAAAATTTTCACTGACCACATTTTGAGCTTTGACAGTGATGCTGTAGTTAGGACATAGTTAATAATGACTTCAATCTCAAAAAACCACAGCAGTAAGAAGAGCCGTATATAAAGTATAAGTAAAAGTAAAATATAATGAATATTGTGATTCATAATCTAATGATGAAACTTTTTCTATGTTTACATTTAAGACTTTTAAGTTTAATTTACATTTAATTTAAGACATTTAAGACTAATTTTTATTTTTGTTTATAGTTACATTGAATATTGTGAGTAGTGGGTTTTTGCTTGATGGCACTGGGACATTAATATCATTGGTGCTTATATAGATGATATGAAAACTTCCACCGGAATTAGTCATTCAGTTTTGACAGTCATTGTTCATTGTCAGAGAGGTATTAAAGGCCTGGCTCTCCAGTGACGCAGCACTACTGTGTTCCAATTATAACAGAATTTGCTCCTATTTCAAACCACAGTTGTGCTTCAGCTGTTTTACTACAATAGGGGGCATAGGGGTCAGTGGTGACATAACTTGGACCTTGCAGATCAATTTGTCACTAGTTTGACATATGTGTTGTGACAGATGTAGCTTTATGCAAATGCATTTTTTACAGATTGCTAACAAAATGTATTTTCCATTGGTCAGTGTGTAGAATTGTGGTAGGCAACAAGAATGGCTGATCTCTCAATATCATTTCAGTAAATGTAAGTGGATAGGCAGTTTCTCATATATCTCATTCTGCATAACAATGTGAAAATATGATCAAAAAATTGGGAGAAAGTATTCGGATATAACTTTGTAATGTTAAATTTAATCTGATTCAGGGCACTACCACTCCTCATACAAAAAGAATATAGACTGAATGATACAATATAAAGACATGGAGAGTCTTTATATAATAGTACAATGATGTCTACTTAAATACTCTATGATATTACACCAAGAGAGATTTGGGAATATAGCAGGATTTCAGTTCAGTGAAACAACAGCAATTCCATTCATTTGCACAGTCACAAAACATGGAAACTTAAACTCTGCTATCTCCACTGTTAATCTCTGTCGGAGATACTGAAGCCTCTCAAACAGCCATATCTACAAGAGCAGTTGCTGGGCAACAGATCAAGCAACTGTATACACAAGCTGCTCTTTTAAATATCTGCTGGCTTCATCCAACAAGGCCACCAACTCGTTTCAGCTTTAGATCTGACCAAAGAGCAGGGCTGAGAATATTCATACTCTCATGGCACCAAAAATATTTGCTGGACTGTGACTGATGACTGATGTGTACGTGACAAATAAAATTTGAATTTGAATTTGATTTCATTATTTTCAATCAAATAAGGAAATCCTCTGTAATAAATGAAGCCATTATTCCAAGACTGTCTTTTTATGACACAGATCTTGAAATGCTGAATATCTGGTTCTCAAATAAATGTCCACATTTTTATAATATCCTACAAACTTTCTTATTTTTGTGGAAAAAACATTAAAGCGAAGAAATATTTATAATAATAGAAAGTTCAGTGTTCAGTGTATCAGTTTCCCAGATTCAATGGGAAGGACTCTAGCTGAATGATACTAAGTGTTGTTTCCAAATGTGAGACATAAAACACAGCAGTGTAGCTTTATACATTGTAAGTAATAGATTTGCTACCATGTGATTTAAAGCAACAGACATGGAAGGACTGATAATACACATTTGTCAAACAACACTTGTTTTCTGGTTACTACATTAACTAAATATTATAACATTTAACATTCATCTGTACAGTAAACTGCTCAAACACATTTTAAACTGAGAGGATTTCTTAATCAGTTTCATCTCCTTTGTTGTTAATAACATCATAAACAGGTGCACTAGAGGGGTAACAACAAGACAATCCCCACAACAGGAATGGTTTTACAGGTGGAAGCCACTGATATCTTTTTCCTCCTCATCTTTTCTGACTGATAGCATGAGGCAAACCTACAAGTACTCCAGCTATTCCAAAACGACACATCAATATGCACCATTGCCAGAAGGTCTCAAGAGTATGGAGGATATTCTAGGAGACAGCTAATTACTCTAGGAGAGCTAGACAGGGCCGTAGAAGGTCTTTAACTTTAATCAGTAGGACCGGTATCTCCTTTGTGAAAATAGGAACAGGATTAGCACTGCTAGAGTTACAAAATGACGCCCAGAAGGCCACTGGTGTGAATGTCTTTGAGAATCAGAAACCGAATTCATAAGGGTGGCCCGAGGCCCTCTAGTGGGCCCTGCGCTCATCGCTTGGCAATTGCACATGTGACTGATGTGAAACGGTCAGGAGAAACTGTGGCAAATGTTATGGTGCCTGTAAAATTGTTAAGGTATGTCACGGACTGGAGGTTCAGCTGGTCGCTGATCAGCTGTTTCTCTCTATCTCTCTAGTTCGCTCTCTCTCTCTCGCCAGGGCGAAACTCATTATGGGTTCACGCCCTTGGCCCATGCCCTCGGAGGAGGAAACACCTGTGCCTCATCAGCGTGGATGGCATTTAAGCCAGGAAGCATCGGCTGGATCGTTGTGAAAATCGCGTCAGTGAAAGTCGAGCGTCTAGCAAGTGTTTTTCGGAGGAGATTATCCACACTGCGAGAGTCACCACATTCCCAAACCAGAAACCGTGGATGGACAGATCGATCCGCACTAAAGTAAATGCCAGGACTGCCTCCTACAACGCGGGTCTCGCCACTGGCGATATGAGCGCCTACAA
>NW_024582433.1:2368863-2420204 GCF_018398535.1 Haplochromis burtoni
GTGTTTGGATTGTTTGGAGAGAGACGAGAGTGTTCACCTGGATTTCCCCCGGAGCCCTGCCCCTCTCACCTTTTGTATATAGCACTGCCCCGCACCTTTGTAGATAACACTGCCCCGCACCTTTTGTATATACACTCATTGGACATTGTTCATTAATAAATTCTCTTGTGTGCATCAATCCCCGGAGTCCAGCGCGTGAGTCCACCTTGTACACTGTGACAATAACAATCCAGCCACATCATGGACTCAGCGGACTCAGCCCCCACCCAGCAACCGGTCATCTCCATGGAAGCTGTCTTGGATCGGCAAGAAATAATGTTACAGCACATTAATCAGCAGCTGGCAGCACTAACTTAAGTCATCGCTCAACGGATACTGCTGGTAAGCCCGCCCACCCCTTCTCTACCTGTCACTTCACAGTTACCGGCTCATGAGCCCTCTGCGTCCGGGTCCTCCGCTCGTTCAACGTCTGCCCATGCGGAGCCTCCTGAGCGGTCGCTGCTCGTACTGGAGCCATTCTTGGGTGAGTTCCGCAAGACTGCGGGTTTTTTAATACAAGTGACGTTGCAGTTCAAACAGCTACGGAGGACTTATGAGACCGATGAGGCTAAGACTGCTTTTTTTTTTTTCGTTCAGTTGTTATGCGTTCAAGCATTAAATTGGGCGCAGGCTGTATTAAGAACCGACCCCAAAATAACCTATGCTGATTTTCTCGCTAAGTTTAAAAATGTCTTTGAGAGAGGCATCGGGGCTGAAGCGGCAGCTCACCGACTGCTTACTTTGAAGCAGGGAAAACTGAGCATGGCCGACTACTTGATTGAGTTTTGGACTCAGGTGGGGGCAGTCAGCACTAATAAGTACTCTGCTGAATAACCTGTGTGACGAGCTAAAAGGGAGCTAGTTATGAGGAAATTGCCTGTGACTCTTTCTGATGTTATGACCCTGTGTGTAAAGGTGGATGAAAACATGCGAGCACGTCGCAGCGCTAGAGTCTACAACTCCCAGAAGCCTCTAGGATGAGAGGAGATGGCCTCCGGCGGAGGTACAGCATGTAGAATGGGAAAACAGGACAGGAGTTATGAAGACGAGGGTGAGCAACCCATGCCAATAGGATGCTCCAGATTAACGCCGGAAGAGCGACAACGGCGTTGGAGAGCTGGTGAGTGCTCCTACTGCGGCTGTAAGGGCCATATGGCCATTTCCTGTCCTGACCAGCCAAAAGACCATGCCCGCCAGTAGAGGGGAGAGTACGGGTGGGCGAGGTTTCCTGTTCACAATCTCCTCCTCGCTTGATGCTTGCGGCTAAACTAACGGTTCGTTCTGTTTCTCACCCACTCCACGCACTAATTGATTCAGGTGCAGAGCAGAATTTCATTGATGAGTCCCTCGCTCAAGAATTAAAACTAAACACTAAACCACTGCCACACTCACTCCAAGTTACCACCCTCAGTGGGCAGCGTCTCCCGGATATCACCCACATTACGGAGCCAATATCATTAACCCTCTCTGGTAATCATTCTGAGACGTTGCAGTTATTTGTGCTTAAGGCTCCTCTCACACCACTAGTCTTAGGGTTCCCCTGGTTACGTCAACACAACCCAGTCCTGGATTGGAGAAAGGAAAGCATTCTAGGGTGGGGAGAGGAATGTCATATGTCTTGTCTAAAAGCCGTAACTCCACCCACGAACCCTCAGAGTAACCCCCCACCATCAGAGTCACCCGATCTTTAGTCTGTGCCCTCAGTCTATCACGATCTTAAGCAGGCTTTTTGTAAAGATACAGCACGTTCTCTTCCCCCTCACCGGCCGTACGACTGCGGAATTGATCTTCTCCCGGCACCCCACTTCCTACCAGCCGATTATACAGTCTTTCACAGCCTGAATGGGACAGCATGGAAAAGTACAGGTCTGATTCGCCCATCATTATCCCCTGTTGCGGCGGGGTTCTTTTTTGTTGCAAAGAAGGACAAGAGCTTACGACCTTGCATAAATTATTGAGGCCTCAACAATATCACCATCAAAAACAAATACCCACTACTGACATCAGCCTATGCACTGCTCCAAGGGGCCACAGTTTTTACAAAGCTGGATCTACATAACGCGTACCATCTGGTTAGGATACGAGAGGGGGGCGAATGGAAGACGGCTTTTAACACACACTTAGGCCATTTTGAGTACCTCGTTATGCCGTTTGGTCTAACCAATGCCCAGGCTGTGTTCCAGGGCTTTGTCAACGACGTGCTCCGAGACTTCCTTAACCACTTTGTGTTCATCTACCTTGATGACATTCTCATCTTTTCACGCTCCGTCTCTGAACATAAACACCACCTCCGGCTGGTTTTGCAACGTCTTCTCGAGAACCGTCTCTTCGTGAAAGGTGAGAAGTGTGAATTTCATGTGACCACTGTTTCATTCCTGGGCTACACCATTGAACAGGGTAATCTCAGGCCCGACCCAGCTAAGGTCCAAGCTGTCATTAATTGGCCCGTCCCGACAAACCGTAAGCAACTCCAAAGTTTTCTGGGTTTTGCTAATTTCTACAGACGTTTCATCCGTGACTACGGTAAGCTTGCTCTCCCACTAACTCGTCTCACATCTCCTAAGGTTCCCTTCTGCTGGGAGGAGTCAGCACAAAGGGTTTTCAGCCTCCTGAAGGCTTGTTTCTCCTCCGCACCCATCCTGGTTCAACCTGACCTCGGCCTGCAGTTTGTTGTGGAGGTGGATGCCTCGGACACAGGGGTGGGGGCCATTCTGTCCCAGCAACAGAAGGGTAAGCTCCATCCCTGTGCCTTCTACTCTCGCCGGCTCTCATCTACTCAACAAAATTATGATGTTGGGGACAGGGAACTGTTAGCCATTAAGCTCGCCCTAGAGTAATGGCGTCACTGGATGGAGGGTGCTGCCCAGCCATTTGTAGTTTGGACAGACCATAAAAATTTGGAATATATCCAGTCAGCGAAGCGGCTTAATGCCCGCCAGGCTAGGTGGGCCCTGTTTTTCACAAGATTTCAGTTTACTATAACCTACAGGCCAGGTTCCCGCAACACCAAACCCAACGCTCTTTCCAGTCAATTCACTGCCTCCGAGGAGACTGCTCGAGACTCTCCCATCATTCCCCCCTCGTGTGTCATTGGGGCCCTGACGTGGGAGGTTGAATCAGCCATTAGGGAGGCCCAACGAACAGAACCAGACCCAGGAACGGGTCCTCCTGGACTACTCTTTGTGCCCTCCTCTGTCCGGTCACAGGTGCTACACTGGGCACACACAGCAAAATTCACCTGCCACCCGGGGGTCCACCGCACTGTCTCACTCCTTCAGCGCTTGGTGGCCCGCCCTTATCAAGGATGTCCATGAGTACATAGCGGCCGGTTCAGTCTGCGCTCAGAACAAAGGTGTTAATCAGCCATCCTCTGGTCTCCTTCAGCCCCTGCCCACGCCAAGCCGTCCCTGGTCCCACATCGCTGTCGATTTCGTCACGGGTTTGCCACCTTCGTCAGGTAACTCTGTCATTCTGACTATCATTGATCGTTTTTCTAAAGCAGCTCACTTTGTTGCCCTTCCCAAGCTTCCCACGGCCCTGGAAACCGCCCAGCTCCTGACGAACCACATCTTCCGTCTCCATGGAATTCCGGTGGATATAGTCTCGGACAGGGGTCCGCAATTCACGTCTCGTGTGTGGAAGGAGTTCTGTTCCTCCCTGGGAGCTCAGGTCAGTCTTTCCTCTGGCTTTCACCCGCAGACTAACGGTCAAACAGAGCGAGCCAATCAGAAGCTTGAGGCGGCCCTCCGATGCGTGGCGTCCACCCATCAGACCACCTGGAGCGAGCAGCTCCCTTGGATTGAGTACGCCTCACCTCCTCTGCCAATGGAGTGTCCCCTTTTGAGGCGTCTCTGGGTTTCCAACCACCTCTGTTTCCGGCTATAGAGGATGAGCATTTCGTACCTTCTGTCCAGCAGCACATCCGGAGGTTTCGGCGCGCTTGGAGGGCCACACGGGCTTCCATTCTCCACACGGCTGAATGGAACAAGCACCTGGCGGACCGCCGTAGGACCCCGGCACCAGTTTATGCACCCGGACAAAAGGTTTGGCTGTCGACCAGATTCATTCCGCTTAGAGCTGAGTCTAAGAAACTGTCTCCTACCTTTATTGGTCCCTTTGTGATTGACTCTCTGGTGAACCCGGTGTCGGCCCGTCTTAAGCTGCCCCGGAACATGCGGATCCACAATGTCTTTCACGTCTCTCAAGTGAAGCTTGGAACTCATTATGGGTTCACGCCCTTGGCCCACGCCTTCGGAGGAAGAAACACCTGTGCCTCATCAGTGTGGATGGCATTTAGACCAGGAAGCAACGGCTGTTCTTCGCTGGATCATTGTGAGAATCGCGTCAGCAAGAGTCGAGCGTCTAGCAAGTGTTTTTTCATGTAGTTGTGTGTTTGGAATCTAACGAGCGTTTCTTTGTGTGCAGACCCTCTGGACTGTTTTCCCTGGTGTTCCCTGAGTGACGAGTGTTCGAGTGGATTCGTGTTTGGATTGTTTGGAGAGAGACGAGAGTGTTCACCTGGATTTCCCCTGGAGCCCTGCCCCACTCACCTTTATATAGCACTGCCCCGCACCTTTTGTATATGCACTCATTGGACATTGTTCATTAATAAATTCTCTTGTGTGCATCAATCCCCGGAGTCCAGCGCGTGAGTCCACCTTGTACACCGTGACAGCGTAACTGGTTTAATGGTGAGTGATGGCTTGTGTAGGCATATGCATGGAGGGATAGACCTCTATAAGTTAAGCGATGGCACCCAGACTGCCATTAGATCCAAAGACATTGTCACAACAATGCCTGGTCTTATGTGGTGAGAGAATGTAAGTAATTTCTGGAGAACAAAGGATTTAATACCATTGATGGGCCCCCATGCTTGACATTATTTTTTTCAACCTGTGTGGACCAGTTCAGGTTGCACCTCAAACTTTCCCGGAGCTCAGTCCACATCTAGGAAGGGATTCTCCCAGGACAATATCCATGGTCTCATTAGGACCATGCCGGGATGTTGTCAGGTGTGCATACAAGAACATGTGCCCTATACAGACTACTTGGTACCATTTTGAGTTGCTGCAATAACATTTCGGAAAAATGGCATAAATTTTAACTCTGATCTTTGGGGTGTCTTTGAATTCAGCTCTCTGAAGGTCGATAATTTTTATTTCCATCAAACATAGTGGCATCCTTTCATTCCTAACACCTTGCCCAGTCCTTATTAGTACAGATTTTCATTTCTCATTGAAATTTAATGTGCATTCAGAGTGTTACTGTATTATTATTTTTTTAGCAGTGTCATTTCTGTTTTATTTTAAGCTGTGTTCCCATAATTCATGATGCAATATTAAACAGGTATGAAGCCCACAAACCAAAACACCTGAAAACAAATATGTATGACAGGATTTATGAGTGTGATATTTGAGATTTCTCACAAAAACTGGTAGGTGGAAATTGTTCACTTGACCTCAGTTACAAATTCCCCATTGTTCAAATGTCTAAATCCAAGAGGTGGCATACCTCAGTAGCATTGCTGTAATTGCAGCTGAGACCCATGGATGACTGGTGTTGTGTGTTGGGTTGTTATATTCCTTTTGATAGTGTCAACATTAGCTCCCAGCAGAACATGTCATACAGAATATGGGATCTTTATTCCCCCTGTACTTGTTAACTTGTTTGAAGTGGAAAAAAGGGTTATGTGTGTCTCTGTGGGTTTGTTTGTGACTCGAGCCATTTCAAAATGGCATGCATCCAACACTGCTGAATTTCCAAGCCCTGTTGACACACACGTAACACTAATGCTAAAGAGGATAACAAGGAATGGTGCTCTATTAAGAGCTCTGTTCAGCAGCTGACAGTCAAGACTTGAGAGTCCGATTGTGAACCCACAGCAGTTTAACAAGGTACTTATGTATATATATATATATGTAGCCTACTTTATATATTTTCTATGCATTAACTACTGCACAGAACACCGAAATGATGTTTAACTGGTGCTGTTTAAAATGTTAAAAAAATATTATTAGCTTGCTATACCTTATGACACAGAACTAATTGGAAAGTGCCTCTTCGATAGATGTCAACCTGAAGATGTAAACAGAGCTGCCATATTATATTTTTATATATTTCAAAGAAACAGAAGATCGTAATTCCTTTTTATTGATTATATATTTTTATATGCTGTTTATCCTCCCATAACCAGTGACTTATTTGGGATTTTAACAGCATTTCAAGCGATATTTAAGAGAAGCTAATCAGTCCTCCTGCCCTTTACCAAGACATAGATGGTCATTATAAGTGTCACAAAGATAAAACACTTTAATTAGCTAAGACTCAAAGGGACTGCCTCATCTGTGACAAAGAATTGCATTATTTTTTTCTTTTTGCTGAAATGTACCATCAATTTGGATAAACTGAATGGGCTAATTTGCCAGTGTCACATCAGGTCAAAACTGCAACCATTACAAATTTTTAGACTCAGATGTCACAATCTAACGTTAAGCCTCTATGCTCACATTGGTTCCACTACATAGCTAAAAGAAGAAATTGCATTCATTTTCCCTTTTTTGGCAACACACAAAACCCAATGAAAAAACTATTTGATTAAAATGAAAAGGATTAAGAAATTGTATCGTCAAGGGATTTCCTTTGTGCTTTTACATGGTTGATGTGTTTTGTTCCAAATACATACAGTTCTTGTGCTGTATTGCATTCCTAGAGAATATGGGTAGGCAAACAAACAAGTAGGCATGACAAGTAACAAAGTTGTAAAATGAAGATGGGTGCATACTCCCTGTACACAAGTGGTTCCCAAGCTTTTTTTTGTTGTTGTTGTTTCACTTCAAAAGTCAAGAGAATTTCACATCCACACATCACAGTTTTTATCACAACTGATCCAAATGGAATTAAACTTAAAGGTTAACTCAGTAACATCAGATGACTGCTTTTTTCACCTGGTTGTCCATACTTCACCTGGTAGTGGCTCCACACCTCACCAGCAAGCCAGTTTTAATGTATTTATGTGTGCAAATGAGTAGGAACTGGATTCTGAGCACTTCTAAAATAGTTAAGCTCAGCAAACTAACCATGCTGCACCTTTTGTGCAGACATGGTATCAGAACCACAACTTCTACAACGTTTGCTTTAAAAAAAACCAAGATTTACGGTGGCCCTGAGAGGCCAAACGGACTGCAACTTCAGAAAACACTTGCAAAAAGAAAAACACCTGCAAAAAGAAAAACACTTGCAAAAAGAAAAAACTGCAAAAAGAAAAATGCTGCAAAAAAAAACTGCAAAAAGAAAAACACCTGCAAAAAGAAAAACGCTGCAAAAAGAAAAACACTGCAAAAGCACACAAGACACAATGGAAATGTTTCTGGGGAGACAATAACCTGACGGACCAGTTGCACGAACCAAAACATGTATGTATAGCTGTATCCCAATTCAGGGTCTGCAGCCTTAAAGTACGCAGCCTTAACGGTCCTCAAGGGCCGCGTACTCAAAGACCACTGAGGCTGGAAGTGCGAGGCTTGTAGGCTTGTGAAATGGGACGGTCTAGCCTCTGTCGCGCTGCCCAGGTTGCCTAGCAACCATGATACTAACAGCTGAAAACGTTTCATACAGCTTTGTTTGACAGAAATGAAGGAGAACATATTTTGCATGTTTGTTTCTACATTAGCTTTGTGTGATTTGATAAGTATCTGACGCTGAGACCACAGGACTGTAAAACATGATTGTTGGGCTTCATTTCTGTACTGAACAGTCATTTAAGATTAGCTAGTAAATAACAATTAGCTAATGTTGTTCATGAGACTAAAGCCATCTCACTTTGGTAATGTAAATATAATATGGCCAATATTATAGTTATTATATTAATCATTATTAGTTATTACAGCAGTGAGTTTGAACTCCGTGTCAAATACTGAGCTTCAGTAAAGATTCAAGTTGCATTTATTTATATTTCCTGTCACCTTAAATCTTCACTCAAAGACAAGTATCTGTGACAGTGTATATATAGATGTATTATATATAAGAGACAAATATTGTTCTTTTAATATGTTGGCATTACTAAATTTGGCTCAATGCTTACATATATGTGTAAAAAGAAAATGTACGAGCTGTGATAACTGTTTCTGATAGAATGAAGAGTAGACTGATATATTAAATATTCCTTTATTGGGTGAGAAAATCCGACTATGTCATAACTGCTTTAAGTCATACAGAATAGATATCAGAGCCTTAAACAGGCTGACCTCTGCTAAATGAGTCAAACTGCACACAAGACACAACGGAAATGTTTCTGGGGAGACAATAACCCGACGGACCAGTTGCACGAACCAAAACATGCAGCTTTTCTTCTTTTTGCAGGTGTTTTTCTTTTTTCAGCGTTTTTCTTTTTGCAGCATTTTTCTTTTTGCAGGTGTTTTTCTTTTTGCAGCGTTTTTCTTTTTGCAAGTGTTTTCTGAAGTTGTAGTCCGTTTGGTCTCTCAGGGCCACCGTACAAGATGCTATAATGGTAGAAATTCAAATTAAATGTCTAACAATATGCACATACTGAAGCTATATTTTTTTGCTACTTTTATTTTTGTCATAAACTGCAGTTTTGTGCCTCAGGTCATTTTTTCCCCCTATTTCTAATAGCAAATAGGATTATATTTCAGCTGATCAATGCAGCAACTGTAGTACACGCCAGCAAAACAGGCTTGGATAAAATATATTTTTTCTTAGTAAGACAAATAGAAACACTCTTTCCTGATATTGGACGGTGAATATTTTCTGTTAGGCATGAAGACTAATGGTGTGCCCCGTGGAACCTTTCAGTGTCATCCACAGGACAAAATACATTAATGGATTGGATTAAAACTAGAGGCTTAATCTGTTTGCTTACCATTGGATCAATTTTATATCCTGAGGAGGTAAAATGTGGCACAGGTTCAACAAATTGCTTCCTGATGCTTAGTCTGAATGTTTTTGTATTCTGACAACAAAGACACACACAGTTAGCTAGAGGCAGCATTATTTCCACACATGTACAAAATACATTTAGAAGTAAGAAGATGTACATGTCAGATGAAGTGGAAAGGCAAAACTAAACAAATTACATAAACAATTGAGCTTACTGCTGAGAGAGCACTTTGTTTTTGGCAGGTGCTCGTGGAATATCAATCGCTTAAAGTGTGAAATTTTTATTGAACTAAATGGTATGCACAACTAACAGCTGGAGCCTCTGCATCAAAATGTAATGAGCGCTGAAATAAAGATAAAGGTGATGGCTAGAGACACAGAGTGCACACTGGGATACACACCTCTCTAAAGTGATATGGCTACATGGTTATCAATATCCACCCTAGTTGTGTGTACATTTATTTCACTTGTTGCTTAATGTTGCTTTTTTGACTTTGCCTAAGTGGACTTTACCGATGGCTTTAACTTTTGAGCTAACAAATTGAAAGGCACTCTATTTGAAAACAGGTCAGTGGTAAGAGAAAAGTTTCAGTGAAAGGAATGTGATGGAGTGAAGCAACCTCTTAGTTGCAACTCGTCACATACCGATAACATGTTAGTGCAGCTGTTACGGTTACAGCATCAAACAGATGTTTAGGGATCTATTAAACTCTATTCAACTACCTCTCACAATAAGTGATGACCCTGAAAGGTACCAAGGACAATAAAATGTAATGAATTGCAGTCTAAGAGTCCTGTGCAAGTGTCACAATGTTACCAGTGAAAAAGGAGCGTACCAGCAAGCTACTTTCAGCTTCTCCCTTATTCAGAAGGGTCACCACAGTGGATAACTCTGCATGTTTGATTTGGCAGATTTTTTTTTTATGCCAGATGCCTTCCTGACAGAACCCCAAAGGGATTTCCTTTTTCTCCCAGGATTGAACTGGAAATGTTTGGTGAATGTGTAAACTACCACAGCATAACTAACTGAGCTAACCAAACTGAATTAACTGACTTCTTTTTCAGAGCAGTGGTGAAAGAAACTGTAACACAGCAGTATATGATTACAGTGACTGGCCACAAAATATAACTCTAATATTTACTCTCCTTCTAGCTCTGACAGTCTTTTTTTTCTGCAGGAAAACCAGGTAGCTTTCTCCTAAATTTAACTGGCAGGTTATAGCTTCCCTCTCTTTTTCTCATATTCTTTATGTTTTGCTTTTATTTCTCAAACATTTTATATGTTTCATCTTATACTGTGTAAATAATACAGCCACAGCTATAAGTCGAAGTGAGTATCACATTTATGCAGAAAGCTGTTGATAAGGAGGTGATATTTCTAACATGAAGTAACTAACATGAATGGTAATGGTAGTAACTGCTGTAATCCCACTTTGATGCTGTTGTATTTGTTTTAAAGTCACAACAAAGAGCTTTAATATTTTATCCCATTCACTTGTATTCATATTTAGCCAACTGACTGCATAATTCTTTTGGGGGAAGTTTATCTTGTACAATAAAGACCTTCCAATATTTTAAAGGCAAAACTCAATCGTTCCTTTTTGAGTGAGCACTTGGCTACAGTGGACAAAAGCAAAACGCCATCTTAACAGGACAAAACCTCCAATAAAATAATGCTCAGCCATCTGTCTTGAATGTTTGAGACAAGGGCAAAGAGAAAAGAGGAGCATAAAGACACAACAAACAAAAAACAATATATATTCTGTATTTACAGGTCACATTGTGTTTCCCAAGACTTTCTTTTCTTCTACCTGTCTTACCTGAAACATCAAAAAGAAATTACTATTCCCTCCAGACTGCCCTTTCCTCCATATATAAAGCCCACAGCACATGATAAAAGTGCCATGTCTTCTCTTTTAACCTCTGGGAAATGTTTTTATATGCTTCTTATTGAACTTGATGAGGTTTGGCTGGCAGCCTTGCTTAGCTCCAAGGAAATATTTTGTGGCAGAACTTGGCTGCAGCCTTCAGGGTGTCAAATTTGTAGCAATAACTATTAGGAGAGACAGGAAAGAAAGTGGTAAACTATAGCCCATACTCAATCCCTGTCTCAAACTAAGAAGGAAGGGAGCATATAATTTAATAATTCTAAAGAAAATAATGAGGTTAATGTATTCAGGTGTGTCCTTACATGGCAGATGCCCCAATCTTTTATATAATCTACTTCTTGAAAATGCACTTTGTTTAATATGGAGTCAAGTCACTCCACTGTATTGGGAGGCACAGCTTTGACAGTACACTTTATGATCCCTGGGGGCAAAAACTGTACTATCCCTAGAGAAAACAGGCTATAAAACTGGCGGTTTGGCTCCCTTGGCCCTTCGACAGCACTGGTAATTTTAAGACTCTGCTACAGACTCCCACAGTAACAGTCAGTGCCATTAACAAATATGACCATGCTGTGCCCTGCTGCAAAACACAAACATCTCCCCTCCAGCACAGTTTTATGGATACATAACAGCACACACCCTCAGCACCTCACTGGTGACTATAGGCTTTGTGGCCCACACATTTAGTGTTGTGAAATACCTGTGCAGCTCAGCAGTGTGGATGACATTTAGAAGATTCTAGAATTTATTTCACCAAGTAAGCCCCAGAGTCAAAAATCTACAGTAAATAGTTTTAATATTATGCCTAGAAAAATGGTTTGGCAGGACAACTCTAACAGCAGCCTTTAATGCCAAGTTAAAGTTTACATATTGGCTCTGTTAGATCAAATTGAAATAAAGAAGTGTATTTTGTAACAGAAATATAGACTCAATGGCATAGGTGTTAAATACTCATGAATACTACCACAATTCCGATAAAGTTGATAAGTTGTATCAAATGTAAATAAAAACAGAATGCTAACATTTGCAAATCTCATAACCCATATTTTATTTACAATACAACACAAAAAATAAATCAAATGTTTAAATTAAGAAAAGAATCATTTAAAAAAAAAAGTAAGTCCATCACCACATCCCATCTTTGCCCATCCCTGTCTGTTATAGAATTGTAGCTGCTCAAGAGTACTGGGTATTCTTTACATTTTTGTAAAAGGCCTTCCATGAAAAAGACATCACTGGATGACAACATTTTCTTTTTGATGGTGCCTGTCCAGATGTGCAAGCTGCACATTCCATAGGCGCTAATGCACCTTAATACAACCTGAGATGCTGGCCTTTAAATTGAGCACTGATCAGAAACCAGATGGTCCTTTTCCTTTTTTGTCCGGATGACATGTTATAAACGTGTTTTTTTTTTTTAAAGAATTTCAAATTTCAATTCATCTGATCCCATAATAGTTTTAAAAATTTACATCAGTCCATTTTGAATGAGCTTTAGCACAGAAAAGATTTGCGGGTGACTCGGGAGTTAAGGCATGCCGGAAGGACAGCAGGTGTCTGTATCTTGTGGATGCAGTACTACAGTATCTAGCTAGCTCTATAGGAGAGGAGGAAGCATGAAGGGAATTAAAAAATTTTATGGCAGGTAATTTCACATTTTAATGTTAGTGTTTCTATCAATCAGATCAACAAACATTAGTACCCACCAAACGGTTTTTGTGAAGTTTGTCACACGGTGTGTTGCTAGCTAAAGGTCCAGCTGCTTTTTCCAGAGAGAGAAAAGAAGAAAAGCTAACTTCACTCAGAGATGGAGAAAAATGTAGGAAAGGACAGGACAGGGAGAGATGTTAGAGTTAAGGGTGCTCAGTGATAGTTGATAATCTGCAGATTAAAATTTTACATGTAATGTCATAATTTTAATCACATATTGGAGTTTGGGGTTTTTTCACAGGTTTTATATTTTTATTTTGTGAAACAAAACTAAGCTATACTAACTTTTCGTTATTCACATTTTGTATAAAATACCAGATATTTTTATACAGGATAAAAAAGGTTAGTTTGTAGTGCTGTGGTGAATTCACAGAAAAGCACTGTGTTGGCCTGGTTCACAGTAGCTGTGGTGCTCATAGTCAGATTTAGGTCACATCAACTGTAGCAGAGATAAATTTGCATCTAAGCTGATTATGCTTAGATTAATTAACTGAATTCCAACTTTATACCAACTGTATACTAGTATACATATAGTATAAACAGTATAGTGCCAGTGTAGGGAATGAACATTAGTCAAGATAGCTTGTGAAACTGCTTACATATTGTTGAATTCAGTTGTGTAAATCCACAAAGATCAGCAGGTCTGCTGATCAGCCTGTACACTAAGAAAACCTACTGAAGCTCACATTAAAAGTGACTGTGAGTGGTGTTTTCCCCATACTCAGCCACTACATAGATCTTACAGTTATCCCACCTGCTAAATCCCAATGTAACCCTTGACAGCACTCATTTTACTGTTTAAGTATGGACGTAAAGTAACCCTCTACAGTGCAGGCAAAAAAAAAATCGTATTTTTTTATTCTTTCACTACATGTTTCCTTAGAATATAGATATTTGCATCCTAATATTGTTTTATGTTAATTTAATATAGCACAAGGTTCAGTCACCTTTCTACAAAAATGGTTAGTAAAATTGTCCTTCAAGGAGATACTTTTTAATTCTTACTTTGAGTATATTTTGGAGGTTATACTTTTTCACTTTTACTTGAGTAAAGAAGTTTCTTCAGTATTTCTATTTCTACTGGAGTATTTTTAAACACAAATGAGTGTACTTCTACTGAAGTAAAGAAAGTCTGTAGTTTTGCCATCTCTGACTAGGCTGAGGTAGGGGTCTTTGTTGTCTTCCTAGCTTTTGTAAGGATCTGCTTTGCTGTGTGAACCATGTTTTCAGCTAAGCCATTACTGTAGTGGAGATATCAAAGATAGGCACGGCTGTGGCACTGATTCAGTCTTTGAGCACTACGGTCACCCCGGTGTGTCGGCCAGAACACCCCTTAAGGCCAAATTGTCCCAGAGTATGAAAGAAGAAGGGAGCTTGAGGTTCCATTTGAGGCACTTTATTGTCACCCCTCAATCTCTGGGGCTGTAAACACAGCAGGTGTACATAGGTGTGTGTGTGTGTGGTTTTCTACAAAGGAAATAAACAATGGAAATAACAATAAATAAAGAGAATAGACAAGTAAAACACTCCAATACAGACATAATATAATATAGTTAACATAATCAAATATAAAGATCAGAAAATATAGTACACTTCAAACTGCTCACACTATGCAACTAAATAGCATTAGTGCAAGGTTAAGTTACCGTGGGGACACGGTAACGTAACCCCATTATAATCAGCCGTAATGCTCTTAATGTGAAGGGCAAGCGGGAACGCGATCCTTCCGGTCAAACTACGATCGCTATTTTATTAATCCTCATAACTAATAGTTCGCTACAACCTCCGCTACTTTGAAATAAACAATCACAAGCATCACATACAACATACAGAGAAGGTCTGATAACACAGGAATGACATTATGGACATACGAGCGACCGTACATGCGTCAACAAAGCTAAACTGGGGTAAGCTAACAACATAAATTAGCATATGCAATGAGGGTGAACTCACGCGTTGCATGCGTGGCCTACCACTCCAACTATAGACTACATTAGCTTCCAAATGGTAAACACATTACAGTACTAACACAAACAAAGGCAAAATACAACACAATACTTACTTGTCATTTACGCACACATAACATTCCCCAGGAATCAGTGCACCCCCTCCGGACCAACACTGCTCATCCTGCCCACCTTACTAACCGGATGATGTCACTAGAAGGTGGGCTGGCCCAAACTGACAGAAGATTGAATATTAAAATGAGCTTATATAAACTTATAAACACCAATAAAACTATTCTATGAATTTTGGGGCCTTTTATACAATTACTCTGGGAGTAGTGAGGACTTGTGATGTGCTGAAAACCCCATGAATCTGCAAACTGCTGGAAATCTTCAGAGCTGTAGCTTGGGCCGTTGAAATTGAACACAGCCATTGATTTTAAAAGTACCTGGTGAGATAGTCACATATGACAATGTAGTTCTCTGACTTCCAGTGAAATAAATCTGTTGCTACAGTCTGCCATGGGTTCTCTGGAACTGCCTGCAAGAGTAAGGGTTCTTTCTGGTTAGAGTTGTGGTGTGTTTGGCATTTGTCACACTTCATTATCGTTTCCACTATTTGTCGGCTCAAACCACGCCAAAATATTATGGCTCTAGTCTGGTGTTTATTCTTCTCGGTACCAAAATGTCCAGCATGTATGCAGTGCAGCTTGTCTTTTCTGAGCTTGTGGGGAGTAATTATTTTCTCACCTTTTAGGAAGTTTCCACTGGCCTCTGTGATCTTATTGCAATGTTTGGTAACAAATCGGCAAAATTGTTTCCTTGTCTCCGACCAGCCTGACCAAATGGCATGCGTGAGGTCATATAGCTGCTCATCCTGGGCTATGGTGGCGTATGTGAAGTGAAAGTAATATACACTATAGCTGTGATGGTGTCAGTGCTAGTGGTTTACAGAATAGGGTCTCCAGTGGATTGTGGTGAGATTCCACAGCTATGTGCCAGGATAGGAAATCAAGAACCAGTTGTTGTAGTGAACCAGTTCACAGTAGTTCGATTCCTCTGAATTCTTAATCTACTTGTATATCGATCCTGCTTATTGGCTCAATTTGAAGTTGCACGCTGATTTCAGGCCTGCAGGCCTCACTTGCCGCAGTTAAGGTCAATGTTCATAACTCCACCATAAGAAAGAGACAGGGCAAAAATGGCCGGCATGGCATATTTCCAAGACAAAAAACACTGCTGAGCAAAAGGAACACAACGGTGCATCTCAGAAAACATCTTGATGATCCCCAAAGCTTTGGGAAAATACAAAAGTTGAACTTTTTGAAAGGTGTGTGTCCTATTATGTCTGGTGCAAAAGTAACACAGCATTTCAAATCACTGTACCAGCAATAAAATATAGTGGTAATAATGTGATGGTCTGGGGCTGTCTTGCTGCCTCAGGACCTGGAAGACTTGCTGTGGTAAATGGAGCCATGAATTCTGCTGTCTACCAAAACATCCTGACAGCAGGACAATGATCCAAAACACCAGCAAGTCTACCTCTGAATGCCTTAAAAAAACAAAAAACAAAATGAAGATTTTGGAGTGGTCTAATCAAAGTCCTAGCTTGATTTTTAAATCTGATTGAGATGCCGTGGCATGATCTTAAAGAGGCGGTTCGTGTTTAAAAACCCTCCAATGTGGCTGAATTACAGCAATTTAGTAGGGGTGCAACGATACACAAAATTCACGGTTCGGTTTGATACTTTGGTGTCACGGTTCAATATTTTTTTTAATACAAAAAAAATTTATCTGTTCTTAGTAACTTTGTTCTTATATTCCCTTTTATTGTTGTATAATTAGTGCCCTTAACCTGATGACATATACTTTGTTAATAGTCTTTTATTTATTGTCTTAATTTCCCTGTTTTTATTATAAAGCACTTTGGTGTACCACTGGTCTTTTAAATGTGCTATACAAATAAAGTTGTATTGTATTGTATTGTAGAAACTGCATGTTGTGTTTATTTGTGTTATCTTTTTCTAATATTTAAATTTGTTTGATGATCTGAAACATTGAAGTGTGACATAGATACAAAAAAAGAGGAAATCAAGAAGGGCGCAAACACTTTTTCACAGCACTGTATGTCCCATCTATACCTGCTCTGGAATTAGTCCTGGGCAAACTACATTTTAAAGGGGGGTCTGAGGAAATGGTATCTGCCAAACATGGCATTGCTAGCTGTGAATAGTGCAACTTTTCACTGAACTTGATGGCCCAATAGCCAGATTTTGCATCTAGTATGCTGAAATATTTTGCTCTGACCAGCTTGGATGTTCCATGGTCGACTGTGGGGAGGGTTAGGGTGGTCTCATTATCGCTTTGATTAAGGGCTGTGGATCCAAACATATGTGGAGCTTGCGTGTTCTTGGCTTTTCATATATTACCAGTGGATTGATCCATTGGGTGGGTGAAGCTGCACTCGCCTTGAAATTCCCCATTGCCTTTGAAAATATCTGAATATTTGTTCAGTATATCTACTGGATATGTGGAGCACTCTTCCTTGCTGGTGGCAATAATTGCATACATTTCTTTAATTAGCCTGAGGGCTGTGTGTGCTTTGTAGTCAAAAATGGGTGGGCCGCTACAATCCACAATGTGGACTTTCCGTGTGGTTGATCTGTCTTTTAATCTACCGTTTAAATTGCAGTAGTCTCTTACTTTTAGCCAACACTCCATATAGCTTGTGCTTGTCTTTCAGTATTGTTGTGTTGGCAAACAACGTGTTAAAGTCAAGAGATTGTTTAGGCTGCAGTGTTCAATTTAAACATTAGTGTTATGATGCTTGGTCCCATTTGTGTCTCTAAATAAGCAGTGTCCTCAGATTGTCTTCTGCTCTGTCCACAAACAGCTCTGAGTCAAAATCTTTGTTCATTTTTTCATCTATGGTCACCTCTGTGAACAGATTTATGTGGATTGTGGGGTGTTGAGCTTTTTGTCATTTTGTCATGCACCACAGCTTTTGCTGAATGTTTTGGTGCCTTCAATGAGTCTGCTGGTCTGTTTGTTAGTACTTCTCTTTCTGGTCTTGCACTGTACTGCATGTACTACATGGCTCTCCCTAGCCATGGTGTTTAGCTGTACGTGAGCTTGCTCATGAGAGCAAGCCTTGTCAATTGCCTTCTCTAGGATCAAATCAAATCAAATCACTTTTATTGTCACATCACATGTGCAGGTACATTGGTACAGTACATGTGAGTGAAATTCTTGTGTGCGAGCTTCACAAGCAACAGAGTTGTGCAAAATACAATAACGTAAACAAGCAAAATACAAGAATGGCTACATCTGAAACTAATAAATATATGTACAATATATAATGCTCCTCTAAGATCCATAGAATGACATGTGGTGTGCCTCAAGGGTCGGTTTTAGGCCCTGTACTTTTTAATTTGTATATGCTCCCTCTCGGCGGTGTCATCAGGAGGCATGGAGTGAACTTCCACAGTTACGCTGATGACACGCAGCTGTACATCTCCGTGTCTCCTGATGACACCAGACCAATGGATGCCCTTTTTAACTGTATCTTGGATATAAGATCTTGGATGGCAGAAAACTTTTTACAGCTTAACCAGGACAAAACTGAAGTTTTAATTGTCGGTCCTGAGGCTCAGAGAGAGAAACTCTTGTCTAAATTAGAGGCATTTTCACTATGTCCTTCGCTACAAGTGAAAAACCTGGGTGTTATTTTTGACTCTGAGCTTGGTTTTATCCCACTATGACTAACATGAACCCAATAAATTGATTTATCATCTCTACAAATAAATAGCCACGATCCCATCCATCATTCTCTCTCGCCAACACCGGAGATCTCATGCATGCTTTTATTACCGAGTCACACTTGAATTCACGATGCCCGCTCTCTAGTCTTCCTAAGAAAGAAATATTTCAACTTTTACAACTTTTGCAACAACTCGGGCCACTCATTTGCTACAAACCATCGAGGGCGGGCCCACGATACACCGTTAGGAATCGCCGCATTGTCTCCCCTGGTTTCAGGATCGAATTTTAAATTCTTTATTATTGCGTTTAAACTGTCCTTAATGGTCTTGCGCTTCTTACTCTCTCCAGCATCTGGCTATTACGATCACAACCCTCTGCGACCCTAAGTCCTCTGTTATGCACCTTTTTGAATGTCCCTAAGATCAGGGGACACTAGATACTCACGACGAGGCAGCTTGCTAGTCGGATCATGGTCCTCAGTCTGTGGAACAGCAGCCGTAGGACTCAGGCCGCAAAACTACATGTAATTTAAAACAGCATCCAGACTCCCACCCTTTTTAAATTATTATAAAGCTCACCTAACGTATTCTATATGTCTTCTTACTATCCATATTCTATTATTATATTAGACTATTACCTCAGATATTATTGATATCTTACTCATTTTTAATCTTTTACTCATCTTATAATTGTCATATCTTATCTTTATTTATTTTATCATATTTAACCCTGATCCATATCCTTATTCATATCCTCAGGTTCCCAGATCGGCGCCTTCGTGCACGGGCGGCTGATCCACTGTGCTGCGCTTCTGGGTCCTCTCACCTGGCTGGCCTTCCCTCCTGCGTTGCCCAGCCTGGATGCTCGGTTAGTAGTCCGCTCCCTGCAGACGCGCCCGTTCAAGTTCCATATCTATTGGCCTCATGCTAGCCAGTCCCAAATTTTACTCATTAAGCGCGCGTTGGTATGAATTGTGTGTCATGTGGCTGATGTGGTGCATGTGCGGGGGCGGGGGGGGGAGGAGATATGTAGTTATTTCACCATAATTTATGTAATGAGATTTGAGGGCGTTGTCGGAGGGGGCGCGCTATTTAACTAATGTAAACAAGCAAAATACAAGATGCTACATCTGAAACTAATAAATATATGTACAATATATAATAGTATATGCATTTCTGGATGTGTATACTAAATATTTTTCTACGTGTGTGTGTGTGTGTGTGTATACACATATTTTACAAATTAAATAGAGTAAACAATAAATAAAATATATAAAAATATACAGAGTTGAGACATGTGCAAAACAGTGGCATTACTGTACAGTATGGAGTGCATAATGTTGAAGTTCCAGTAGTGGAGGTGAGGTGTCTATGACGTGTTCAGCAGTCTGATGGCCTGGTGGAAGAAGCTGTCTCTCAGTCTGCTGGTACGGGACCGGATGCTGCAGAACCTCCTTCCTGATGGAAGTAGTCTGAACAGTTTATGGCTGGGGTGACTGGAGTCCTTGATGATCCTCCCCGCTTTCCTCAGGCACCGCTTCCTGTAGATGTCTTGGAGGGAGGGAAGCTCACCTCCAATTATCCGTTCAGAGCACCGCACTACTCGCTGGAGAGCTTTGCAGTTGTAGGCGGTGCTGTTGCCATACCAGGTGGTGATGCATCCAGTGAGGATGCTCTCAATGGCACAGTGATAGAAGGTCCTGAGGATGCGGGGGCTCATGCCAATCTTTTCAGTCTCCTGAGAAAGAAGAGGCGCTGCTGCGCCTTCTTCACTGTTTTGTTTGTGTGTACTGACCACGTAAGATCCTCAGCCAGATGTACACCAAGGAACCGGAAGCTGCTCACTCTCTCCACAGCAGCGCCGTTGATGGTGATGGGGGTGTGTACTTCTCTGCACCTCTGGAAGTCCACTATCAACTCCTTTGTCTTTGCGACGTTGAGTGTGAGATGGATTAGCTCTGCTCCATGGCTAAGTAGCTTTGCTCTTAGTTTGGGTGGGTTACTGGTGAATACAATACAGTATTTGACCATATCATCAGTATTTGCATAGTTTCAATCTTTAACCAGTAATTTGAGCTCTGCAGCACAATCAAAATCAGAGATACTTTTTTAATCCCAGAGGGAAACTGAGTTTTAATAGCAGCAAAGATACAACAAACACCAAGAACTCTTCTAAAATGAGTGTAAAAACAGAGATATTGATAGATAAATATTAAAGTAAATAGATAAATATAGAGACATAGGTATAAATATAAATATACATATAAATATAAAAGCATGGGTATGTGTGCAAAGATATGTCATGGTGTACAAAAGTGACAGGGTGCACTGAGGTGTGATTAATTCTGTTCTGTTCCACATGTGTGGACCTAACCCAAGTGGATGAATTAAAAGGTCTGATAGCAGCGGGAAGGAACAACCTCCTGTAATGTTCCCTCAGACAGCAAGGTTGAAGGAACCTGTTGCTGAAACTGCTCTTCAGATTGTCCAGTGTGTTATGAGTGGGAGTCATTGTCCATGATTGCCAACAGTCTTGCCAGCATTCTGTCACTGATCACATCCTCCAGGGTGCTGCGCTTCATGCCAACAACAGACTTAGCCTTCCCGATGAGTTTGTTCACTCTGTTTGCATCCTTTGCTTTGATGCCTCCCTAGTACGCCACAGCAAAGAAGACAGTGCTCACAAGAACAGACTCAGATTGTATAGGCGATGAAGTACTCCACACAGCTGGCTAGCACAGGCCTTCAGCACTCTGGGTCTGATGCCCTTGGGTCCTGCTCCTGATATGCAGGCTGGTCTGGCTTATGTGGGCTGAGATGATCTCTGGGGCTGTAATGCGTTGCCACCAGGTGGATGCTGGTAATGGGCTTGGCTGGTGTGGAGTGCAGGGGCTGGTGGGGGGTAGAGGTGAGTATGGAGGTGTCACAGGAGCATAGATCAGTGAGGTGGTCACAGGTGGGGGTGCTGTTGTTTGAGGAGGGGGAGATGAAGTTAAACCTACAGAAAAACTGGTTTAACTTGTTTGCCCGCTGCACATCCCCCACAGTTTCACCCACACCTTTCTTCTGGAAGCCAGTGATATCTTTCAGCCCTCTTCACACGTCCTGGCCCTGTGTCCTTGTAATCTCTCCTTCAACCTTTTTTCTACAGATCTCTTTACTCTCCACAAGTCTGTTTTTTTAACTCCTTTTGCACCGGCTTAAGTCCTGGGCGGTCCCCCAACCTAAAGGCCCTCTATTTTTCACTGAGTAGGGCCTCCAAGTTGCTCGTAACCCTAGGTTTGTTATTTGGGTAGCAGTGTACCTCTTTGGTGGGGATAGAGTCATCAGTGCAGAACTTTATATACTCCGATACACAGTCTGTTAAACCATCAATGTCACTGCCATGTGCTTCATACAGGGCATTCCAATCAGTGGCTTCCAAAGTCCTACAAGGGGCTCTATGGCCTCCTGAAACCACCTCCTCACAGTTTTTACACTCACTGACTTCCGCTGAGCCACGGGCCTGTATGCTGGTGTGAACAGGTATGTCTAACCAGAGATACCTGGTTAAAGTCCCCTGTGATGAAGATGAAGGCATCTGCATTTTGTTTGGAGATGCGTGGTCACCAAGCTGATGATGTCACACGCTACACTGGCCTTGCTGGATAGAGGGATGATAGTGACAGTAATCATGCTGGCAAACTCTCTTGGCAGATAATACGGGCGAAGTCTGAGTAGCTCAACGTCGCAATTGCAGAAACACTCTTTAAAATGTCCCGCGTTACACCAGCTGAAGTTCACTACACACAGACCCCACCTCCTTTCTTGCCCCTTTTCTCGAGTAACAACGCCAACACTTTGCATGACACACAAACAGCTGCAAGTTCTTTTCTACTCCGCCTTGAGTCTATTAATTGTGTGGGTGGCTTCTAGCCACATACTTAAATTGCAGTTTCATCGGAACAAAGATGTCTTTCATTCTTTTATTTAAATATGTTGGGGGAACATGGCAACTTTCATCAAATGGCGCCCCCATGTAGTTTTCATGGATTAATTATAAGTTCATGAGAATTCATTAATATTTTGGAAAATATATGTGTATATAAGGACAGTATCCATACTTACTGCTTCCAAGAGCCTTTGAATTGAGACTTTTAAAAACCCAGAGGTGATGTGAATGAGAATGACGGGTTAGACTGATGTACCAGCCCCAGAGGTGTAATGATTGGGTGACTCTGGTGGTGCATGTTAGAAGTAAGATCTTGAGAATCATTATATGTCATATTCATATTGGTTCTTTTCAATTATATTTCAGATGCCACACATTTTCTGAAAGTAGTGAATGCACCAGGAGTTGGGTCAGCCTAGAAATTAAATTTTATTTGCCTATTGTGCTTGACTCCCCTTTTCCACTCCCACTGGCAGGTGATGGCACATCTAGCCATTCAGTGGGGCAACTATTAAGTGCTTGCACACCAAGGACAAGTATTGTTCGTGGCATCCAAGGTCTCTACTGTGGTGTTTGTAACTGTTGGAATGATTGTCTGTTTTGTCAAAATCACTTTCAACCCAATCTTCTGTGTCATCCTTCACACTGGAAGGCAGATCAAGCAACAAGAGAGGTGAAATATTACAGCTTTATAGAAATATGATATATCATTTGTTGACAGTGACAGATTGTTATTTTTATTAATAAAACTACTTAATTTCTTAATGAAGGTTAAATATGATGTTACATTTTGTATAGCTCATTCTCAGACTACCATTGATTTGAGTGGTTTACCTTACAATTATTTGTGCATTTTCTTTCACAATATTCTTGGTACTTTACTCGCAGTACAGATATTGACTTTGAGGTTATTATACAGTCTAGACCTGTCACGGTTTGGATTTTTCAAGTGGTCTTTAACTTTTAATCAGGACTGATGCTTAAGTTGAACATGTTTGCTGCCCTTAAAATAATGTCAGAGATTTGTTACCGCTATCACTGGGTTTTGATTTAATCAAGTGGAAGTAGCCTCCTATGTTCTCAGGGATAAAGCCCAGAGAAAAAAGAAATGCACTGGCATTTGTTATGTATTCCAGAATATGATATGTGTATTCTTATTACTTTTACACTGTTTATAAATGCATTATGTAGTGTATTTTTCATTGTTACTAACATTATGAGAATGCAGCCCCAAGGATAATAAAAAATAAATAAATAAAATGATGTTCATCCGACTGTTGAAGAGGACTGGTAATTTCTCTCTAAATGTTTTCTTTATCCAACCAGTTGTGGTACAGCTCCAAGCAAACATCCAAGCACTGGTCTTCATTGCACTAAATTTTCTTCCATTTCTTGAGTCCAAGCACACTGAGAAGCCCTTCTCATTATTGTAGCCATTTTTATGGGCCGATGGGGTTTTATTTCTTTCTTTTTTTAACGATATAAATGAATGGTGGTGGATTGGCCAGTTGGTCACGATCAACTCTGGGTTAGACCAATTACAGCCGAGGAGGTCGAACTTTAAAGTTTAGGTGAAAAGGAACGAGATTTGTCCCATTCCTCTTCAGCTAGAAAGTTGCTAATTCAATCATGAAACTGATCAATGATCAGCTGTTCGGCTTTTCTCTCTGCGTCAGAAGGAGGAAACCAGTGGAGGTTGTGCTAAATAACAGCAGCACCTTTAAGCTTGATCAGCTGTTGTTAGCATTTATTTAATATTACTTTCTAGTATCAGCTGATGTTTGCTGGAGCCACAGCTGTAAAACTGCTGGTATGGTTATGGTTTGGATATGTGGTGAGAGGGAAACATGAAGATGAAACCAGGAGATGTCCTTACTGAATCATCAGAGCTGAACAGGTGATGGAGAAACAGGTTTAACTTTTAGGTGACATGAATGAGTTGAAGGGAAGTTATGAACTGTTTCTGAGAGACAAATAACATCAGGATCCTTTTCTAAGTAGCTGACAGCTACGTGTGCAGGGGCGGGTCTAGCAAAGTTTTGTCAGGGGGGCAGGTAGGGCATTAACAGGGAAAGGGGGGCACAAGGAAATACTTTTCTTTCTTATTCTTATTTAAAATGTCTAGCTTTTAATAAATAATTATCTGAATCTTACAACCAAAGTTTTCATCTGATGTAAAATGTATAGAAATCCATTGTATTCAGTAAATATCAAGTCTAGTATATACCCTAGGAAGTTACAGTATTCTTTCCTTTGGCAAGGTACCATCTGTGAAGTCTGCAATTCTGTTGATGAAAGATGTTGAATCTATTTAATTACTGGAGAAAAATAATAGATTTCTGTGCAGTTGTTTTATACGTGCATTAAATTAAAATCGGTTTTGTCAATTAAGCATCTTGAAGCAGAGGGTACGGGAATGGTTCCCTATTTTCTTTTCTTTGTTTTTTTTGCTGGGAGTTGGCAACCCTATTAGTTAGGTATATGTAATTATAAATTAGGTTGTTTTATAATTTTGCTAAGTACTGTTTAGAATACCAGAATAGGGAGGATGTTGTAGGTTTAAGTTTATTATAAAGGCTTTATGGCTTTTCCTATAATACCATGGTGGGACGGTCACTAGTCAAAATGCCCGGGCTGATTTGCTGTTTGCCTGAACTGCACCTTAATGGAGCTGTCGTTAAAGCTTTGACATGGGGTTTATACTCCTGAAATTGCCTCCTGTGTTTTTTTGGTTGATTGCTTCATTGTTTGTCAGGTTCGTTCTATGCTTGCTAGTAGTTTAATATTTCTACTGATTTTTTTATCTAAACTTCATTAATTGATATTCTGAGGTGAAGCTATAGCATTATTTATTTGTGTTACTAAATAACAGAAGACACAATGACATCACTCAGTTGTCTTCACGATGCCATCTTGTTATAAAATTATATGAAAAATACAAGCAGCATCTGACTTTGTAATTAATTACAAAAAATACAATAAAAATTATATTCACATTATATTTTCAGCATATGCTATTGTTATTCCAGCATAAAAAATATGTAATTTTTAGTTCTGGTGTATTGTAGAGAAATACTTCTAGAAGTATCAGCGGGAAAGGGATGAGTTCACTTTTTAAATGAGTGATTTATCTTAACTGATTCACATCCGCAATGCCATATCCCATAATGTAATTAAAATGCTGAAATTTTAATTAATAATTCAGAACTTTATCTGAATAAACATAATAACAACAGCTCTGATGGAGCTGAGTATTTATTCAGGGAAGGGCATAAAAACAATTCTATTATATAAATTTGGACAATGTGTGTAACGCCTTAAATGCTGGATGTGAGCTTTAGAAAACAGTGGGCAATATAAACGAATGTCTGGAATACCATTTGAGAGCACAGAGGTTTTCTAACACTTTGTATCTTTACTAGAAAGATGATAAAAAAAAAGCAAATGACATTTGGCAACTTCAAGTGACTGTGGTCGAAATAATCATGTGCAGTGGGCAGGACCTGAGATAAGCTTTTTTTTCAACGTCCAGGCCAGCGACTACCAATATGAATAAAGCATACCCATGAATGACATGTGTAATAAAATAGTAAATTAGAAGGTTATTTTGCAACAGATGCATGCAATATGAATCACTTGAGAACCCTCATTGAGCCTTCTATGTGGATATGTGTATTTTGAAGTTTGGCAACACGCTTTGCATATATATGAGGCAATGGGACCAAGGACTTTACTCTAACGGAGTTCTGATTTGTGGATCCAAAAACAAGAACAAAAAGAGCCCTTTCTTTATTATTTACAGTGTGTAAAAACCACTTAAACCCGAAGCTTACAGAGTCCAGAACTTTTTATTTTCTGTTGAAATTGTCGTATATCACATGATATTATATTAAAAAGGAGAGATCATTTGGATTCAGATTGTGATACTTAGAGTTGCTGTCAAATAGATCTGGCTTTTTTGTGTTTTTCAGCCTTGAAAGTTTTATTTTGTATTTTGTTATAACTGGAAAAAAAAGTTCTGGATACAAATTTTGGCGACCACTAGGCTACCTAGACGGTCCAGTATCACAGTCAAAAATGCAATAGACACATCTGTGCATCCAGAAGTTGCAGAAGTTCCAAGAAGCTGCAGTACCAGCACAGGGAGACTTTTTTTTTTTCAAGTCAATATGAAAATAATCATTGGAAAGTGTTTAAACAGACATTATTAACACGTTTACATATAAATACATATTAGCCACCTAGCTTAATCGTTTCTGTTGATTAAGGACCCTGGAATGTACTTTATACCTTTCTTGCTGACTAGCAACTTCCTGCTTTTAAATATATTATCTCCCCTGCTGGTCCTGCAACTTCTGTATGCAGTAATGCAACTTCTACATCTGTGTCCATTTCACACTTTGGAGAGGCAAAGCATGAAATGGACACGGTGGGCCGTGTAATAAAAATAATAATAATCATAACATACGTAACTAACTAAATACATTATACAATGTTTTTATTCTTAATTCTTAGTTTTTTTATTTATTTATTTTTTTCCTTTGCCCATTGCTCTGTTCCATCACCACTTACACCAACTCAATGTGTTCAGAGTAAATGGAATCTGTCAGGTGGTGCTGTGTCTTGCACAGGGTGGCTAGGGTCAGGGGGGAATCTAATGGAAGTTTTTGGGTGGACAGGCTGGTGGGCAAAGCCGGGTCATCGTGTTTTACTCCTTTAACAAAGCCAACCAAATGTGTCTATCGATCTCAAATAAACAGCAAGAGCCTTGAGGAAAATCATTTCAAGTCAGTCTCCTATACAGGTCTGGATGTGATGAAAAAGAGATCTATCTATCTATGTTTTCCAATAATACGTAAACTCCATGGACATACACAGTTCTTATTAAGTATGCTTAATTTCTGTGTTATCAGGATTTAAGAGTATCATTCATTAATTTTACTACAGTCACATGTGCTAAAAACATTTATAATGAGTGGAGTTAAGAAAAGAAAAAGAAAAGACATTTTGACCGAAAGTAATAAACTTTTTATATAACTTACATTATTGCATGATTACCCAGGGCCTGTCTTAGATGTACTTTTAAATGGCATTCTCTGGAACATTTTCACCATGACAGACTGATGTGAAAATTCACCATTTCATAAGTAACACTTTCCTCTTGGCTAAATGAATGAACTGTTACAAAAGTATAATAGTTGGGTGATAAAGGGTTAGACTTTACGTTATCACTTTTAACTTATCCTTCTGTGTACACTCACAAAAATGTATGTTGTATCTCCCATTATTTTCTCTATTTAGAAATAGAGCTATGAATTATCTTTTTAGTTAGCTAATCCATGTCTATAGACACTGAGAAGTCAACACCTGTTTTATCAGCTTGATATATTTAAATATTAGTAAATTTAATATGAAATTAAATTAGCTGTGTGGAAAAAAATAGCATCCAAAAGTAAAAAAGGTTGAAAATTATTTCTCAGTATATTTCAATATATCTATTTCTGTTTTCAGTAGTTAGTAAGAGAATAAATGTTCAACAGAACATTTCAACACATGAATTCAAAAACATAGTATTTAATAATGTCATGACTGCTGTCTTCAGGAGTGCAGAATGTGATGGTTGTGAGTCTAGGAACTGCTCTGTCATTTGTAATTCTGTAGTCGAAATGTTGACAGCCAGTGCCTGAAGGTAAAATACGAGCCTGCCATGCGACTCACGTACCTGTTCCAGTTGCAGCTCCTGATTCTCTATAGGGAGATAGTAATACTGAAATGCTTTGTGTTGATGTGTGCACAAGGATAGACAGATTTAACTGGTGAAGTAGCTTAGCTAGTGCACTGCTCAGGGACATCATTCTGAACAGATATGTAACCTATGAAAATGTCCAAGCATGACCTCAGTTGCCAAGCAACCAGTACAACTGAACTGATTACTCTGCTCCCTTAAGCCTAGAACAGATGTGGCATTCGCAGAAGTCCAAGATCTAGTTTTGTTTGAGAAGAGGCTTATCTCATAAAATTTCTAAGAATGCAGAAGTGTTTTTATACACAAGAAGAATTTTACAGCATAAGATTAAAAAACATTCAAAAGAGAAAAACCAGCAGTTAACTACATATAACAAAAGTCTTGTGGTTAAAGTGGAGAAGGGTAAATTATTCCCTACCATGGTTACCAGTGTTCAATTTTCCTCTCATCACAACCTGTTTTCTCAGAGAACAGAAAAGCAGAAAAACAAAAACAAACATGCCTTTCTGCCGTTGTAAAAAGACTGAATGTCAATTTGATGTATTGTCTCTGATACCCAGATCTAAAAGAGGAATAATCACCCTCTTACCTCTTACTCACAAAACACACAGACAACAATATGTTCTAGTGTTGGAAAAATGTTACGGTCGTAACTAAAGCACACTCAAAAGCCAAAAATGAATCATTTTAAAACAATGTCCAGAGAAACAAAGGTCTGGTGAACACAACAAAACATAAAGGTTCCATATTCAGATAGATAGTACAAAGTAGGGGAAGTCTTTCTTAAAGACTAAAAGGTAAAAAACAAACGAAGCATGGTATGCGGTATTATTGCTACTCCAACGTGTCATCTGCGTTAAAGTGTGGCCACTTTTTTCAAACAAGTCAGCAATATTTTCTGCATAAAGTACTTTTATACTCTTTGTGTCTTGTTCCTTTCAACTGTACAAACACTCTGATCTCTAAAAATATCAAAATATTCTGAGGTGTAAATTTAAATAGCTGATGCCATCTGTTCTTGGCATCATGTTTGGAATGCTGCATCTTCAAACTTGCCACTCTGCACGTCCGAACCAAGAATATTAGATTCCTCTCAAGAGACGTAGCTCTGAACTCTCCATTCCATTACCAAACTGTCAGTACATCACGGTGGGAAAGTGCTGCTTTTAAAGAGGATGAGAGGAGCCTGTTATGAAAGGCAGACTGACCCTAGCTCCTCGCTCTGGGAGTCACCAGACCCTGAAAGCAGCAAGCCACAAAGTACTTAAAACTGATAGACTATCCAGCATACAGGTCAGTTTAAAGGGGTCTGTTTATTTGTGCCCAGGATGGTTTGATTGTCCTTCCGCTACCATTTCTTTTGCTCTGATTTAACACTTAGTTTTTGTTCTACTTGGTAAGAGATCACATCATGCTTTCATTATCAAACTTGAGTTATTGTATAAAGGTGCCGGGACACACATGTTTTAAGATATGTACATTGCTTTTGTTGCATGAGTATTCTGATGTCAGTATGAAAAATCAAATATGTGGATTCATCTGCTGTGGTGACCCTTGAAGCTGAGTTATTGTGGCCTTCTTGTAGAAACAACCAACAGACCCATGTTAGGCCCATGAGTTTTGTGTGTGTGTGTGTGTGTGTGGGGGGGGGGGGGTGTTTTCTGGGACAATGACTCTTGTTTTGTGGTTATGCCTCTGGATGTAACCACAGTGGTTTTTAAATGAAACAATCAAAACATGATTGTGCAGGCTTTATTAATAATTAAATGAAAATTTGTTGCAGACAATCTGAAACACATGGATATCACTAAATGTTGTGTGATATACTACCAGACCTTTACTACAGCCACCTGTAGTTACTCCTTGTTTGTGGGTCTATGCCTCAGTTTGGTCTTCAGAAACTGAAGAAAATTGTGCTCTGCTGGGTTTGATATCAGGTGATTTACTTGGCCATTGAAGAATATCTTGCTGGGGCATTATCTATTTGCACCATGAATTGCTGTCCAATCTGTTTTGCAGTGGTTGGGTGCATCTGAGTAGAGAGTATACCCCTGTACACTTCAGAATTCATCCTCTACTCCTTTAGCAGTCACATCATCAATAAACATTAGTGACCTGGTTCCACTGGCTGCCAAACATGCCCACATCATTGACAGATGATGTAGTATGCTTCAGTGGGGGAAAATAATTATTTGATCACCTGCTGAATTTTTGTCTTTGCTCACTTAAAAAAAAAGAAGTGAACAGTTCTAAATATTCTAAATAGAAATAAATGAAATAATTGTACAGCAGTAAACGTGGCGGCACCTTTTATAAAAATGGTTACTTTTTATATATGTATATTTTTTGAATTATTCTTCCATTAAAAATGATGTGAGTTAACTCTCAAGTTTTTCTGCCCACTAGACTGGAACTTCTAGACTGGAATCTACAAGCAGCCATGGATTAAGTCATGAACCTCATGTGGTACGTAATGATGGCTACACTTTGTTAACAACATGGTTGCAACTAAAATTCATACTGAACAGTGAAGCAAAAGAAGGCATTAGATCTTTAATTCAGCCTTAGCTACAAACATTTTTTTATAGTCATTCAATACAGTGTAATACAATAACACCTGAATCTGAGGGAATAACAACCTGTGCTGATGTTGCTTTAGGAACAAAAAATATTAATAAAAATAAATAAATAATTTTTTTTGAAAAGTATTGACTTTGATCAATAATAGCAGTCAGAAAAATAATCTGACTGGCACAATAGATATTCATTGTTAGTGAAAACACGTGGTACAAGGCTTTTAGGAAATTACCAAATTTCCTAAAAGCCTGTCAAAAATATTTCATTGAAGTGATAGTTCATATTTTCAAAATATCTGAAATCCTTCAAAATAGTTGAATTGTGCACACAAAAAAGAGCATTTTTCATTTTTCATTTGCACATGTTTTAGGGCATTTAGACAAATGATTAAATACAGCCGTATACAGCTTTATCAGTAATTGTTTTTTGGGGACAAATCAGATAATATTTCTGTCAGATATCAATACATTCATCCCAGCTATACATCATAATCAAAAACAGTTTTTACTGTATAAATAATCCCATGCAGAATATCATCTAGAAGATGAAGAAAAAGAAGTCCATCCATTTGTAAAATTCCGCAAAGCTCCTAGGGATAAGTCACAGTATTATAAACATTTATAAAGCTTGAACGTAACAGCGTTATAGTCATTTATTTACCACAAAAAATGGAGAATCCTTCTCAAATAGCCATTTAAGGGAGCAACAGTCTGTATAGTGAGGAGGAGTAAGGTCTATCAAAAGAACAGCCTACTATGAGCAATGATATATTAATTACTCTGTTTTGATCCTCCCTAAGTTTGCTTAATAAACAATTATTTCATTTTTATGTCTCTCACTCTCTCTTTATCTATCTATCTATCTATTGAAGGTTAATTGAGTAGAGCCTTTAACTGACATGTTATATAAAGTATAACATGCCCAATGAAGCTATCTAATGTGATAAAGCAGAATGAATTACCACCATAGTCATTCTACTCAGATAAGTAACCTCACCACCACCAACAGCATGTTTAGGGTTGTGAGTGTGCAAATCTTTGGCAACAGGGAGGTGTGAGGCCCCTTGGCCCCAGCAGAAGCAAGCTGTTCAAGTGCTTAGTGTGATGTTTTAAAAGGGCTGACAATGCATGCAAATCATCTTGAGTGTCCGGGATTTTAATGTGGCTGAATCACCCGAGAGCAGTATCCTGCCAAGCTGAACTTTAACCAGTGCTATACCTGTAATCACAAGGTTTACTCCCTAGCTGTCTCATTGGAAGGAAATTAAATGCCTTGTGGGGCCTCAGCAGTGAGATTGAATGTTTGTGTTGTTACCACTGAAGACACACTGTCAATCATGACAGATTGCCTAAGGTGGAAGGGCAGATTAGGAGACAGTTTACATGTATAAATCAGCTTCTTGTCAGAAGCAAGACATCTGTGAATTACTCTGGGGCTTCTTAAGCCCTTTATTTAAAACTGACTTATGCATTTATTACCTAACATTGTAATTATAAACTCTATCTGATTATTGCCACAATACCAAAAGATTTTCTTTGTGCATGTAATGGGCACTTCTCTGAGGGAAAAAATAAAACATGCAACACTCCAAATATCATTTTAATAGTATTAGTCTAACCAGAAAGACAAAAGTGGCACATATGAGACTATTTTGAAGTATGATGCTAGCATGCTAAGTGTAGACATTTTCCCCCTGCCCTTTCCTATCAAGCTTCTAGTCAATATCACCTTGAGGATGCGGGGGTGTGGAGGAGGGGTTTAAAGTATTTGGTTGATATATGACCACCCTGCATCATTTGTGACTGCCTTATCACTCAATCACAGTAAGATGGAGATGCACAGGCAGACAATTTTAATGACTCCAACCTCAACACAAGTTGGATGCCTGGCAAGTAATCTCAGCACCGTGAAAGTTCACATATCACACTATATACCACACATATTTTCCTGTTTTCTGTACATCAGGGGATATCATTTTAAATATTCACTGCAAAGTCTAGTTCAATTCAATTCAATTTTATTTATACAGCACCAAATCACACCAACAGTCGTCTGGGTTCTTTTTAGTTTTTGTGTAGGTTTTAACCATTTGTATTTAAAACACATGAAAATCTGTTCATGGTCAGCAATAATTTAAAGGCTATAGTGGCAACTTTGTGTGTAGAAGTGACTGAGGTTGGGGTTTAAGTGGTCCAAAGTCTTCACAAGTGTGTGCCAATCAGGTGCACCAAGCCTTATCCCTGATGCAGTTTTGACCCGCCAAATAGATATATCTGTGTGTGTGTGTCTAAGCAATTTTGCAGCCTGCTCAGTGTTTTTTGTCCATAATTGCCTCCTGTCAAAATGTCTGAGTGAGCTGATTGCAGGAAATAGGACAGGACATGTGTGCCCCTCATTAACTCATCAGTTGGTGCAGCAGATGTGGCAGTTTGAAAGATAGAGTAACGTGCAGATATCAGCTCTGTAGCCGATGCTGTTATTTATAAACTTTTTTTAAGCCAGGAGTTAAACCGTGCCCTTTCCCATTGCAGCTATGGTAAGTGGTAAATGTCAGAGTAACATTGAAAGATGAGGGGATGATGTGTTGGACTTTATGCTAATGAAAATGTATCTCTCTATTCTGGGTCAAAGAGGACCAGAATACCATTTGAATTACAGAAGAGCACACCTTTAACTGGGGATCGTACCTACAGTATGTACTAATTCACTGGAATTCCTTTTAGGCTGTGGAAAACAAACAGCATATCTGGATACCCACAGACATGAAAAGAACAACTCAACTTCATAGAAAAACCTCAGCTAACCATCAAATACATACTGATTAATCTCCTGCTCTAAGGTTAGAGTTCAATCCTCTGAACTACTGTAATGTCCATACTAATGTCCATATTCAAATATAAAACACTGCATGATGGTGCTCCATAAATGATTTCAAGCAGATATGAGATTCTGTTGGAACGCATTAAAGCTACAAGGAGTATACAGAGGAGAACCCAGAGGGTACATATCACTGAGATGTGGACTATACATAATGCACAAGGAAAAGATGCAATCTCTCAAGTATATGGTAATATAACAGTGGGACTGGAGGTGAGGGAGGTAGCAACACTACCAGCAGCAAAGCCAATGCAGTATATGTAGAGGCAGCATAAATGATCAGAGGAGTGAGAGTGTAAGCTTGTTAGATTATTAAGGTCGTCTTACTGACTTGTTGAAATCTGACTGGTGATTGTAAGAGTCAGCTAGTACTTATCTAATAAAGCTGTGCATGATTTCAGTGCACCGCCTGAACTCACGTAGTTTCAGACACGTCAGAGGATTCAGAACCATTTATAGCTCCAAAAGACACACAACTTCACTGATATTAGCAGCTTTGTGTTTGTGTTTTTTCATCAATTTTGACTGACAGACTTGGCAACATTTATTTATTTTTTGTTAATTCGCTCAGTTGGGGATTTTTTTGTCTGGCAGTGTTGTGTATGTATTTGAAATTTTCCTGAAAAAAAAAAACATTTTGCAGTTGGAACGCTCCTTTTTAAAATTTGCAATATACTTCAAATTGGGCCATTATTTAATGGCGCATGTCTATTTTTGCACCTGATGTGCATTAATTTATTTGGAATGTCTGATAGATTTATTATCAGAACAAAGATAAGTGCATAATTGGCACAGGTGGATTGCTCAGAGCTTTGAGAACAGTGCCAGAGCGTTGGCTCTGATCTGTCATCACCCCAGATGTTTAGAGTTGAGCCATGCAAATTTCTGCTAACCTCCTTAGTACAGAATACATACAAGGGATGGATATGGTGCATACAGTAAAGTTACTTTTCCCGGGAAGCTGAGTGGTTTACAGTGGTTTGGGATTTCTAGGTTTTACTCACATTACTATGCAGGGATAGATCCATATTAAAAAAGTATATCACTGTCACGTTTGGTTGTAATAAAGCAGTGCTTTACTGAATAAATCTTGAACTCCACCATAACTGTCAGAATTCTCCAGAGAACAGCTTACCCAAGACCCCTGTCCCCATCAATTTCTGTTCCTATTTAAGGCGTTTCCCCTATATCAGATCATCTTGATTTCTACTTAGTTGTCTTTACTTAATCTGAACTGACATGCTTTTTCTGGAGCATGTGAGTTGTTTTTTTTAATCCACATTGTTACGACCCGTCTAGGGCCAGGCCATAACATGAGTGAGGCCCTCGCTTCCCCCCCCAAGACCCAAGCAGCCGCAAGAAACAAATCCGGTAGATACAAGGTGATTTATTTACAATGTGAAATAAAGGAACCAAAACGGGAGTGTCAACACTTCAGGGTGAACCAAGGCCAAAACAATAAACAAAACAAATCTACACAAATCCCGCACCCCTGACCTTACCAAAACAAAGTCAAAAATAAAGACAGAGTCTGACCTCCTTAACTAACTCAAAACAGGAGAAAACGGGTGATCAAAAGAAACAGCAGCTCACACCTACCCACTCCACTTCCACAACTTTTAAGCGCACTGCAGCCAGCGGCTGCCACAGGAATACTGCTGGGTCATGAGGAGAAACGCGAGGACCTCTCCCACTGTAGCACTCCAGCCTCCTTTTAATGGGCGGGTCCTCCAGCTGGAACCAGTCACATCGGGGAGGTGTATCCACGCACCAATCGGAGCAGGGCCCTGGCACAGCTAAATTAACATAAAAAGACACAACACCTGCACAAACAAACACATGGACATGCAAGTTCGTAACAACATCTTCAGTAGATAATATGTGACCAGCAATATTGTTGTTGTAGAGTCTGTCACTCATTAGTCAGACAAACTACCTTTATCTTTATCTGTGTTCAGCAATTTGTACTCTGTTAGAAGCTCGCTCACAAAACTTGCAATATGACTGTAATTTGCCCTGCTTAAGAAATTTGGCCTTATGTATGTTGTTAAAAACTAGAACAAAACAAATCCCCCCATTTGCCGTCACTAGAGCCTTTGGGCTTTGGGGTTGCCTCTTTTAGTTTTGACAAATGTAAGAAGGTAAGAAGGAGGTGTCTGTGCTCCAGGGTTCGAATGTTCAGAAGGCCCCTACTTCTTCTTACAGATGTATAGGTAATCAAAATGAAAATTATTTTGTAACTGACCTGTTTTATTTAAATACTACGTATCGCAGAGAACACATACCATCTTCAACATCTAATACAACAAACACCGTCAGGTGTTGATCAATTGATAGCTAAGCCCCTCTCTTCATCCAGGGCACAACACTTCAAGTCTAATGAGACAGCTACAATGTGAGTCATTGATCTCTGGCCCAAAGTGCTCAACTACCGCCAAATGAGCCTGTTTGAGATCTAGCAAAGTAGTACAGCTGAGTTTGTATTTATGCAGATCAGTGGCACATCGTGATCTTTAGTGCACATTTTGGGATAATATTTTGTCTGCATTTCAGCCTTCTGAGACCACATCTAATCATAAGTGAATGGCAAAGCAAGCAAAAAAAAAGTTTTTGTGACAAGAGTGTGAGGTGCTAAGCTCATATAGCAGCCACAACTTAATCCTCTTTTTTCTTTTCTTTTTGGTACTCTCTTTTTTGAATTGCAGTAACTCTCTTTAGCTTTTGTGTTATCACGGTCCCAAAATAGAACCAGGATTGTACCATCTGATTACAGAAAGATTGCTTTGTAGACTCATTTAAGGCATATAAAATTATACTCCATGTCAAACTAAAAGACAATTAAAAACAAGATAATGACTTTAGTATAAATATTTCCTACTTATACTGACATTATTGCTACACTACACCCACAGTAGTAGAGCAATTTCAGTAAATGACTTTAAATGACTTTAATGAGACTTTAAATCTGAAGGATTTAAAGGATTACCATTAACCAGACTAACCAGCTGATCTATAATACGGCAGCAGTGATCAGTGAGATACTTGGCTACAAGTTGAACAGCCACAAGGAGTAGTACCCTCCATGGAGAAGGAGACTAGAGGCCAAGATCAAGGTAGCACGTAGGGAAGTTAGCCAAATATCGGAGCTGCAAAGTAGATGCGATGAAGAAGGTGCCTAAGAAGTATAGCAAGCTGTCCATACTGGAGGCCTTGGAAACTGCCAAGCAAAGACTCACAGCCTTGGTCAGTGACTTAAAGAGGTATACCAGAGAAATAGAAGGCAGGAGAATAAACCAGCTGTTCTCCACAGAAACGTCCAAGGTGTACTCTCAGTGGCAGGGGAACAATGTGAGACATCGATTTACTGATCCACACCACCAGGATCTACAGTAAGGACATTGGAATAGCATTCGGATTGGAGAAATGTAGAGGGATGGTAACGAAGAGAGGGAAGGTTTTCAAAATTGAGGGGATCGCACTACCAGAAGGTAACATTGCAGACACTGAGGACAATTACAAGTACCTGCAGAGGGTCAGTCAAGTCCTGAGAATTCAGCTGAACGGTAAGAACAAGATCCGGGCTATCAACATGTACGCCCCTGCCTGATCAGGTACCCTGCTGGGATACTAATCTGGCCCAAGGCGGAGATAGAAGCCACTGACATCAAGATGAGGAAGCTCCTGACGATGCTTGGAGGGTTTCACCTCAAGTCCATTGCCCTTAGACTGTAAGTTAAGCTCAAGGAAGAAGACCGGGGACTAGTGAGTGTCAGGACCAGGATGAGACAATGAATATCCGCGAATACATCAGGAAGATGACCACAGCCAACTGTGTGATCATTGAATACCTCAGGCAGCAGAAACTCAAGAAAGAGGAACAAGAGAAAGAACCATCATGGACGCCCCTGCACAGTATGTACCAACAGCAGACAGAGGAAGTGGCTGACATCCAGAAATCCTACTAGTGGCCGGACAAAGCTGGACTGAAATATAGCACAGAGGCATTAATCATGGTAGCACAGGAACAATCTTTAACTAAGCACAAGATCCATAGAGGCTGATGTCTACCACACCAGGCAAGAACCCAGGTACAGGCTGTGTGAAGATCCTCTTAAAAAATCCAGCACATAACAGCAGGGTGCAAGATGCTAGCATGGAGGGCATAGATGGAACACCATAACGGATCGTGCACAATATTCTAGATGTTCCCAGGACTGCACTCTTCTGGATAGAGATCCCAGATGTAGTTTCTGGATTCTGCTGCAACCACTCATTTATTCTCCTATCTGTCCTATCTTATGCCGTCTTGTTCCAGTAACCCATTTCTCATCATGATATCCTGGTTCCTGAACATCTGATGCACAGATTGTTAATATTTTGTCTGTGCCAGTCTGGCATCTTTTCGACAGTTTTAGCTTCTACTGAAAAAAGCTTCCTGGACAAAAACTATTTTTTCATGCATCATATTGTGTTTCACAGTAACGTTCTCATTATTATAACATTTTTGTTGATATGTTAACAGTTTTAGCTACTGGCTGTAACAGTACTGTACATGCACAATGGGTCAAAAAACTGTGGAGACAGTGAAAAATTATTTCTGACTGCAGAAGTCAACCAAATACTTTTTACACCAGGACATAGTAAAAGTGAAACTTGGTTACCTCGCAGAAGACTGGACATTTGCAACCTGTTACCTGTAGCTTCTCATCTAGAAGTTCACTTTTGCTCAGTTTGTGTTCCATTACGCAGGTGCATTTTTATATTACTTTTGTAAGTCATTTAATATAGTTTTTTTCCCCCAGCAATGTCACTAAATGTGTTGACTATAAACAATTTCCACATGTTCATGGGTAACATATAGTGCTACAATTAATAGGTTTAAATCACAAAATTGAAATAAAGTGATGTGTTAATAATGGAGCACCGAAGCAATATGCTACAGAATTTTATTTCACAACTCCTTTCTCACCTCTCCTGAGCAGATGGCTTGTAAAAGAAAAAAAAAGCCAACAAGTAATCATATGTGCAGTAAATGGTGCTAGTTATGTTCCTGTGGAGAGACTACAGATGGCATGGTGATAGTCTTGCTTCACAGTGCATGCGCAGTTTTTGACACACCCTTTAAACTACCCCAGTGGGAACTTTTAGCATAGACCATGTCACTACCCATTACAAAGCCAGGTATCCAAACAAAAGACTAGTAAATCAGAGAGGAAGTGACTTTTTTAAGGTATCTGTCTTCCTTTGGTCTTGGTCTGACCTAGCCAGCAAGTTAAGCAAATTATTTTTGGTTAAAGATTAAAAAAACACTTATGTAATATTTGTTTATAGTGGCAGACAAATATCAAATTGTAAAGATAATAAATATTAATCATTTCATTAGTAAGGCAAGGCAAAGCAAGTTTACTTGTATAGCATCTTTCATCCAGAGCAAAAAAACCAGACAAATACATTAAAATCCTATAAATGAATAAAAAAAAACCCAAAAAGGTAAAAATGAGAAAAGTAAAAGAAATTTAAAACTATGAATTATGTTTAAGAACAATTCTGTCTTCTTCCTTTTTTTCTGTTTACTTCTTTAAATCCTTAAAGTAATATTTTATATTTAAGGATTTAAATATGGCTGTTACCATAGGATGGACACATAAAATATTCAAAACATATTCAACAGATTGTATACGAACATATAATATCTAGCTAAAAATCTGTTTGCAGTAGTCATCTTGTTGCAGTTGTTGCAGTTATCTTGCTGTTGTGTTCTGTAATTTGGGCTGATCAGTATTCACAGTTAACTGGAAGTAGGAAAGATCTCCAATCAGCAGCTACTCATACTGGTTACCTACTTAAAAATGGCAAAATTTTGCTGATTTGCTTTTTCAGGATAGGTTTTTGTGGTGCAACTTCTATGCTATCTTCTATGTCTTCCATCTTCTATGCAGCCTTTAGCTTTCTACAAATATTACCATTAATCAACATGAACTGTGATTAAACCTAGACACAAATGACTTAACAACCTCTTGCCTTAATGAAACAATAGTTTTGCAATCATATATTAAATCAGCATCTAGTAGTATCCATTTACATTCATACTAAATGAGGCATAGCGTTAGTAGTGAAGTTGCACTTACATTAGCTGATTAGCATCAGTTGTTTCATTCATGCTTTATAATCACTGACTCATCCTTTAGCTGCTTGCCTAAATCTAGCATTTCTGTTTATGCATTGTGACCATCCTAACTGGATTTCTGATCTATTCTTGCTCTACCACTCCATTACATAGGCCCTTATACATTCCACAATACTGTGGTATTTCTTAGAAACTGTTCACTAATATTTCACTGATATTGCTTCAGAAATGTCCATTGTCCATGTTAGATTTTACAGGTATTAAAGTGGGTTTTGGTAGGTAGGAGGACCCTTAGATTTGGGTGTAGAAGTGCAAAGTAAGGAAAAGAATCCCTTTGAAATGAGTCAGAATCATTTGTATCTCTGTGTGCAGGCTATGATCACCTAACCTTTGCATCTGAAATGAGTTAGGACATTACAAGTAATCTTTAACTATAGAACATGCAAGTATATGTTTCTACTGTAAAATCAGTGTGACAATTGCTTTAAAGTGTCTTTGGGATGGCTTTAAACTTTGGTTTATTTTTACACATAAATATCTTTTGTGTCTTCATTAGAAAAGGGATTTTTGTTGGTGTGTACGCTCTTAGAAAGGATGTGTTAAAAAATGACACAAAAATGTGTTGTTACACTATTAACACATTTTGTGTGAATTTTAACATAACATGTGTAAGAAAATGTGTAAACATTGAAAAAATGTGTAAAAAGCTTAACACACTTGATGTGTTGCACAGTTTAGCACATTTTGTGTGTTATTTTCAGAATCTAACAACAGGACCTAAAATTAGCAGCTCAGTTATTTGATGTTAGCCCTGTGTTTAGTGAAATAAATTGTAATGTATTATAACAATATTAACTGAATAAATAAAATGTTTAGTTATTGTTTGTTTTCCATAACCCTTTCCTCATTACTTTCAACAAATAAAACAATAAAACATTTTATAATGTAATGTGGAGCAAGGTGTGTATGGTGTACTAAAATTCTGAAAGAAGATAATTTTTTTTTTTATTTCTCAATATGTATGGCATACCAATTGATGGCCATGGCTATACTATAACCATAAGTATCCACACAGAACAGGCTTAATTTTGACAGTAAAATGTGAACTAGGGCAATACAATTGAAGTAAAAGTAGGAAATTAAATGAGTAAGAATCCACATGCTGAAAATTGAAACAAATTCTGCCCAGCAACATGCCATACCAGCGGCTGGAAGGGGGCGCTATCTTTTCGCGCCACTGAGACAAAAGAGACAAAGATGGAGGTTACGTTGCCTACTATGTTGTCAGACCTTACAGTAAGTATAATTTACCAGTTTATCTTAATGTACTGAAAATATGTCGGGTTTCTGGAAGAATGTGAAACTTTGAATTTATATGAAATATAGGAGTTTTGAGTTTAAGCGCTGTTAATTACTGCTTAACTATACCTAGCTAACCTTAATGTAACAGTCTTGCTAACATATCCTACTCTTAATTTTAGTACTAGTTCTTGGCTTTAGTGCCATACTTCATTAGAGTTAATGTGTTTTTGGTAGTAATTTTATGTATTACTTTACTCATGTATTTATCTATTTACTTTATTTATGTATTAGAGTAGTCAGAAATTGCTCTTAGAACCAGTGTGGTAGTTGGCTAGCGGCTCCGACAGGCATTGGTGTCTATGAGCAACGCCAGAGTCAGCACCTAACATTTGCAGTGTTGTGTAAAATGACAATATTGTTAGCTCTGAATATAGCAAATGTAGTTATCACCGCGACCATTCGTTTGCTAGCACAGAATAGGAATTTAAGATTGAGTAACTTTAGTTTGATGTCGCCCCTCTGTCTTCTGTTATCACACTTAATAGACTACATTTAGTAGTGTTGTGATAAATATTTGTTATAATTACTTATCACTGGTTAACATGAAATATACCTCACATTGACAGAGATAATTATTTTTTAAGCAGTTAAAGCAGTTTTTGCATTTAGTATGATAAACTGAAGTCTTTCTTTTTTAAGGCTTTTTGTTGGAAACATGCTCTGATATAGTTTATTTTTTATGCAGACCTTATGAGGAAGTAATAGCCAGTGTTATTTAAAAAAAACAACAACAACAACAGCAACTTGACCATGCAAATTATCTTACTTATTTAGCCATGTGTTTCTTTTTTTCAGCACGCATATGACAACTTAGAATCTGTCAAAGTCCTTGTAACCACTTTTATAGATGAGAAAGAGATTTGTAAAAGAATTCTTCATGTCAGCAGTGCCAAAGACATCACAGGTCAAAGCCAAGCTCAGCACATGGGCTGTGTGCTTGATAGGTTGCTAAAGTATAACACTGATTTCATGGAATATATTGATGTTGACAATGAGGTAGACGTTAAGGACTTTGATAGATTCCATATCTTCCTGTCAGCCAGAGGGCCACCGATGGAAACCTCTCTTAGGGAGATTAGACAAAATCAGGTACACTTTACATTTCTTCAGTTTCCTAAGTCATAAAATGTGTTTTAACAGTTATTAACTATTAGTCAGGATCAGATTTATTCACCAAGTAGCAACTAGAAGATAAAATCAATTTAATTATTATTCAGAATTTCTTTTAGTCATTGCGTTATAATCATGGTAATTAAGAAACCGCCTTCTTCTGCTGCAGCTTTTTGAGTAAACTCATACTTCTATGCTCTGTGGAAATTTGCTGTCATGACTTTGAGGATTATTGCAGAGAGGTAAAGTGTCTGGTGTTGCCTTTACACAGTCTACCATTACCACAGAAGAACAAAGTCAACCCCTGAAGTCACTACTCAAGAGGAAAGCCCCACAGATTCTTAAGGAGTATGACACTACAGGTACCCTGTCAGTGCCATCGAGGAAGCTTCTTGTGAAGACTTGCATTGGGGATTGGTGGAGAGGTGTGGTTAGTAAGTATAGCACCTTACTGCACTTTGTTAAAATTTTGCAATGAATGTTTTTCTTTAAGAATGTTGAAGTGCACAGGAGTAAAAAAAATGTTACCTTTATTTTCCAGTTACCCTCTTAGTGCAGAGAAGTTGACTGTAGCAAAAAGCATCATCACCACTTTTCCATCCCTGAGTGTCCGAGTGGCAGGACAGGGGGAAGGATTTGTAAGTAAATTTAGCATTTTAATAATGTAAATTCCACTACATACTTGCACTTTTCCCCACTTACTGTGTATCTTTTAACCTTTATCTCATTATTTATTAGAGCTTTTTTTCTCAGTTAAAATTGCTCAGCTGTTACCCATATACCTCTGTCCTTTCTTCCTCAGGAGCATTATTATGATCCAGTCTCTCATTGTGGATTCCTAGAGACTAAACTGCGCAACCTTAGACGGAATCTCGACAAGGGGCAGAGACGTTATAAGAAGCGAAAAGTGACCAATGACTGTGGTGAAGACAAGAAGCTCAGGCAAGAGGATGGGAATACCAGCAGCACAGATGAGTGGGTCACCCTGATCAAAAGATTGCGGCCCTCAGCTGAGAACCTTCCAACTATCATGTCAGGCATGGAGGAAACATACACCAGTCGCAGAGCCTGGATTAGCAAGGACTCCCCCACTGCTGCTGAAATATTCAGAGAGTACCCACGGTTTTTGGACATGCCAAGTCTGGTAAGTTGCTTGGTTCCCTGGTAATGGTTTATGTACTTCTTCTCCACTCAGTTGTGTATTGCATACAAAGTATGTAACAGGAGTGGATACATTTGGAGGTATGTTTATGAGCTCCTAGTGAATATTTTGAAAGTTTTATAATTTCAGAGTTGGATCTTTATTCACTGGGCTTTTATTACAATGAGCATCACGTTTCAAATGATCCAAAATCTTAGTCGTGCCACCAAATGACTATCTAATAGTAGGGACATCAAATGACAATGCAGAAGGTGCTGCTCGTGGAAGTGAAAAAACGACAGAAAGATCACCTAAATTTTTAACGAAACTCTGCTTTCAGCAGCACTATTTTCAGCAAAAAAGCTCTACAGGACAAACCGCAGACAGACAAAATAAGAAATTGGCTGCTAGAAAGTTGAACATCAGCTAAAAAGTCCTAATTTTTTTCTCAGGGTCTCATGGGACCCAAATCATGGCTAAAATTAAGGAATAATAGACTTGTATTCAAATACCACTCCAAGTAAATTGTTATGTTTCACTGTGTAGGTAAGCTTGATGTGGAAGTGGGTAACAGAAATGTGATACTGTAAGGTTTGATTTTAGCCATACAGCTACCAAATGGGCAGAATGTACTTTTAATTTCATATATTTAATGCTTAATTTTAAACTTAAACACTTTTTTTCTCTCCATTAGCTGGACTTGGAGTTTGGCAAGCTTACAGGAGGAAAGGTGGACCTTTTTTTACGAAAATGGGAAGCCAGTATCATTCCGAAACTCAAATCAGTAGCTGCCCTGGAAACAAGAATGTCCTCTCTGTTGAAGGATTTTGAAGAGAAGACTGAAGGTATTTTTCCATCCCCCCCCCCCCCCCCCCCCTCGCGTTTACTATTAGAAAGTAAGAAAAAAAGGATGATCAAATTAATAGTTCTGTTTACTGTCTTTAGATGACAAGTAAGTGGATGTTAAAGGCTGAATAGAAAAACTATACAAGAAGGGGTTATATTTTTAAATTTTGTTGTTCTTTTTCAAAGAAATTGTTAGATGCCACCCTTTGGTAAATGGATTGAAATATGTCTATGTTTACTGATGGTGGAGAATGAGGTCTATGGAGATGGTTGTAAGGAGAATTTAAATTATGTGGCCTTGGGTAACCTTATTAGCTGCACATATAAGCCAAATGAGGTGCCTTAAGCCTCTGCATTTCTGATTTCATCTATTCACAAAAGAAAAAGTCATTTTTGATGTACATCTCATAATTCATTAAATAAAACATTTCTGTATTTTGAATAATTTTACATCTTGCTTTTCTTTGTTAGATGAGGCTTGTTACACTGCCCTTGTGGTGTTAACACACCTGCTCCCACCAGTTGGTGCCAGTCGTTGCAGCCTTAAATCAGCTATAACGCACTTGGTTGATTTTGATTATTCAGTACAGTTCTCATGGTATTTACCTGAGGAAAGCATTTGTCAACACCTGACTGAATACTTCTTTAAAAATCTATCTTTATCTTCCCCATCTCCAAGCCTGGAACAAGTATTGCATCGCTTTGCAGTGATCCTGAAGCATCATCCACAACACACCAACCCCAGCTGATATGCATCGGTGATCTAAAGAGTGCAACCAGGCAGTACATCATTGTTGCTAAGAATGACAAAGTAACCATTCCTCTGAATGATGGCCTGACGTGTGCTGTGGATAAGCTTTTCAAACTGTACTGGGTATGTAACTTGTCCTATCCAGCACCACTTGGCTCCGTCTTCACCTTCTTTGAGTTTGTCTATGACCTGCCGCTGTCCACCCAAAGGAAAACCAAAGTACTGGAGCTGATTGCACAGATTAAAGCATGCAAGTAAAATGTTCACCTGTCCAAAATGTAGAGAGTCTCTGTTCACAGAGGTGAGAAACCTCATTTGGCATCTTCGTCAAATACACTGCTTATCAGATGGACAAAACTTAAAAATTATATGTAGCCAAGATGGCTGCCCAAGGACGTATTATAACTTAAATTCATTTTCAAAGCACCTGCATAGATCTCATTCTACTTCATCTTCAATGTATGCTGACTCAGTTCAACCTTCTTACCAAGGAGAGACATCAAACAGTTCAGTTGAAACTGATGATCTAGTTCCTGATGTTTTGGAGATACCCAGTGATGCATGCATCATCAAATATTACTTTACACTTCTTGTAACATCTGTTAAACTGTACAAAGGAGTTGCTTGAGAAAACTGTAGACTGTTTGCAACAGTCAACTGCTGCTTTGTTGAGTAGCTTGGATGTACCACAAGACAGTGAGGCTGTTCAAGCATTAATGAAGGAGTTTGAAAGTGCTAAAAACATATTTGAAGATGTAGACACGAAATATAAAATGAACAAATACTTCACTGAGAAGTCTTCCCTTGTTAAACCACAGGAAATATTTCTGGGTCACAGGTCAGATACTGTAAGAAAAGATGGTCAGATGAAACAGGTTTTGGCAGCAGATACATGCCAGTATGTATCAGTCATTGAAACGCTCAAGTTTTTATTCCAACATGAGGACATTCAGGACTTCTTTGTTCAGAATAAGAAGAACACTGATGCCAAAATGCGTGATTACTGTGATGGCTCTCACTTTTCCTCACACCCATTGTTTAAAATGTACCCTGATGCTCTTCAAATACAACTTTACTTTGATGACTTTGAAACAACAAATCCTTTAGGTTCCAAGACAAAAATACATAAGCTAGGAGCTGTGTATTTTACCTTGAAGAATTTGCCACCAGAGTGGAATTCCTCACTTGCAAATATTCACCTGTGTCTTTTGTTTAACTCAATTGACAGGGAGGTCTATGGATTTGACAAGATTTTGAAACCACTTCTTGATGACTTGAGATTTCTTGAAAATTCTGGGCCAATTGTGGATTTAAAAGGTCATAGCCATCAACTATATGGTACAGTTTGTGTGTTAACAGCAGATAATTTGGCAATTCATTCACTTTGTGGCTACCTTGAAAGTTTCTCTGCAAACAAATTCTGTCAGTTTTGCATGATTGACAAAGCAGATGCACAGTTGATATATGATGAAGACAAAGTTGAGTTGCGTACCAAAGACAGTTATCAGGAACATGTCAGCTTAAACAAACCAAGCAAAACTGGTGTGAAAGAGGACTCCTGTCTGAATAACCTTAAGTATTTTCATGTAACACAAAACATAAGTGTTGATATCATGCATGATGTACTTGAAGGTGTAGCCCCTTTAGAGGTTAAGTTAATGCTTCGCCATTTCATTTATGAGGAGAAGTTGTTGACTTTGGAACAGCTAAATGAGAGGATTTCCAGTTTTCAATATGGATATGGAGACATTAAAAACAAGCCAAGTGTTATAATGAACTTGAGAAACAGTGAGAGTGCATTAAAACAGACAGCATCTCAAATGTGGTGCCTTTTACTGGTCTTGCCCTTTTTGTTGGGAGATTGTGTAGACCGAAAAAGTCAACATTGGCATTTATTGATTTTACTGAGAGAGATATGCAGTATCATCTTTGCACCAGTCGTTACAAGGGGACTTGCAGTATTCCTAAAAGAACTGATAATAGAGCACCATACTCTTTTCAAACAGCTGTATGCCACAAATCTTATTCCGAAACATCATTTTATGATACATTATCCAAGCATGATGGTTTTGTTTGGACCTCTGTCTAAACTTTGGTGTATGCGATTTGAAGCCAAGCACAATCCATTTAAAAGACTAGCACATTCAGTTTGTAACTTCAAAAATGTGTCAAAAACATTGGCTTTTAAACATCGGGTCCAACACATGTATCACTATAAGCATAGTGATAATCTAGCTAAGAAAATGGATGTGCCCAATGCCTATCTAGTTAGTGTGGGGTCACTGAAAAAAGCAGATGTCTTGTTAGACAACTTGAGGTTAACCCTTGAACAAGACCTTTCTCTGACTAGTACTGTTTTTGTGTCACACAGTATTGATGTGTACGGCCAGACTTATAGAACTGGTTCTGTATTGACATTAAGAAGAGACTTTAGAGAAGAGCCTTTGTTTGGTGAAGTCATTCATATCTTGCCACAGTCAGTTAATGAGTCTGTCTTTGTGTTTGTGAGGATTCTGAAAGTCAGCTTCTTCGATGACCATTTTTATGCCTATGCAGTGGGAAGGTCAGACGAATATGAACTGATTACATTGGCTGAAATTTTTGATTTTCGGCCTTTATATATAGTGACAAGCTTTGATGCTAATAAGCTGTATTTAAACCCAAGCTACAAAATTGTATAACCTGGATGCTATATTTGCCAAAATGTAAATATATTTTTCTGTTTGCATGCAACTGCACATTTGTTGAATGTTGACAATTTGTTGAAGATGACAACTGTTACCTTTAAAAAAAGTTAATTCATGTATTGTCTGGACAGGATTATATGAGAACATATATATTTGACATTTTAATGATCTAGAAAGTTAGAAAGTTAGTCAGATATTAATTTTGTTTGATTTAGTCAAGTAAAAATTGTAATATAGCTTTGGCTAAAATTTAATTTAATACATTTTAATTGAAAAGATTTTGAAAACTTGTTTATTCAGTTTGTAATAATTTATAATATGCTAAGTAACAAATGGAATTCAATAAATGTATAATATATACCATCTTTTTTCTCCTTTTTTAAAAAAAAATGAAATGCACACATTTTAACACATCTTTGCGTCAAAATAACGCATCCTTGTGTTGACTTTTTTTTAAACACAGAAGATGTGTTAAAGGAGCAGACACATTAATTGTGTTAAAACTGACACATCATGTGTTGTCCCTGAGCTGATGCAGCACATGTGTTAAAAGTTAACACATGATGTGTCAATTTTAACACATCCTTTCTAAGAATGTAGAACTATAGCGTTGTATAGGTCTATAGAAAAAATAGGATATAACACTGTGTTATATCCTTTTACAGAGGAATGCAAAAGGTAATGTAGCAACTAGTATAATGAACTCATTTGTCCAGCAAGTAATTATGTACTGCATTAATTTCAAGAAAAATACTGAGTTATGTGCAATACAGTAGTTTTTTGGAGTAATAATCCCAACGCTGCCATGACCACAAGTTCTTTGACATGTAGAACAGGAATATAGCAATGCCTATGTATTTTGTATTGTAGATATAATTAGTCATTTACTGAAGGTGTTGGAATACTGTTCCAGATCATTTGGATTTGGGATTTTATATTTAACAATTTTTGGGTTGTTTTTTTTTTTTGCATACTTAAAAGCATGTTATGGTACTATGTGAAGACACATAGTACCTTATCTGTGACCGGCAGATATGATACTATGTGTCTCCAAAAAAAGCATTCAGAGTTGTATGTTACCTACATCATAGGTGTGGTATAGCCCAATTTACAGTTATAGTGAGCTTTTAGAGCTGCATGCCTCGTATGCACAGCTGGGCAGAGGAAACTGTGCCGTCTCTAGTCAGGGCGGCACAGTGCTGGGCTTGGTTAGCACCTTTATGCAAGCAATTGTCAGTGAGCTAGGTTTATTGGCATTTCTAAGTTGGTGTCGGTGTGAATGTAAGAGTGTGTTTGTGTAGCTCTTTGTATTAGTTCTGTGACGGATTGGCAACGTGTCCAGCATATTGATTAATTGTACTGTGCCTTTTGTACTAGTATATAAGCTAGAATAGGCTGCAGGTTCCCTAATTCCCATCTCTGTGATCCTAAATTAGATAGAAGGGTTAAGAAAAAGGATGGATGTTTCAGTCAAAATTTCCTTGCGTCATTGCATTTTAGTTCCTATGGAGACTAATGCCACTGCTTGGTAATCCACTTTAGAACCACATGCTGATAGTGAGATGCTACCATCCAATTTTGTCTAAAATATCAATGATCAAAGGCAATAAACAAGGTCTGAGTTAACTGCAACTTAAATTCTAATTTCACCAGAGCATTTTTCACTTCTCATTTTTTTCTAAACACTTTAATTAACATACAGTCCCAGAAGTCATGCTGAGATACTCAGCACACATAATATAATTTACTTGAAAATGTATGTCAAAGAGAAATAGATTTTCTGGCTTGTCAACTCTAAATAAACCCATGCCATCATTAAGTCGGCTAAAATCTATACCTACTAGAGTACACAAGCAAGAGAATGGACGACAATGAAAAAACTGTATACCATTGTCTGTATAACATGGTACTGACCACAGATTTCACAGAGTTGGTTGAAATGGTAAATGGACAGATTCACTACCTGGGCACTCAAAGAGCTTTAAAAATAAAAAAGTAAGATTGGATTACACATTAACACTATTCTTATTGTGATAATATTCTATTAATGATACAAATTCTCAGCTGACGGAACACAACATGGTCGATCTCCAAAATATGCTAAACCCTAAAGCCATTAAAGAGAATGTAGCAATTCCATTAAGATACAGTAGTGTAAACTGTATGTATATGTATATGTCTCTTTAGATGATGCCAATGTTCACATTTTGGACAGAGAGGACAGATGGTTTGAAAGAGTGAAAGAAGCCATCTATGTCCACTGTGAGCGACCATCTAAGAACAGAGGCGGTGGTTTATGACACCAACTGTGTGCCATCTATAATCCAGTTTTGAGTTCCCTCCCCAGACGCCTTAACGCCCACTCACATCCTGGGCCATCTGACCTCAGGAATTTGCATGATAAGGTGGGGCCAGGTTTCACAATGAGCTCACCCGAAACTCTGGCTGATTGGGACCCACACCCAGTTTCACACCTTGGCTCAGGCGATTAGAGGATCATCAGGGGGTCCTTTTGTCCCTCTGTGGGGGGAAACTCCCACTAGGTTTAAATCTGGGACTCCCCACCATTTGACCTTAGAACTGAAGAAGCTTCTCGGATGAGAGGTGAAACGTCTTCAAGCAACTTAAAGAAGTCCAGACGCTTTTCTTTGCAAGCTCCTTTGACTGCATGTATAGGTAGGTATTTGTCACTGTAAATACTCAGTCAATAAAATTATTTTATTTTATTTGAACCAACAAGTGATTTCCAAACTGTAATTGTACTTTGTAATAAACCTATGGTTCACTACAAAGAACTATGGAGCTTTGTTGGACCTAAAGGCAGCAACAACAGCATTTTGACCTCAAGATTTATGAGTTAGAAGCAGGAAAAAGGGGCAGACCGAGGGATTTGAGCATGTTTTACAACTGCCAGGATGGCTAGACGTCTGGATCAGAACATCTCTAAAACTGTAGCTCTTGTGGGGTCTTTCCAAAGTGCAATGATCACTTTCTCAATGAAGGAATAGTGGGGAACCAGCGACAGGGTCATGAGCAGCCACTTAATGTACCTGAAGACTGGCTTGTGTGGAAAAATTTGGGGCTGCCTTCCTGCAGAGTCAGGGTGACCATGCTTAACTCTATCCAGTGTTAAAAGTCCCCAAAATGGGCATGTGAGCATCAGAAATGGACCACAGAGCAATGGAAGAAGGTAGCCTTGTCTTGATGTCTTACATCACCTGGCATGTGTGCATCACTTGTTCCTAAGTGACACGCACACTCTTTGCTGTTACAAGCATTTCATTCCCTGTACAACTGCAGCAAGAGCTTACTGTAGTCTGCATTGCTGGCAATAGGTCACATTCATCACTGTGGAAGACAAGGTACTAGGATGCACGATGGGAAGTAAGCAGGCCGGCTGAGGCACTGTGATGCATTGGGCAATGTTCTGCAGGAAACCTTAGGTCCTCCCACCCGTGTGGATGTTACTTTGACACATATCACCTACCTAAGCTTTGTTGCAGCCCATGTACTCCCTTTCATGGAAACGGTATTTCCCTGATGGCTGTGGCCTGTTTGGCTGGATAAAGCACCTTGCCACAAAACAAAAATGGTTTTAGGAGCACAGCAATAAGTTTGAGGTGTTGACATGGACTTCAAATTCCAATCAAGCATCTGTGGGATGTGTTGGAGAAACAACTCCAATACATTTGAGGCCCCACCTCAGAGAATACACGAATTAAAGGATCTGTTGCTAACATCTTGGAACCAGATACAACAGCACACCCTCAGGGGTCTACTGGAGTCCATGCCTTGATGAGTCAGTGCTGTTTTAGCAGCAAAAGGGGGACTGACACAATATTAGGCAGGTGGTCATAATGTTACACCCGATCAGTGTATCTACAGTATTAACACACACATATACAGATAATGGGTTCTATACTGGTGATTACCAACTCTCCTTTTT
>NW_024582434.1:0-129502 GCF_018398535.1 Haplochromis burtoni
GATGTCTGGAAGAACATGCATTTCTCAAGTGAAAGCTTCAAGCCAAACTCTTTGAGTCTGGTGAGAACTTTCAGCAGGCGAGCTTCATGTTCCTCAAGAGTTGGTGCAAAAACAATGAGATCGTCAATGAAAACCAGGACTTCTTTTAGATTTAATTCTCCCATGCATCAGCCGTTGGAATGTGCTTGGTGCATTGGTAATCCCTTGTGGCATCCGATTAAATTCCCAAAATCCTAATGGGCAGACAAAGGCAGTCTTTGTCTTATCCTTCTCCTCCATTTCAATTTGGTAGTAACCTGACTTGCGGTCTAGCACCGTGAACCACTTTGATCCTGCAAGTGCGGAGAAGATGTCTTCCAGTTTAGGCAGAGCATAAGCATCTTTGATTGTTTGCAGATTAAGTTTGCGGTAGTCAATACAAAGACGTACACTGCCGTTCTTTTTGCGTGCAACCACAATTGGAGAGGCAAATGGTGAGTCAGATTCTCTGATAACGCCAGAGTCAAGAAGTTCTTGCAGGTGTTTCCTTACAGCATCAAGATCTTGAGGGTGAATTGGTCGGGGTCTTTGCTTGAAAGGAGTTGGATCGGACAATTTGATTTGGTGTTTAACTTTGTCGGTCCTGCCGAAATCCAGATCGTGTTTGGCAAATACTTCAGGAATACTGTTGAGTTTTTGAACAATGCGTTCTTTCCAGTCTGGAGTTAAAGGGGAATCTCCAAAGTTGTATTGTGGTTGAGATGGAGGTAACGACTCTATAGACTGGTCTGAATACTGGATATGTTGCTCTTTGGAAATGACTTCCTGGAAGGCACTGATTTCTGCAATAATAGCTCGAGCTGGAATGTGGATTTCATGGTCAGACTCATTACTCACTACAACAGGCAGAAAACATGGCTGATGTTTAGGTAAGTCCACAAGGCAGGTTTTTACTAGGAGTCCACCAGGCAGAGAACTGGAGGTGGGGTGTTCCAGAATAACTGCTTTCTCACCTTGGAATAGCCTTGTGACCAGGCATCCCTCAAGGACAGTGGTTTGGCCGGCAGTAATGGTATGTGGTTGGTCTGACTTCAAGGAGCATACTGGTCATTCGAATTCTGGACGTGGCGACACTGGAGGATTTTATAAACTGCAATGTAAGTTGGCAGGAATGACTGCTCAGAGAGGGTATCACAGTGTTTGCTGTACGCAACGTCAAGAGTGTTGGTACCAACAAGTATCATTGGGGGTGATTGCTGGACGTCAGGCACGACAAGAGCAAGTGTATCAACATTAATGGATGAACCAAGAAAATCAGCTGGGAACGTCATGTTAATCTCAATGTATCCCGGGTAAGGTACGGCTTGTCCATTTGCTCCTTCTACTTCCAACAGATCATTCAGTGGTTTGATTGGATGGTCTGAAAGATAGGTGTTATAGAAGGAATAAGGAATGGTAGTAACCTGAGAGCCAGAATCAAGAAGACAGTTGAAATGGTTGCCCTTGATTTGAATTTGTCCTGTGCTTTTGGTCCCCACAAGCCCTTTTGGCAGCAATGGAAATTATTTGTGGTTTCTGGGACTGTTAGTGCACGCAGCTCCTGTGTGTCCCACCGCAAAAGCTCCTTCTAGTTTAAAGATGAAGTATTTCTAGCGTCCCACTCTTGCTGTTTTTTCCTTAATTGGTTCTTTTTCTGTTCAACAAGACTGGAGTTTGCTCTGTTGTTGCAGGTGGAAGAAACATGGCCATCTTCTCCACAGTTAAGACAGTACCATGGCTTGGGTTTGGTATTTGACTGAGGTGAAGAATGACTGGACTTGTTTTGTCATGGCTTAAACTTTGACTCGGTTGGACTTTTTCGGGACAAAAGTTGGGACATTTGCTGTTGGAGGGTTTGGAGTTGTTTTTTCATTTCTTTTAGCTCTTCATTGGCTGTAGAATGCCAACAAGAACAAGTGCTTTGGGATTGGATGTTGGCTTTTTGTTTTGATGAACCGATGTATTTTTTCATAAGTGACTCCTTAGCAATTTGTCTGTCTTCTTCTGTCCGTAACGACAACAATAAGTCAGAGAAAGGTGGTGGGTTGTCCTTTTGCCGTTCTAATTGTAACTTGGTTAGTATAGTGTTATCCCAACACCCACGACAAAACTGCTTCAGCAGATGTTTATTCATGTCAACAGCTGCAAGTCCTCCTTGCTTTACAACAGTGCTGAGGGTTAGCTGCAATCTTTGGAGGTAAGCGGATGGTCGTTCACCTGGATTTTGAAGAATATTTAAGTATTGAGCATACAATTCTTCACCATCTTGAACTGTTCCAAAAGCGGAGTCAAGTACACTTAGTATGACTGAAGGCAATGTGTTGGGACTTAGCCCTTTAACCAAATCAGCAGCAGGTGACAACAGGCTCTCTATAATACGTCTGGCGACGTATAGAGCTGACAAACTGGGGTCGGCAAGCAGTAGATCAATTTGGGAACGCCATGATTCAAAATCTGCTTCACTACTTGGCTTAGGAATCCTTCCTGAAAAAGCACGGAGACGTAGTGAAGTTGTGGTGCCTATGTCTGGGTTTCGGACCACATGCTCAACAACAACCCTTTGTATTTGTGGTGGGTTGAGATCATGGGCTGTGAGTTATACTCTTGGAGTTGGTCCAGTCTGGCTTTGACGCGGTCGTGCCCCCTGCTGGTCAGTGGAAACCTGTCCGGCAGGAGGTGAAGACCTCGTCGATTGTAAGGTAGTGTAAAGATGGATGAATCGGCCGGGTTATTGCACGCTGTCAACTGGTCTGTAGTGTAAAATTTGTCGATATCTGACAAGTACGCCAACCACAGGGACAACAGCAGCCAAAGGAGCACTGACATGCAGCTGATTGACCCGGAACTTATACAGGGTTCATTCCCGCCACAATAAAGGGACTGGCGGAAGTGGGGTCAGAAGTTACCGTGGTTACATGTCCCCTATTAAAGATTTAGTCTTTATAGTCATAATCAACATTATTTTGTATGTTTAATGCTATTTATTAATTGTGTTTTATATTATTTGCCCATCATGTCCTGTTCAGAGCCGACCGACAGTCCAAAACCGGAAAGCAGTTTCCTACAAAGAAACTTTTCCCAGTTTTGATCAAGAGCTACGATGTTCAGTAACTGGCGATCTCGTTTGTCCCTGTAGGAGGGTCTGGAGCACCCCCTGCTGAGCCGCTGGGCTCAGTACCTTGCAGGCAGGTCCGATGATGCCTTCATCATCTCACCTGAGCTCAAAATTCTGGTGCGTGAAGGCGTCCCTCGGGAGTATCGGCAGAGAGTGTGGCGCTGTTTGGTCCGAACCAGAACTTTGACAAGCCAAGAGTGCCACATGCAACGCTATCAGCAGGTACAGCTGTAGAGAGAGAGAGTGCTTTATCCGCACCTGAGCACAGGTGGCTCCTCCTTCTTCCTGTTGGGAATGCTGGCGAGCACTCAGTAATCCTGTTCTGTTTCCAGCTGTGTGAGAAGAGTCGGACAGCTCCTAATCCTGCCTCCAGGCAGGTCCAGCTGGACCTTCACCGAACCCTGACGACCAATCAGCACTTCTCTTCGCCGTCCAGCCCCGCCCTCCAGCAGCTCCGCCGCGTCCTTCTGGCCTTCTCCGGGCATAACCCTGCCATTGGCTACTGCCAGGTACTCAACAGGTCAGAACAAAAATATAAATATTATATCTGAGTTCTTATGTGGACCCGCCTTCCAGGCAGAACCTCACCTTCCATGAATGTCCACAGGTTAGCGGCCCTCGCTCTGCTGGTCCTCCAAAGTGAAGAAGACGCCTTCTGGTGTCTGGTGGCAGTGGTGGAAGCCATCATGCCTCAGGACTACTACACCAAGAATCTGGTGGCCTCTCAGGTCAGCAGACACACTCACCTGCTTGCCTGCTGTGATCTGTTTTAGTGATCAGTGAGGCTGATCTCTGTGAGTCTTTGTGCTCAGGCGGACCAGCGCGTGCTGAAGGACTTCATGGCGGAGAAGCTTCCTCGCCTGGCATCTCACTTTGAGGATCACAACATTGACGTCTCTCTGGTCACCTTCAACTGGTTCCTGGTGGTTTTTGTGGAGAGTCTGCCCAGCGACATCCTGATGCCTCTGTGGGACGCCTTCCTGTATGAGGGTACCAAGGTACCATACACCCGAACACACCATGACAGAAATGCAGACAACACTTGAATGCACCACAGTAGTGTCCATGGAAACAAAAATGATTTTGTTTTGACCTTTAGATGTCTTTATTTACATTTTAGGAGTAATAAGACATTGTTTACTAAGCATGGGGAACTGTCATGTGACATGAAATAGGAGTGGGAAAGCAGATCATTCTAGTAAAGACCTCACAGTCTACCACAAGCAGCGTAAATCCAGACGATGAGCGGGACAATGGCTTTGGGCTTGTTTCTGCAATGTGACAAATGCAGCACAGCTTTTACATCGTTTGTCTCAGGAAATAAAATCACAGTTCAGACACAGAAATATATACCACACAGGGATAAATGCTGACAACAGCTTCAGCCACGTAGATCCAACCCAAAAGTTTAATTTAAACTTAAAGCTCAACTACCAAGTAAGTTAATATTATCTGGCAACTGAGGAACCAAGTGGCTTATTGGAAATCGATCAGAGCTGTAATGAGTAAAGGGCCCAACTGCACCACAACTGAAAGAGTAATTTTATGACTCACCTCCTCAAAGTTTCCAATTAATTGTGTGGCGTGAGTGTCCTGTTATGAAATGCGTGTCTGTGCTGCAGGTGATCTTCAGATACACTCTGGCTCTGTTCAAATACAAAGAGGACGACATCCTGAAGATTCACGACAGCGTGGAGATCTACCAGTACCTACGCTTCTTCACAAAGACCGTCTCCAATGCCAGGTACGCACTCGCCTCCACCCGCCTTAATCTACGAGCTGTTACACTCTCAGAAGTGTAGCGGATGTAGCTGTTGAATCTTTGAGCTTCAAACCCTTTTTACTGAAATTTTGTGAGAAGTTTAAATTTCCCTGATCACAGTAACAACGATTTAAAGATTTTTAAGTATCTGCAGCTCTCGGATACATGTGGTCCAGTCAGTCCAGTATTTCCTGCTCAAACTGCAGTACCTGAAGTATCAAGCAGCATAAAACAGAAACACTCAAGCTGATCAGTTTCCAGTTCCTCTGTGTTGGTGATCGAGTCCTTTCCACCTGCGTGTGTCCATGCAGGAAGCTGACCAGCATCGCCTTCAACGACATGAACCCACTCCCCAGCCGGCTGCTGAGGAACCGGCGAGTGCTCCACCTGGAGCGCCTGCAGGCGGAGCTGCGTGAGCTGGAGGAGCAGCACAAGCAGTTCATCACCGAGAGCGTCGTACGGAAAGACAAAGAGCTCGACGTCATGGTGAGCGAGGACGACGAGGACCTCTGATCACACGGGACGCTTCAGCTGCTCACTTCGAGACGACGATGAGTTTTCCATGAGTTCAAGAGAATTTCACTAAACCGGCTGTTAACTGGTTTCCTTCACACTAAACACAGGATTGTGTCAGGTTCACCATCTCTACTAACACTACAAGGAAACAGACGCATACAGATTTAACTGCATCACATGTCTGAAACAAGACTTGCAGTAAACAAATGTGTACTGTGTTCATGTGTGTAATAAGTCAGGCTGCAGAAATGTGCAGATGTATTTCAGTGAATTCATTTGGATTAATATGTGATAGCTTATTTATTTCATTGCATCTTTTGCTTTATACCTAAAAATGTGTGACATTTCTAAATGTAGTCACATCCCTATGAAACATGGTTGATTATCACCTGTAGTCACAGCTGGTGATAAAGTAATTAAATGTCCAGCTATTCAAAAACAGGGCATTCTGCACAATGAGTACTTTTTGGTACTTGAAGTATATTTTGATGCTGATGCTTCAGGGCATTGTGCTGCATTGTCGAAGCTCTCTGGGCTTCCGGTTAGAACGACCTCACAGTGTTTTATTTTGATCTGGTGTAAAGTGCATTGTGCGGAAATGACAGCATGATAGTCACATGATAAAACTGACTTTCTTTTTCTTTTTTTATTTTACTGGGTGTGCATCTTGTTCAAATGTCTTTTTCAGCATTTGTACATAAATATTCTGTATATAAATATTTGATTTTCATTTATTTTACAGAGTCCTTTATTTTGTTTCACAAATATGACATTCATGTCAAATGACATCTGCAGACTTTATAATGACCAGCAGGGGGCAGTGTATTGCAGTCTATGAGAACATTTACTGAGACCTGTTTCATGCACTAGTTTCATGTCTCATTGAATCCAACATGATGTTGATTTTGTAAATTAAGGTCACATCTTCATCACATCTAATTTCAAAACACTGATCAATTTTTAAAATGAATTCCATACCAATTGCAGGAATAAAATAGGAATAAATAACAAACGAGAAATACATACAAAACAAGAGAAAGGCACACATGAGAGAACAGGTCACATGACAGCACAGCATTATCTACCCACAATTTGAACTAAATAACAGATAGCACAGGCAATGAAAACAAACGGAAATCAGAATAAATTTAAAAACTTTTATTGATGTTAACTTGAAGTGCTGAATTAGCCCTGTTGTCAGTTCAAATCACTTCAATCTATAGCGCACTTTAAGGTCTTTAGACCTTAAAAAGTAATACACTGCAAGGTAAGCTTGCAGCATCTTACTTTAAGGTCAACTGTGAAACTTTGTGGAAAGCCTGAGACAAGTTGATGAGTCAGTGAAGCGCACTTCCTTCTGATGACGGCTATACTGAGGTGAGTTTTTAAGCATATCCTGAACTTTATTCATTATTAGACTTCTGACACCTGGCAAATAAACTCTCACGCGATATGAGAACATAACAGCAAAAAGCCAGTAGCTGGTACATGAATGGATAAAAATTGGATCCCTCTTAGATTGAATTGGTTGCCCTCTTATATTACGTTGTTTTGAACCTAACCGCATCCACTGAATTAATGCAGTTTTCAGGACAGTAAAAACAGAGAACTCTGATATACACAATTTCTGATTGCTGATAGTGTTTCTTAATGCAAAATGGGCTTCCATTTAAAATGCAATTGCTTTATGTTCGATCTTTAGTGAAGAAGGGTCATTTTTGATTCTGTGGACAAGGGATGCAAATGGAATGTGAAGACAACAGGTAGTAGGGTGAATTAGGGTTTCGTGTGGTCTTCAGTGCATGAATTTTATTGCCACTTTATTTCAACTTTTTATTAATGTACTCAAAAGAAAAACAAGAACCACAAAGGAGATTCTTGTGATTCTTGTTTGTGCTATCTGTTTGTGAAAGAAAGCACATTTTACCACATCATACTGTGTTTGCTGCCATTTATTTTACTCGTCCTGCCTGAGTGTCTGGGCTGCGTTTGTCTGTGCACCTTTGTTCTGGCCTTCTGCTGATGGGTTTCACATGCTGGGCTTTCCCTCTTGGTCCACATCATACTGTGTTTGCTGCCATTTATTTTACTCGTCCTGCCTGAGTGTCTGGGCTGCGTTTGTCTGTGCACCTTTGTTCTGGCCTTCTGCTGATGGGTTTCACATGCTGGGCTTTCCCTCTTGGTCCACACCCAGCAGCCTGCTGCTGACCACACACAGCCTACAAACTGATCCATCCATGCATCCATCCATGCATGCATGGCCTGGTTATTGTTGAGTTATCACCTCCAGCTCCTTGCTCATAACCAGGTAGATACTGGGCTGGGCCTGATCTCTGAGCTCAATAACAATGACAAAAATGCCAAACACTTTACTCTTCATGGTAAAAAATGTTTATAATACAGTAAAAACTGGATGTAGCCAAAATCAGTGTTTTATATACAGTGTAAGTGAACAACATTGCTACACTGCTGGTGTTTGATTGATAGAGGCTTTCTTTATAAGAACTATGATATCATTTCTTTTGCTGATTAACAGTTTTTATATCATTTTTATATCATATATAGCTTTCAAGAAGCCAAAGATCACTGGACTAAAAGACTACAGACCTGTGGCTCTGACATCTGGTCAGGAAGTCTTTTGAGCGCCTGGTTCTCTCCTATCTTAAGACCCTCACGGCCCCCCTCCTGGACCCCCTGCAGTTTGCATACAGAGCCAACAGGTCTGTAGACGATGCCATTAACATGGCCCTACACTTTGTCCTGCAGAATCTATGCCAGGATCCTGTTTGTGGACTTCAGCTCTACCTTCAACACCATCCTTTCAGGCCTTCTTCAAGGATTGCTTTCCCAGATGAATGTGCCTGATCCCATCTGCCGGTGGATCACTGACTTCCTGACGGACAGGAAGCAACCAGTGAGGCTGGGGAAGAATGTCTTGGACTCCCGGATCATCAGCACGAGCTCCCCTCAGGGCTGTGTTCTTTCTTCTATGCCCTTCTCCCTGTACACCAACTGCCGCACCTCCAACCACCAGTCTGTCAAATTAATTAAGCTTGCAGATGACACCACCATTATTGGACTCCTCTCAGACGGGGATAAGTCTGCCTACAGGATGGAGGCTGAACATCTGGTGTCCTGATGCAGCCGCAACAACCAGGTGCTGAATAAGTGTTATTTTCATTTACCACTGGCCCAAGTACATTTTTATTGGCTTGTGAACAAAGCTGTAGTTTTTGTATTTTTAAATATTAACGCAATTTAATTGAGACATTATTTATATTATTTCACTTTCAATGTGAAAAATGCTGTAAAAACGTTGAAAATAATAGTCACCCCTGTTCGCTGCAATGTAAAATAGTACAACTGCTGTCAGCCTTCATTAAGTTGCATCATTTAAACATTTGCATATTTTTATTCAACTTCTGCAGGATGCTTTGATGAAAGACTCCCTTTTCTCAAGTAGAGGCTTTACTAGAGGTCACAGGAACAGCGCTGCTGTTTTGGATGCGGAAAAATGTTGTCTTTCACTCTACCTGAGCTCAGTGTCTCAGTAAGGGCTCCGCCTCATTGTAGCTGACGCTGAAATGTTTGTGTGGGTTGCCATGACAACACCAGAAATGCATCTGAGATCGTGTCCAAATTCATGGGCTGCATCCTCCTGAGGACTCGGTGTTCTGACAAAACGTCTTACTTTGGCAAAGCGTCCTACCGTAAGTAGTTCATGCGTTCTCGGCGGCTCTAGTGACCCTCGAACTCTCGGCTAGCTATCGAGGTGGTGGATAACATACGTCTCCCCCACAAGAGCACGAATCTACAAATCTTTTAGATGTGGATGACTGTTCATTTTCATCTGTGTTTACAGAAACACTGGGTGTTGGAACCTCAGTAGTTTCTTTTTGGCTGACAGACTCTGGAGCTGTACCAGAGGAATAAAGAGCTGCAATGCTTTCGTGAACCTGACCTGGGAAGGGAGAGAAATATATTTTTGTTTTGTTTTTGTTTGTCTTCTTGTTTTATTTGATTCCTTGTGGGATTTGGATCCAACAAGTAAAGTAGGCATATTATGCACACACACAAACACACATGCAGCTATTACCATTTCTTGTATTCTTGAATAAAGACATTGATCTGACACATTTAAAATGCAGCCAATTGTTTTTATTCTTATATTATTTAAAAAGAAAAGAAAAGGTGGGGGGATGTAAAGAAGAGCTTAAAGGAAAGGGCTAGAGGAGAGAAAACCCCAACAATTAGCAGGGCATTTTTTACTTGGACAAATTGTTAATAAAGTTTCCATATCTGTAACAATGATGACAGTATAATTGTTTATAAACAATTATATTGACAATTATATGTGTCCAGTATGTTGGCTCATTTTCTTTTACTTTTTGCATTTGAAAATAAAAGTTGGGCTGATTTTGACACCATTACAAGAAGTGTTGTTAATGATTCTTTTTGAATTAAAATCAGGTTACCACAAATTGTTTTTTAATTTAATTTAATTTGAAATGTTTGTCAGTGGGTAAACAATTCGTAATGCAAAGTCAGAAACATCGAGTTATTCTTGTACTGCATGCTTGCAATAAATAAGTTGTCCTAACAGTCAGTCAAAGGAGCTTGGAAAGAAAAGCGTCTGGACTTCTTTGAGTTGAAGTGACTGATATATATATTTTTTGTCTGTTTGTTTTGTTGTTTTTTGTTTTTTGCCCTTTATCACCATTCCTCTTCCCTGTTGTTTTTCTTTCCCTCTTTCTTTCTCCCCTTTCTTTCCCCCAGTCATGTCTGTCCTATGTGTAGCAAGTGAAAATAAAATAAACAATAAAAACAAAGGTGAATCAAATAGACCAATACGGCAAGGCCGGGATGGTCCATTTGGTAAAGTAAATCCGTTAGTTATAATTAACAGAATGTACAATGGTAACATTCTGTTTACAATGTTACCATTTTACATTGTGTTAAATGGTAACATTCTGTTTACAATGTTACCATTTCACATTGTGTTAAATGGTAACGTTCTGTTTACAATGTTACCATTTCACATTGTGTTAAATGGTAACATTCTGTTTACAATGTTACCATTTCACATTATGTTAAATGGTAACATTCTGTTTACAATGTTACCATTTTACATTATGTTAAATGGTAACATTCTGTTTACAATGTTACCATTTCACATTATGTTAAATGGTAACATTCTGTTTACAATGTTACCATTTCACATTATGTTAAATGGTAACATTCTGTTTACAATGTTACCATTTCACATTATGTTAAATGGTAACATTTGTTTACAATGTTACCATTTTACATTATGTTAAATGGTAACATTTGTTTACAATGTTACCATTTTACATTATGTTAAATGGTAACATTCTGTTTACAATGTTACCATTTCACATTATGTTAAATGGTAACATTCATGTTTACAATGTTACCATTTTACATTATGTTAAATGGTAACATTCTGTTTACAATGTTACCATTTTACATTATGTTTACGATGTTACCATTTTACATTATGTTAAATTGTAACATAATGCTTAACAGATAATGGTTATCCTATTTTTATATCATACACAGTTGTCTTTTTCACAGGTATTGATGGTAATTTGCAGTGGTTTATTATTGATTGAAATACCTGTGAAGTCCTGTTGGTTTTTAATGATGATTTTATTGTTGTTTCAATATTATCCAAGGGTGCAAACGTGGTGGAAAATCAAAATCAGAATTTAACATTGATCCAAGATCAGACCCTAACATTGTTTCAATATAGGACAGCGAACTGGATGAAAGTGACAGCGAGTACGAGAGGATCCCGGAGTCAGGCCTAAGGAACAGTTAGGAGATCAGGGGTCAGTTAAAGGTTATCAATATCTGATGTGTGTAGGTAAGGAATAGTGTGTGTGTGTGTGTATATGTATGTACTTCTATGAACATCAACTTGGTGTTTCTTAAAATGATAACTTATTCTTATATAAACAAGGGGCCCAAAGCTCCTAACAAGTAGGGGTATTGTATTGGCTTGAGGCAGTCAGGTCATTTGACATCAACACCACCCATCCGGCCTGTCTAGCATGGACAACCACATCACGAGTCCATTAAATCATCTTTCTTCCACATCCAGATCCACACTTTGACCTTCGGCAGGTCGTCTTGCTCATGTCTAGAGTTGCACTCATTTGAAACGGGTTAACAGCTGAACAGTTGTACCTAATAAATCGGCCAGTCAGTATGTGGATTTTGGCTAAAAAAAAAATTTTAAGTGTCACAAAAGGGTAAGAAGACAGATTATTGTTCAGATCAACAGAAAAATAACCACCAATGTGTCCTGTCAGGTTGTGTACATACATTTCCACGTGGGACCATTTGTTGGATATTTTCGGGCATTTCGGAGGCCAAACGATTAATCTGTCAATCATATTCCCTTCTGATATGATAACACACAGATCTTGAAAGTCAAGAAAGATACCAAGCACAGATTCAAATTTTCCTTTTTATTATTTTTCTTAAAAAACAAATATACATAAGAAATGATAAATATAAAAAAACAACCCAGAGCCAAAGAAAAAGTTCTTCAATGTTACAAACCACTTCGTACTGCAGAGAAAACAAACACTAGTGTTACACCTGACAGTTAAACTTGTGTTGCCTAAAGTCTTAACTTTTTCTTGTTGCTATGAAGCCGTCCCTCATGAAGACAAAGAGTCACATCCGAAGGAAACAAAGACGTCAGAGTTTTTAGTGCTGTGGATCTAACAGCAGATTATTCACACCGTACGAAGACGACGCGCTGCAATACGGAGCTGGGACACATGGACATGCAACTTTACTACAACACCGGCCCTTCATCTGCTCCGATCCGGGCCCGAGGAAGCAGGCAAACAGTCTCAGATTGCCTTATTTAAAACCTACAACCGAAGTGAGAAGGGTGGCATGTAGAGGACGAGTTAGAGACACTCCAATGTTAAAGAAAGATCACTGCCAAGGCTCAGAAAATCACATCTGAATAAAAATAAATAACCTGTAACTGGTTTGGTTGGTCTGTTAACAGGATTACTCAAAGAGCTGTGCACAGACTTAAAGGTGGGCTCAAGTTGCAAGTCTTTAAACTTTAAAGAGCTAGATTTGGGATTCTTTTTACCGTTATGGGTAATAAAAATCGATAAAAAATACAAATGGACATTTTAGGATATTATATCAAACTGACCACTGATGTTCTTAAGAAAATATCAGAGTAGTCTGGGTTGAGATGTTAATAATCGGGAGAGAATATGCAAACATGTTATTAAAATGTTGTTAAGTTTTAAGTGCTACCCCCAGCCTCCTAGCAGATGCACCTACGACAACATTTTCAGAAAACTTGACCTCTGACCTTCACATTGAAGTTCAGGTCACTAAAAGGTGAACCTTTTATGGCTGAGGGATAAAAAGCAAGAAACAACTTCAAGGCTCTGACAAATGGACCTATAAACTTCACAGGAGAATAAATAAGACCATTTTAGCTGTGACTGCCGAGATCTCCAAATACCAAAGATATGATATCACACCTGAAGAGCGGCATGCAGAAACGGGGGCAGGTTAACCGTCCTCTTCAGGTTCTGTGAAATACTACTGACCACCTAAAACCTTGGTCACACAAACTCAAAGAACCAGCTCAAAGGAGGGATTAAATCGAATTTCCCAGAGGAACCCACCCGAGGGATTAATAAAGTTCTATCTTATCTTATCTTATCTTATCTTATCTTATCTTATCAAACAAGAGGAAGTCGTCCTGAATACATCTGCTCTTCTGCTTTTAGTTATTTCCTGTCATACTGAACAGGTTTCAAATAAAGAATTTCTCAAGTAATCCCTGTGAGCCAAAAGCTCAGGTTGCCACTCTAAAGGCTTAGATTCAAAGAGTTGTTTTCCTCTTTTGAAGCTGTATGACGTAGGGCACAGTAGCCCCACCCACCTCCTGTTCAGACCACTTATTATAATTACTAAAGCCTGAAAAAACACTTTAGTTAACTGAAATACATAAAGCAAATCTTTGGGAAAAAATAATGGTGATGAACTGAAACAATGTTGTGAAGTAAAAAAAAAAAAAAAAACATACATGAAATTTACTTTGTATTTGGATAGTTTTTGTGAGTTTGGTCAAATTTGTCGAGACTCAAAGCTAACCCATTCTAAACTTCTTAAAGTAGAAAGACGAGATGCAACCTGATAACCCTCCAGTAACGATGAAGTTTTTATACTTTATTTTAAAGAAGAGGTGAAATGTTTTCACATAGGCTGTAACCTAAATCTCACTGAGCTACAAGCAGCTCAAACATCACAAACACCAGGTCACGTTTGTGACAGATCTGGGGCTCAGTTCAGGTTTTGGAAACATTCTTTACCTTCTGAGACGAGACAGAATTTGACTTAAATCAGCCTTAAATTTGTGTTTTGTGTTTTTACCTGTGTGATTTCAAACTGATGCTTCTTTTTTTAAAAGCTGTTTTCTTTATGCAAATTTGACAGATTTGACCTTAAAGTTAGATGCACCCTGTGTTTAAATAAAAAAATACAATAAGATCCACTGGAAAAAAAAAAGCAGTCTGATTATGACAACGCTGCATAAGTCAGTCGATACAAAGATTCTGATTGGAGTGTCACTAACCCACAGCTCACCTGCTGACCCTATACCTTCAGCAGCAGCTTGACCTCTGCGTGCCGACTGGATGGATAATGGTAAATGAAACGTATAATTAATCAGCAGACAAGGAAGAGGAGCTGAAATGTTTCATTCCAAGAAGAAATAGAGTTAAATAAATAACAAATTTGCTTTGTTAGTTCATGATTTTCACATAAAGTCCTTAAACAGGCCGGTCACGCCAGAACACCCTCTAAAGTTTCTTAATTAAAACAATTCTGTAGAGATGTCTGGACAAAAATACCCCAAAGTGAAGTCTGTTTGTGTTTTAGGAGACACACCCCTTAAATTGATTTGAGTCCTGTATATAAGTGTCTGTACAAATTCTAACTGAATACTTGAAATGATCAGACTTTTCTGATGTTGGAATGAAACTTCTCAGTTCCAGGTTAATCTGCAGTCAAGTTAATCTGCCCGGCGACAGCAGTCACATGGTCCAAACTAATCTAAGTGTATCTGAATAGCAGGAGTTAAATATTTCCTTTGATTGCTCTTAGTTTTTTCTTTTTGGGACGTTTAAACATGAATAAATGTGTGTGTGTGAGAGAGTGTAAGTGTGTGTGGTAATATCTGAGCTACGAACACTGTTCATCTAAAATACTTTACAGCTAATTCAAACGGACGTCAGTGATGAATGAACTCCATCTTTAGTGCAATTAGTTAACATGCTCAGAGCATCGAGTGCGGCGACCACGGCCTCGCTGCTTTTTCACACACATGCGCTTAATAATTGAAAGCTGAATGTCAGACTGAGGTCCAGTTTTCTGCACACGGAGAGATTTTCCACAACAGCTTGTGAATCTGTCGGGTTGTTTTGTTTTTGTTTGGAGGAGACGCTCCTCAGTTTGGCCTCTCTGAGCGGTTTATCTGTCAAAGTGAAGGAGGTGTTTGGCAGAGACGAGGTGCATGATGGGAACAGTCGCAGCCTAAACACCGCCGGTCGGAGCCAATCAGCTGCGCCCATTAACATCTCAGGAACAAAAAGTGTTAAACTGCACACAGATGTTCATCGTTACAGACTCAGACCAGAAACATGTCAGCAGGTCGATGTTTGAACACAACAAACTTTAAACTGACTGAACCCAGAGAACGTCCAAACTCCAGACTTCATCCTTAGGATGTCTCCATGGAAACACCTTCAGCTTCAGTTTACTGTAAACAGCTTGTAAAGGCAACATTTTTTGAATAATGTGAATGAAAGTTGCTGTTTCCACTGATGCAAATGGTAAAGTGCCCACAAGCTGCAGTTCCTCTAACATCCACCGGAGGCTCCAGCAGTGAGTCAGTCCCCATAAACCCCCATGTTAAAACTTTACAGCAGAAATAAACATGTTTACAGTTTATATAAAAACGTTTTTTGTCTCTATAGATAATTTACACCTTCATAACACGTCTACAGGTCAAGAATGTTTTTATAACTCACCTCTTTAAATTATATTAAGGCTTGAAGTTTGCATAATTAGGGGTGTGGTCTCTTTGACTGACAGCTGGATAGTGATACAGCTGACTGTAGCGGCTAGCTGTCTGCTAGGCTTCACCTCAAGTAACTGGAGTTAGAACTGGACCTCTGCACCGTGTTTGTTGGAGCATTTTTATGCAATTATCTGACCAATAATATGGCTGCTGTGAGGTTTCTGTACTAACTGACTGTCCAAATGTTCTGAGCTTCAGTTTTGGTGTGGGAAATTTTAGGATTTTATTTGCAGCACTAATTAGGTTCTAAACCTTTATTAATTTCCCTCCATTTTGAACCTGGTTTCCAATGGGAGGTACTCATGTGCAGATCATCATAATGATTTAGGATTTGGGATGATATAGGAGTGTTCAGTCTACACAACATAACTGAGCTGTAGGTCCCCAAAGTGCCCAGATAAGGCCAGACATGTTTGCTATCTGGGTTAAGTCTGTATTTCAGTCTGAAGGAAGGACGCTTGGATTCAGCCTCACACACAGCTTAACCTGCAGTGCAACAAGGCAACATGTTGGCCAACCAGGAGAGCAGTTTCCTCGGCAGCACCGTTGCTCTCAAATCAAAAGTTTCACTTTCTTCAGCACTTGACTCAAGACATTCTGATAACTCAAACTCACATTTTGGGCAACCTTTCTTTCTCAGGTTGCCCAATGAGTTGCCTTGTTGAACAATAAAAGGAGATTAAACCTCTGACAGTCGAGCCATTGGTCGGACTTCCTGCCTGAGGCGAAATTAATCATTGAACCTGGAACATGTTGAACAAAAGGAAGCAGGAAGACTTGTTGTCGTTGTTGATGTGGTCACATGATGCAGTTTTTTTTATTGCTGACTGAACTCAGCCGTCACATCTCCCACCGTCTTCTCAATGGAAACAACAATTTGATTTGTGGCCGTTTCAGAGACGGCGGTTTCGGCTCTGGACAGGAAGTGGGATCCGGGTGATTGTTTGTTGGAGCATCCGTCTCTGACGCCAGTAAACCATTTTGAGCCCCGACCACAAGGGGACTCGGCTGATTGTTACAGCCTACGAGGTGAGAGTCATGTGACTGATGGAGACAGTTTTCTATAGGCTATTTATAGGTCTGATATGCATCAAAGATTCTGTCCTGATATGTTTAGGCAATGCACAATACATATCTTGGTGTTTGAAATGACTGATTGATATTTTTTAAAAAGAGCGTGATTTCAAATGTATTGATTTATCAGTCAGGAAACCTTTTAAAATCATTTTCCACTGTTCACAGTCAATATGTTATCTGCAGTGGGTGGCAGAAGGCCACGCCCACAAGCAGATGCACAAACAAGAACCATGAGCTGCTATGTACACAAGATTTTCTCCACTTTACCCATATTAAACAGCTTTTCTTAAACAAGTAACTGAAGCTGTTACACTCCACCAGACCCCATTCATCAAAACAGTAATTTTACCTCAAAGAACACAGGAGTTACTCATCTACTGTTGCCACAATTGAATAGTTTGTAATATTGTGCTACTTTGGTGTTATAATGCATTAATTCGGACCTAAACTAATGCATTAAAAAGCAAAAGTCACACAAATAGGTCAATAACACTCATTTTCAGTGTTAAAAAAATCCCTGTTTTTGTCAAACAAGTCTGGTGGATTTAAAAAAGAGCCACTAACCCCGTCTTCTCCACAAGCTCTGTTGTCCTTCCTAGCTGCAGGAGAACTTCAGGCTTCAGCAAACTGAAGGTGCTGCATTAAGGAGTCACATGACTGGTCTCATGACCCACACCTTGCAGGTTGTAGCAGTAACTACGGTAGAAAAAACAAAAAACGCACACTCGTGGTGATCCATCCCACATAGAGTCTGACAGCCTCGGTATGACCTGGACAGATCTCGTCCACCAAATAAATGGAGTTTTATGGCTGCTGTTCCGCCTGTCCACAGGCCCCGTCCCTTTGATGACTTGGTTGACGAGCTGTTTTCCGCGATGCGCGGGTCGTCTCCAAAACAAACGTTAAGACAAAAAACGGAAAAGTGGCTGAAAACTGTTAGGAACTGAAGAGTGAGCGATGAGTTGGGGTGAGTTTTATAAAAAAGGACATCACTACGAAAAAATGCATCAGCCGGTTTAAAATCTGCAGCGCTTCAATATAAAGTGCTTCATTACATTGTTACTTTTTTACAGTTTCTTATTAAAATATTGTTTTCCCTGGAGTGAAACCATAGTAAACATGTTACACGTTGGTAAAAATAAACATTTGGAATGTCTCTTTTTAACAAGTCCCATTGGCTGATTTTGGTCAAGCTGAACTCGTCCCCGGAGCCTGAAACAGCAAAACGGTCATATGGTTAACACAAGTCATTACACATTACAGGCAGTCACACAGGGTATGGACGAGAGAGCAGAGCATAATGGGAGATGAAGGTGAGTCAGGTCCACATAGCTGGAGCAGGGTTTGCTTATTTCCTAGTTTTTCTCACTAAGTTACTCACTTAAAAGTTTTTAATATCCATCCATTCACTTCTGCTTCTCCTTTTCAGGGTCGCGGGGGGCGCTGGAGCCTATCCCAGCTGTCATAGGGCGAGAGGCGGGGTACACCCTGGACAGGTCGCCAGTCTGTCGCAGGGCTAACACACAGGGACAGACAACCATTCACACTCACATTCATTCACACATAGTGGCAATTTGGATTTTCCAATTAACCTATCCCCACAAGCTGCATGTCTTTGGACGGTGGGAGGAAGCCGGAGTACCCGGAGAGAACCCACGCAAACACGGGGAGAACATGCAAACTCCGCACAGAAAGTTTTTAATATTATTATCATTATTATCATCATCATTATTAGGGGTGTAACAATTCTTCAGTTGGTCCCTTATTTCCATGAGAGTTCCAATCTCTGGGCATCCTGTTTCATGGGGACGCTCATGGGGATGCTTAGAATAAATGGGGCCCTATGGACTTAGAGCTAAAAGGGGTAAATGTTGTGGTAAAACCCCTTTCCTCGAGTACTACAGCACCATTTACTATATCTTACATTCTGATATCTGGCTTCATACAAGCAGTAGTTTCCAGATAGCATCACCTTTAACCACCACTTTGTCTACAAACACTTGTAAGATCTATGCAGCTATTGCCACCAAAGGACGACCTCCTGGCATAAATTCTAAACTGAGCAACCATTAGCAAAACAATGATAGTTTTTAGGCAAAATTGGCTTCACTGTAAGACTAACTGAAGGAACTTAGTGTTATATTTGTAAAAGATTAGCCTAGAAGCTGCCAAATAACCTCCAACTGATCGAGACAGTCCATCCTTCCCTGAGCCTGGTTCTGTTGGCGGTCTCTTCCTGTTAAAAGGGAGTTCTTCCTCTCCATCATCTCCAAGTGCTGTTCATAAAAGTTTTGTCTGATTGTTGGACCTCTTTTTTAAAGTTGTAGGCTTTTGACGTTACGGTATTACAATGAACTGGTGTTATAACAGTTAAAATAGCCATTTTAGCTGTTTGGCTCCAGAGTGGAAAAGCTATCCTTAAACTACTCTGCAAAACTTTTAGAAGCGATTCAGGGTAAAGTGTATCCACCACAGCTATTTTTCCAGTGCTGTTACTACTGTGACAGAATACTGGGGATTTTTCACAAACTGAAACACAATCTGCACAAACCTACAAGAGCTGGAGTGGTCCTTTGCATCTCTCTGTTGTTGCTGCGCTTCTAGATTTGGTTGTTTTTTGTTTCTCTGCAGTTTTTCTTTGGTTGATTGTTGGGGGTCGCTGAAGGACAAACATACAGGATGTGACAACCACCTGGTTTCTGCTTTTTAATTCGTCTCACTCTACCAGGAGCAAACATCTGGTGGGGAAAATAATGAACCCTTTAGAATTCATTTCTGAGTCAGACCTAGCTCTTCCTAAGCTGCTCGAACTATGAGGGACATGAGTTCAAGTGATGAAATATCATTCTTTGAAACCAAATAGGAAGCTAGGACCCAGAAGAAAGCATCTTTCAAAAAACCACCTTTAGTTAACCTCAATCAGCTCCTGAAAAATAGATTGTTTTTAAATCTATGGTCCATAAACTGAACTCTGTAAACATTTTTGATTCATATTTTAAAAATTAACTAACCTGTCTTACGTCTGTTCCAATTTTATTGGTTATTCGATAATTCTGATCAGCAGGGAAGAGCAGAGTTTGCATCTCAGTTTACATAATTTTTCTCCAATCATAAGGTAGTATATCTAAAAATGTGATGACAGGACCAGAATCACAGAAGCATAAAGAGAGCCTGAGACTGAACCATGAACCTGAAGCTGCAGCTTACCATCTGCTGAGTCCTTCTTCTTGTTTAAAGCACCACAGTGAGAAAATAAGGCTGAACAGAAGTTCACTCAAACAGCAACAAAACATCAACACATTTATAAAAAAAAAATATTTCAAATATAAAAATTACAAAAGTAAAAAATAAATAGATTACAAACAAAAAGTCAGTAGGAGTTTAGTCTCTGAGGAAGCAGCCAGCATGATGATGATGATGGTGATGATGGCGGCGATGTAAATGGGTTTGGCTTGCATGCGTCAGTGGGCCATCCAGTCAGCATGCTTGAGTCACCACATGCATCAGTTAGCATGTATAGGTTAGCACACAGTGTTTACGGCAGCTGATTTAACATGCGAATGGGCAGAGGGGGCGGGGTTTGGTGTGTTCAGCAGGCTGACGAACAGGAAGAGAGTGGAGGTGGGCAGGTAGACACACAGGAAGAGGACGACGTCCTCGCTGAGACAGAGGACAAAGTCACTCTGCTCCATCAGCATCCAGTCCACCAGCACTCCCACCAACAGGTAGTACACCTGGAATTCCTGATGCTCCTCCCACTCCCCGTCACAACCCCAGTCTGGACCCACCGATGCCGCCTCCAACGAGTTCTTCTGCCTGACCACGCCCCCTCTGGTGTCATTGTCACTCACCATGGGCTTGATCTCCGCCCCTTCTGATGCCACTTCCTTCACCCGACTCCGCCCACGTTCCACAGCACGCTCCAACCGCCGGCTGCTCTCCACAAACTCCTGCAGGAACACAGAAAGGTGGACAAAGACCAAACACATTAAAACACTGCACCCCATTGATATTCAAGAAAGTCCTTTTATTAGGAATCATGATCAGAACTTTATTTTGAACATAATTATGTTTAACAATAAAGGAACTACACATCCCATGATGAATTGCAAACTGGAGATTCTACGACAAACAACTTCCCCTTCTTGAACTGACACCTGCAGGTCAATGTTCCCTCTAATTTTTCGTGTGTCTGAGCGAACACACAAACTCCCTGAGCGGTCCCTTGGACCACTGGGAGCAACATTAGACGTGTGCACTGTGGTCATGCCAGCATCAAATCCATCCAAGTTACATGGTTTATTAAAATAATCAAATTACAGCATTTACATTTATGTTAGACTACTTTTAATTAACTGCTTTAGCCCACTTACAATGAAAATTTTTAAAAATTCTTGTTCATGACCTGTGTAGTATGTTAACACTATTGAAAGTAGTCTAAGGAGCTTGTCTAAGGAGCGTCTGGACTTCTTTGAGTTGCTTCAAGACGTTTCACCTCTCATCCGAGAAGCTTCTTCAGTTCTAAGGTCAAATGGTGGAGAGTCCCAGATTTAAACCCAGTGGGAGTTTCCCCCCAAAGAGGGACAAAGGACCCCTGATGATCCTCTACCTAATCACATGAGCCAAGGTGTGAAAGCGGGTGTGGGTCACAATCAGCCAGGGTTTCGGGTGAGCTCATTGTGAAACCTGGCCCCACCCTATCATGTGATTTCCTGAGGTCAGATGGCCCAGGATGTGAGTGGGCGTTAAGGCGTCTGGGAAGGGATCTCAAAACTGGATTATAGATGGCAGACAGTTGGTGTCGTAAACCACCGCCTCTGTTCAAAGATGGTCGCTCACAGTGGACATAGATGGCTTCTTTCACTCCTCTTTCAAACCATCTGTCCTCTCTGTCCAAAATGTGAACATTGGCATCCTCGAAAGAGTGTCCTTTATCCTTAAGATGCAGATGGACTGCTGAGTCTTGTCCTGTGGAGGTGGCTCTTCTGTGTTGTGCCATGCGCTTGTGAAGTGGCTGTTTGGTCTCTCCAATGTAGAGGTCTGAGCATTCCTCGCTGCACTGTACAGCATACACCACGTTGTTAAGTTTGTGTTTTGGAGTTTTGTCTTTCGGGTGAACCAGTTTTTGTCTGTGTGTTGCTGGGTCTGAAGTACACTGGGATGTCGTGCTTGGAGAAAACCCTCCTGAGTTTCTCTGATACACCGGCTACATAGGGGATGACAATGTTGTTGCGTCTGTCCTTCTTATCCTCCTTCGCTGGTGTCTGATCTTCTTTTCTGTGCCTCTTTGCTGACTTGATAAACGCCCAATTAGGATAACCGCATGTTTTAAGTGCTTCCTTTACATGTGTGTGTTCCTTCTTTTTCCCTTCAGGCTTAGAGGGAACATGTTCTGCCCGGTGGTGTAGGGTCCTGATTACCCCAAGTTTGTGTTCCAGAGGGTGATGGGAGTCGAACAGGAGGTACTGGTCCGTGTGTGTGGGCTTCCGGTAAACTTCGATGTTGAGGTTGCCGTTCTCTTCAATGTGCACAGCGCAGTCCAGGAAAGGCAAACAGTCGTCCTTTGTGTCTTCCCTGGTGAACTTGATGTTTTTAATGTGCACAGTGAAGGATTCCACTTCTTGTGTCTTGATTTTGACCCAGGTGTCGTCTACATATCTGTACCAGTGGCTGGGTACTCTTCCTTTGAAAGAGCCAAGAGCCTTTCTTCCTCCATGTTTTTGTTTTTGTTTTTGCTCACAGGCTTTCGAGCGTTTTCCTTATAAAACGCCGTAAATATAAACAACGATAGTATTAAGGAAGAAAACCAAACATTGCATATATTTTTATCATAACTGGTTTTACCTGGTCTATCAACACAATTTAAAAACTGGTATAAAGTCCACACTTTTCTCGTCAATTGTTCCGTCTGTCCTGCTCACATCTCCACGTTGTCATTAACATGGCTTCACTCCACATCAGCCACGCTGCTTTGCTAGCTAAAACACCGGTGTCGGCACATAAGGACGCTGTCATAGCCTGTCAACGACGTTGATTAGCTGCGTATATACGAATGTGAATCGCATTATTGGCTGGACTATGGGATAAGGTGGCATCGTTCTAATCCCAGCAGTCAGTCACTTACTGACTAACACTGCAAAACAGAATTGTTAAAGTTTTAACACAACGCAGATTTTCTGTGCGCAGAGACTGTGCCAGCAGTGCGCAATTGCGCATGCGCGCAGCATAGAGGGAACATTGTTGCAGGTCATCATTACACTAACATATTTTCAGAGTTGAATGTTACCATATCAGTCCTTTTAGTAAATTCACCGAGCTCTGAGGGAGACAGACGAAAGATCTCACCATCAGAGCTTTGTCCATGAAGAACTCCTTCCCTGGAGTGCCGTCGTTGTACTTTGTATCAATGGCGAAGCAGAGGAAGAGGACGTCCACCACAATCTCAAAGATGGACAGGAAGCAGTGGGCCACCAGGAAGGAGAAAAGACACACGATGATGAGCGGCAGCAGCCACTCTGCGTAATCCCGCTGGTAGTTCAGGAGGAGGACTCCAGCGAACGCCGTCGTCGTCACAATCAGGATCTGAGGAGATATATTCAAATAAACTGATGACAGGTGGGAAAAGAAAAACTGAAATCCACTGTCCATATGCCGTGATGCTTCAAAGTTCACTAGCTACTTTTTTCCTACTAAAGACAAAAAGCAACAGAGCTCCCGAGAACACCTTAGACAGGTAACCTACAAGTCAACATCAGCTCCAGCTCTGCTGGGGTGTTTGTAAGCTAGAAATTTATCTGTCTGTGAGTGACAGGAGAATGGTGGACAAAAGCCAAGATGAAAGCCCCCCCTGCCACTAGATTTTACAGCTAAAAAACAAATACAAAGAAAAGGAAGGAAGATGAACATAATAGCACTGTTTCTGGATCTGGCTAGCTAATAGCTCCTTTCCCCACCTATACTGGCGTATACGTATAGTATAGAAAAAACATTTAGGCATGGCATCAAATCTCATTTCACAGGACCAGTAAAAGTGTTTAAAGTCAATGTTTTGGAAATTCTGAACTTAATCCCACAGAACTGTAAAAGGAAAATGGACTGGTTCTTATATAGTGCTTTTCTGCTGTAGCTGAGCACTCGAAGCTCTCTTACAGCAACATCCAGTTAGGTGATCACACTCAAAGTGAAGATCCTTCCTCCAAAGCAGCACAAACTGGCAGGAAAAATGAAAAATCAAGCTCCCGCCTCACCTTCCCCAGGAAGAGCACAAAGTCTCCAATGGCGTTTATTGTGGCGACTCGCAGCGCGTTTTCTACCAGGATCACGAAGGCATCACGTGCAGACGTGCAGAAACTGGTGCTGTTGATGGCTGTGGCTGCATATGCATTCTGGGAAATAAAACCAGACATGGTGAGATGATCATATCAATGAAGAGAAGAGAAGAGAAGAGGGTGGAGTATTACCTGATTGAGATAGTTGAGGCACTTCTCCAAACACCACAGACAACAGATACAAGTTTTCAGCATACAGCGAGCGCACGCATTCTCCTGATAAACAACAGATAATATCAGGTTATACATAAAATGTATTTATGTTTACATGTCACATACAACACACTGTACATGTAATCATTTTTAAAAAGGATGAACGAGTTGTTAATGCAACAGAAATGTTGTAGTGACGAGGAGACTTCTGTTTGAACACCAAAACATCATCAGCATACAGACGGATGCCCTTCGGTCTGTATTGTTACCAAACCTTTAAAGGACATCAAGTCATTCTTCTGATGTTTTTTTTCCAGATTGATCATAATTGGTGAAACTGTTCAATGAATCACTTCCGTGTAATCTTAGCAACAGTGTGTTCGCCACTGACAGGTTCACATTGTTCTTCTAAGTGACAGTGTCATGGTAAGGTTCCCTACTGAGAAAAAAAATCCATAAACCTATGCACATCTCAGGATTCATCAGGAGTTTCAAGAGGGCATACAGAAAAAGAGAAAATCTGCCTAAATGCTTTCTTTAACTAATTGTTACATAAAATCAATTTAATGGGATCTGGTGAAATAACATTTACTTGGTTGGTATATATTCAGTTTACACTAAGCACTGTCCTCTTTAAAAATTATTTATTTGAATAAATAAAACTTTGATTTTAGGTATTTTGTTTGCATCTTATTGCTTTATTACTTCATGTTTAGTAAAAGTGAAAACTAATTTTTTCAGGGTTGGATTTTCTTTAAAAGCTTCTGGCGTGTGGCAGCCTGTTACGGCAGCTCTGCTCATTTCTGAGCTTTTTTCTTATTTCCTCTTTCCTCTCTTCTTGTAACTTTCTAACTTAAGTCTTAGCAATTATATTCTGCCATCATGCACTACTGCTTTGCGCTAGTTATAGCATTTTATTCTATTTTTATATAGTATGTTATTCTTTTATCTTATTCTATTCCATTGTTTTTCTTAATTTTTGCTGCTGTAACTTTGCACTGTCCACTTTCTGCTGTGACACAAAAAATTTCCTAGATGTGGGACTAATAAAGGTTTATCTTATCTTAACAGTCTAGTAAATAAAGTTTTTGTACCTTTCCTTTGAGCTGATTATGGATGTACATGAGGATGAGTCGTGGGATCTTGACCAGTGTGATGATGAAGGATCCTTTCGCAACTGTGCCCAGGTGGTACCGGACCAGCCTCAGGACTGAGGACAGGATTGGAGTCACTGGGAGTCGGTTCTTGTCCCTGAAACACAAAGTCCTGGTTAAGAGTCTTTCCTGCCAGGAGACATTTAGAAGAACCTTTATGTTTCCTGAAACGAGGGGGTACACATGTGGAGAATCCACTCGGAAATCCAGAGTTTAAAAAGGCAGGCTAAAAAGATGCAGTATTATCCTATCATTGTATACCAGAGTGACTAGAAATACAGACAGTATGATTTTAATACCTTGAGAGAAAACAAGCATAATAATTTTTTTGTAATTTTGACTCTGTACACCTCCACAGTGTACTTTACTTCAAACAATTACGATATGACTGAAGCGCACTCTCTAGAAGTATCACGGCCAATGTCTACAATCAAGAGAAACCTTCAAAAATATTATCTTTTTGTAGCTTGTTGTAACCAAGCTGCAACCCACTGCTTACAACCAACAAGAGGACCAGATTAGCCAGCAGAACTACCTCCAGATCAACACTAGTAAAACCAAGGAGCTGGTGGTAGACGTCTGCAGGCACAAACATCCTCCACTGCAACCACTAAACATTCAAGGTATGGACATTGAGACTCTGGACAGCTACAGGTACCTTGGTGTTCATCTGAACAATAAACTGGACTGGACTCATAATTCAGACGCCCTCTACAGAAAAGGGCAGAGCAGGCTGTAGCTGCTGCGGAGACTTAGGTCGTTTGGAGTGAAGGGCCCACTACTGAAGCGCTTCTATGACTCTGGGTTGGCCTCAGCCATCTTTTATGGTGTGGTCTGCAGGGGTGGCAGCATCTCAGCTGGGGACAGGAAGAGACTGAACAGGAGGGCCAGCTCTGTTCTAGGATACCCTCTTGACAAGTGGAGGTGGTGAGTGACAGGAGAATGGTGGCTAAGCTGTCATCCCTGTTGGACAACATCTCCCATCACATGCAGGAGACTCTGAGAGCACTGAGCAGCTCCTTCAGTGGCTGCGGCACCCACGGTGTGGGCAGGTCTTTCCTCCCCACTGCTGTCAGACTGTACAACAAAGACTCCAACTGACCAAACACACACATCCACACATGTGCAAAAGCAATAATACTAAGTGCAATACTCTTTTCTGGCATCGTTGTATTATACTCAGTTGTATATAGCATTTGTATTCTATTTTATTCTATTATATATAGTATTTTATTTTATGCTATTCTATTGTGTACAGCTGTGTACAGTATCTTATTCTTATCTTATTCCAGTGTTTTTCTAATTTTTGCTATGTAACTTTGCACTGTCCACTTTGTAACAAAACAAATTTCCCACGTGTGGGACTAATAAAGGTCATCTTATCTTAGATTAGACTTTATGACAAAACAGCTAATGAGCCTGCACAGATAAATTTATACCAGAACGATTGCTAAAGAAAGGTATGGAGAAAGAGAGACACATGATCCTGCTGTCATTGTCCAAATACCTACAGACCAGCTGTTCATTTTCTTAAAAGTATCCAAGCTGATTTTATCCACTTTCCACCATGTTGCTTTACTACATCGATTACAGTCAGTGTCTCAGGCGAAAAGAAGCTGTCTTTTCTATTTAAATACCATCATATACCAAATTCTCCAGTGAAATATCAAGTATGAAAAAGGTATGTAAAGTGTAGTATGGACTCACCTTGTGAAATAGTACGTGACCACAGCACCGGCCACAGTCATCTGCTGACAGGCCAGGATGAACTCACTGATCCAGACCAGGCCCACAGCATGGTACCAGGTCAAGTACTGAAGAGGACCGGTCAGTCTGAACTCCGTCAGCCCCGTCTCCTCGTTCTGTACGGGGTTACCTGCACGACCACACAGAGCAAAGAGAGAAAGAATAATTTGATGACTAAAACTAAATGAAATCTGCTACTTTACATTCAACGTTCAACAGAAACATAAATCCACAGAGACAGTTTCGGGTACCGCGATTCGCCCAAATTGATTCAAGCACAATTTATAGGATAAACGATTTACGAATGAGTCACTACAACCAAAAGGTACAACAAGAACAGAGAGAAACTGGACATGTGAACATGTGTATGTGATTGGGGGGTGGGGGGTTCAACCAAATATGTACCAGCTGTTTGACTTATTAGCAAAACAAAGACGAATATCTAACAGCATTGTAGTTTAAACTGAAGACAGGAGGCCAAGGTAGCAGTAGCAGAGTTGAAGGTGTTAAGATGTTCACTGGGAGTAACCAGGAGAGATAGGATTAGAAATGAGCACATCAGAGGGACAGCTCCGTGTTTATGATGTCAGCTTTTCTCTTTGACTGCTGCAACTGACCGGTGGTTCCCAAGAAGAGAAGGACCAGGATCCAGTAGATCCAAAAGAGCAGGAGGGCAAAGAAGGTGACAAAGGGCTGCAGGGTGAGGAGGGGGAGGTGGATGAAGACTTTTCCTGCTACGTGGAACAGAGCGATGGTCAGAGCTACTCGTTTCCTCATGAAGAGCATCAGCAGCAGGAGGATGATCTGGAGACAAAACACACAGTCAGTCTCGGGTTTAAAACACCAATCGATCACACTTTCTATGCTCTGTTTGATGTCGAGTTTGATGTCGAGTACATACAGTGAATACAGTGGCAGCAACGGCATAGACAAGTAGTGCCTGTCCGCTATCTCTGGTGACCTCCACCTCCTCCTTCGCTTCCTTCAGTACTTTAGAGGAAGTGTCGTTCCCGTATAGCCGGTAGTCAATGTAGAGCCACCAGAGCACACTAGTCCCCGCTTAGACACAAAAAGCAGAGCCCTGAGTTCAGACACATTTCATCTGTTTACATCTTTTAATGCAACAAACAGACAGGCAGTGATCTCACCAAGGGATCCAAGGACAACCAGTGAGGTGAGGATCCAGACGAGGACAGCAGAGATGTAACGAATGATCACCATGAGGATCATGGAGAGGACTGAAAAAGACAGGCAAAAAAAAGTGATGTTAGAGCCTCAAGTGGCCATTAGAAGAACTGCAGTTTTTGGCACTTCCATATGAGAATTCGATTTTCGTCTTAGAGGTTGATGCTTGTTCTCACACAGTGCGAGGACACAAAGTCCGATGATGATCTCTTTACTGGCAGCGACGCCAGCGATCAGTCGGTGCAGAACACTGTTATCCCCGACAAACGTCACCACAGCCTCAGCAAACCTTGCGTAGCAGGAGATGTCCACCGGAGTGCAGCGATTAAACACGGGCAGCGGTTTACTGAGAATGGAAGACAGAGGTCAGAGGTCACAGAAAAAGCAAAAAAGCAAGCGACTTTGGGGTGAAAAGCTGCTACATACCTGGGTGGAACAGGTAGTTTGGGGCATTTAGTGGTCCTCTGTTCGAGAACAGGATATCTATGAGCTGCTAACTCATAGGAGCACAGCTCAGAACCTGAAAGAAAAAAAAACCACCATCATATTTTAAATAATAATAAAATAACTTCTAATACGGCCCTTTAGATGCAGAGAAGGTCTTTGACAAGGTTTAATGATCCTAGTTCTTTAAAGTCTCACTGGGATGGTCCTCTGCTACCGCTGCTGTTTACACTAGCAATTCCACTTTTGCAGTAACTGTACAATCATACCCACAAATCTATGGGTTAACAACAGGACACACTGACCATCAACTATCCCTATATGTTGATAATATAATTTTGTTTATGCCAACAGCATCAGATGATGTTTGCAGACAATATGTATGACCTAATGGAAGCACATCTGTTTCAGTAAATCAAACAGTTCCTGAAATAGGTTTTTACTGGCTTAACCATTTTAAAAACAATAAAACATAATAATAATCTTTATTTATAAACTGTTTTTCAGAACAAAGTCCTTCACAGGACAATTCAGATAAATGGTAAATGGACTGGTTCTTATATAGCGCTTTTCTACTCTCACTGAGCACTCAAAGCACTCAGTAAAATAAATTTTATAAAATACTGGCAGGTGCCAGCGCCTCAGCCTCCTGGCAGTTGAATCTTTAGGTGGCACAATCCCACTTTTACATTTTAACAAGGTTAAAAGTTGTTCTATGCTTATTGTATAATGTTGAAACAACATTAACATCTTTTAACATTTTTGCAATCAAATTGTGCCCTGGCCTGAACATCCAGAAGCGTGATTATCATTATGAAAATTCACTGAATGTAAACTGGGAAAAAGCTTTGAATGTCATTGTGTCAAAACACTGAAACACTGACACCATTTTAACTACATATTGCTTTCTGCATCATTGAGAAACCTGCAAAACAAAAATGCATGAATTGGATCAAGATTGTCAAATTGCAAAGTGTCAGAGATTGTCAGTTAAGTTATTAGTATGAGAAGCCTATATTATATTCTTCCTGTGTAAATACACCTATTGCATTCACAAGATTTTTAGTAAACATGACCTTTGACCTTAACCTTGAGGTCAAGGTCACCAATATTGATACTCATCCAAGATTTTTAGTAGATGCACTTATGGGATCAAGTCACTAAAAGTACAAAAAGGCACCACTGTTCAACTATAAGCTGTTCTGCTGTTCTGCTAAATTTGGGGTTTTTTGATATTCAAAATATTGGTATTCTAGTCCTAAAGTTATAGAATCAGTATAATCTTAACATGCAGACTTTCATGGTTTTCACATCCAAGCTGATGGTCGGGGTGAGCGCTGGGTTTTTCCACAGTGCCGGCGTTTCCAACTCTGAGCGTATCCGCCGCATCACCGCTGACAGGCTGCACCTGAGTGTAATCTGGGCTGCTGGCTTCTTGAAATCAGTGCTCATATTCACTCTCCACCAGATCGTCTGCTAAGCCTCGTTAGTCAAGCCGCCACAGTGACAGTATCTTGCCATAGTTATTCTTGTATTGACCTTGTACCTTCTGCTCACAGAAAACCTCTGGATGTTGCTGAAACTCACTGTCACTGGTCAGCACACAGCTTCTCCACTTACATTCACCTGCCTGCCTTCCTGTCCAGCCCTCTGACATTAACGGATTTACTCATCGGAGTACCTCTACACCCCATCCGCACCAACCCCTCTATGCTTCGCCTCCGCCTGTGAAAAGTAAGACTGTTTGCAATTTGCAACCTACGCCTTGGATCCACATCTGGCATCCCTTCTAACACTTGTTTCCCTTGTTTCAGTGACTCTGAGAATTACGCCACACCCTTTCCCTCTGTCCCACACCCCATGGGTCCTGCACTGGATGTTACCCAGTGTTGGGTCCCCAGCCCTCGTCCGCAACAGCCCCAAGGCTCCCTCACGGACCATGTCACAGTTCACGTAGTGATTTACTAACCACTCATTTCAGTGTTTTTGTAATCGTGTGACTTTTATAGTGTTGTTTCTTTGCTTCATAGTATACTTCACGTGATTATAGTACAGTTCAGGGAACTAGTACATTATAGTATTACTCCTGTTCATAATGTGTCAAAGAATTATTTGAGTAGTAGCTTCCTAGTTTGCTTTGTCACTTGCCCTAAGTTTATGGTATACTTGCTATCGCTCCTTGCATTTCTGTACACTTTGTGCCTCAGTTCACGTCTGTAATAAAAGTCTATTTTGCTCACAGTCCCTGACTCCCAAGTGCGGTCTGCATTCAAGTCCATTTCCTCGTGTTGGCCCTCTGGCCTTGACATCTGGAGGAAAAGTTTAGGAATTATAGGTCTGTACTACATAGACAACTTCCAGGGGCCAAATGTAACCTGTGGTACACAGTTTCATTAATTCATCATAAATTAAACAGCTAAAAGGTTGATAGATGAGTCCAGGTCCATCTGCAATTGGCAGCTGCTTGTGTGAACCCACAGCATGCAGCCAGTTGAACTTCCCTAAACACAATACAAATCCTTCACTGTTCCCACGACCTGTGACACTAGGCAAGGATAGATCGATAGTTTGGTACATTCAGAAGAAAACTCGAACACAATGTTGGGCCCAGCAGCACTAAAAGGTCTGCACGTCCACAGAAGACAACAGTGGAGGATGATCATAGGATCCTTTCCATGGTCAAGAAAAAAAGAACACTTTCCAGGAGGTAAACATATTGTTGCTCAAGTTTACCATAAAGACACAACTTCAGAGAGAAACTCCAGTGGGTTCAGCACAAGCTGCAAAACCTATAGCTCTGAAACAGCAGACAGACAAAACTAAAATAAACATGTAGAGTAATGATGGAGGGAAAATGGGTGGAGAAGGCATTGAACAGCTCAGGATCTGAAGCAAACCACATCCATACAGTGTGCAGTCCAGACAGTGTGATGCATGGACCAGTTTAGCTTCCAGTGACACTAGGCCACTGCTGGTTACTGATGGACTCTGAAGTGTACATGGATATACTATACTGATATACTCTACTATTTTTAAACCAGTTAGTTACTTGGGCTTTATTTATTGGTGCAACATAGACATATTGCAGAAAATTGCACATATTTGTATCAAAAAGGTATCACTACCTCTGCTCTTCACAGTGATCATGCTTGCTGCCATACATAATCACCACCCAAAGGCACCATTCTTATGAGGGAAGAACTCGAACAAAAGAAACATGCAAAGCTCAGATGACTGCAGTCATTAAAATGTCTTGTGTGCAAATCCTTTAAAAAACCCATGGGAACGCGTGGCTGAAGAGGGGAAAAAACACCATCCAGTGCAAACAGCTCCAAAAGAAACTAGTCCCCAATATTAGTCATTTGACTAATATGCCCAGTTTGTATCATTCCTGACTGTGAACTTGATTTGATTTTTATTTTGAAGGTTTAATCTGAAACACAGATATGAATATTTCCGCTTGTATGAACAAACTGAGTGAGCGTGCTGGAGCTGGGCCTCTGTGACAGGCTGCTCAGGTGTAGCAGATAAACTAGTTCCTCTGTGTGAATCTGTGACAGTGGATCCTTTATAAACGACTGCCGGAGGAGCTGTGAGGTCACCTGACCGAGGGTCTGCCGTCATGTTTCAACACGTTTGTGTCTCAAGTGAACAGTGAAGGCTCTGAGTCACAGAGCAGCCATGATGGAGGAGAAGCAGAGCAGAGTGGCACCAATTACACGACACGCATTAATGCTGCCTTTGTTACTGTACTGTAAGTTCAGTATACTGTTGGTGTGTCCGGTCTGCAGACATTCAATCATCACGGTGACGCGATGGCGCGCGGTCGGCCAAGTGCTGACATCACTGCTTCCTTTAAAACCAGCAACATGTTCGTACTTCGGTCTTTGTGAGAACATCGAGTCACACAGTGCACCCTCCAATCCCCTGCCACTTCCAGCACTCCACCTGCTTTTCGCCTCCAACGCATCACCCACCCTTCATATTTAACACCTGCTTTCAGATTCAGCACATTGTATGTTTTCACCTTCAGCAGATCACCCGTTACATCTTTAACACTTTGCATGCTGGAAAATGATTATTAAAAAAAAAAAAATCATTAGAGAGAACGCCTTTGTCAGAAGTGTAAAGCTTGCACATGCATGCGGCAGAATGTGTGCAAAGCAAAAAATAACACAAGAAAACATGATGCAGCTGAACTGGTCCAGTTTAGAAGGTTGGTTTCAAATCCAATCCAGGACAAGGAGCAATGCAAGTGCAGGCAGGAGGAAGTGTTTCACTGGGCCCAGCTCTCACAGCTAATTACTCTCCAAATCAGACAAGACCACAAAACCAAAACAGGGACATCTAGTGCCTAAGCGTCGTCACAACTTCAAGACATCACTTGCTTTCACCTCCAGCTGTTTACCTACTTCTATCTTTAATGGTTCACCTGCTTTAAGCTTCAATACTTCATCGGCTTTCCTGTTTAACACTTTGCATATTTCTTTCAAACTTAATTATATTATTTAACCTCAACATATCATCTGCTAGCCATACAAGGGTATGGGGGGGGGGGGTTGTATAAGGTGTTCTCTACTTTTTGTTTTGCTCTTTTTTCTCCCACATACTGTATTATCCTAATTGTTTCTTGTAATCACGAATATTGTTATTACTTTATGTGTTGGGTTTTCAGATGTTTGAAATTACCCTTGAATGGCATGGATACAAGAATATACACTTAAGTGTGTTCCTATAGTCACAATAACTTACCGTACTGTAACGAGTTGCAGATATTTACTATGTGCCATAAATGTTCTGTAACAGCTTTTGTTTTGTTTTTTATTGAAAAATGAAAATAAATCCTATTAAAAAAACATCACCTGCTATCACCTCAAACACATCAGCTTCTTTGCACTTTAATTCCTTCTATTTTTATTGCTTCCATTATCTTCATATTTATTAAGTTACCTGCTTTTATTTTTTTATATTCTGCACGCTTGATCTCAGCACAATCGTCACCTTTCAGTTTTCACCTCCAACACATCACCCTGGCCAGCTTCACCTGTTTTCATCTTTGACATATAATCTGTTTATACCTCAAAAACTTTACCTGCTTTAAATGTTTGACATTGCTGAACAAATAAAGACACAGATTCAAATACATTTCCCATCAACACCCTCTCCTGCCTCTAAAGCCTAGAACAAAGCCTCTTTGTCCCTCAGCTCAGACATGTAAAAATATATCTGGATATCCAGACACCTATTCAAGTGTGCAAGGAGTCGTGTGACATTTATGCCCTCACCATTGACCATAGCGAACCTCTTCAGGTCCTGGTAGGTCTTCAGCTCCTCTGTGGGACACAGAGACACACAAAGAGCCATCGACTTGATTTTCCTTTGAACAATGTCGATGTTACAGGGATCCAGGAAGAAAACAAACCTGTAAGCGACAGAAAGTACAGGAAGTCAGCACATCGACATTTATAATAGAAAAAATGACTCTATATATATATATATATAAAAAACGCAGGTAAATGCCTCCAAAGACCTTAAAATCTAAAAAAGAGTGACACCAAATAGGTCAGCATTGGATTGGCATTTAAACCATTTAACAAATGGTGCTTCTAAAACCAGAAAAATCTCCATCTTCTAATAAATATGAAGACATGAAGCCAGTAACTTTATCAAAATTTAATTTCAGGAATTGCTGATAAAGAACACAATGCATTTTTAAAAGAAAAGCACATTTTTCCATATTTTAGAAGAGTACCAAATATTACAAATAAAGCAAAAAATCTTCTGATAAAGTCCTTTAAGTGTCTTTAAGTGCAGGTAAGGCCTTCAGTAGGGTTGAATGGACCTACTTATTCAGTGCGTTTTAAAGTATCAGTTTTAAAGGATCACATTCAAATAAATATCAACTGCAGAAATGTTTAAGAACAGGAATATTTTACATCTAATTTCTATTAAAAGAGGCGTGTCGAGACTGCAATAGAATGCAATCACATTAAGGAAATATACTTTAAAAACTGGATAAACAGAGTGTAAGTTATAATTTTATACTCATGATCCATTTTATTATTAATCAACCTCATTATTATAGAAAACCCAGCAGAAGCACTACATCAGCTGCCTGCTCTTCAGTCCATCGTGTATCAGTTCTGCTACTATCTGACTGTTTCACGTACTGTAGACTTGAACTGACTGCTGAATTTTGGCAGTGCTGCCCAGTCTGCCCAGTTTGATAATCCCGACTTGAGTCATGAACAGAAGTGTTTGAGTAAAAATAGAAGCTGAGTCTGAGCAGAGGAGGATTAAAGCTGAGCAGAATGCAGGAATGTAAATGTGGGAGAAACGTGTGACTCAACAACGAATGGAAACAAAGAGCCACAAAGAGTCTGCAGAGACTCAAACCCTCGCCGTTCCTCTCCTACAGGCGCAGGAATCTGTGATCCTGTGATCCCGCTCACTTCACCTGAAATCACCTCGCTCTCTGTTCAGCCTCGTGTTCCCGTGGGTTTATATCAGCTGAAAGACTACATCTGATCCCACATCAGTCAGAATGTCTCAGAGATCAAACAGTCTGACACAGTAAAGAGCTGACAGATGCCTAACAAAGATCTGTACCGTGTGTAAAAGTAGGTCTGACATCGCCTCCAAACTCCAACAGCTGCTCGCCCTCCAGCAGGTGGAGCTCTGCGTGTGTGTGTGTGTGTGTGTGAGATGAGTCACAGCTCTCAGCTAGTGTCAGCATAATCAATGGTGAACTCTCCCACAGGAACTCAAACGCATCGAGTATTAAAGTGCCAGGATGAGCTGCCACAATGTTCTAAAAATACCCAAGTACTACTTCAGTAATACTGCAAATTAACAAAGACAGACTGTACAGGACAGACGTGCAACACAACCAGAATACAAACAAAAATACTAAAGAATTACAGTGAAATTAAATTATTTACATATATCACCACCAGGAGCACAAAATAAATGAAACAAAAACTGCAAAAAGACCCTGATAACTTAAAAAAAAACCCAAAAATATTTATGCAATAAAATCCTAATTATTAGACACAAAACACAGCACTGTGTAATAAAATATCAACACAATAATCGAAACTGCTACGCACTGAAAGAGCTTTATAAACTGTAAAGATGAACACCTTAATACAACCTATAAACCAAGACAAGCCAAACTACAGAATTCCTGTAGTCACGAGTTTTTCCGACAGAAAAATTCATACACAAAATCTCCCCTCTGATAACCTGTTTTTAAACATTGCTTTGTTAAGAGTATATATTTACTCAAATATCACATTTTTGTTTCTCAAATAGTCAGAAGTAACTTCAAAATGCACAGATTCCTGTCAAACAGTAACAAACTCAACACTTTAACTGTACGAAGAACAGTAAAAACCTCAGTACTTACTTCCTGTCCGTGTGGTCGAGGCCACTCAGCCTGACGCCTTCAATCTGTTCATTTCGTTGGCCGCAAGTGTTGCCATAGCTGTCATATCCGAAGACGAGGCGAGCGGCGCCGCCGGTGACGATGGTGAACCCGCAGATGCTGCCCTGGAGGATAGAAAGAGAGTCAGCGAGTGCAACACACCTTAAGCAACAGGCGCGTTTCTTGCTGTCTATATTCACTGAATCTCATCCCTCAGTGCACTGTATCCCATCTACTGCTGTCACATTCTCCAGTTACACGTTAATTTATCTTCAGTCAATAATCTAATCTGATCAACTGCATACATTTGAATCTGGGCCTTCAGCTTTTGCATGGTTGGGAAAATCTGTTGTGTTTTATCTGTACTGATACTCGCACCAGACTATGAATATATATGGAAACTTTCATGACTCTCGTCTCAGCAGCACATAAAATGACCAAACTCAGGATGAGTTCCAGTAAAAACCCCGTCAGGACATCACTGTGAAAAATCTAAGACCACATGACATCTAAAAAGTTTAAATCCTCAGAAATCAGGGCTGAATAGCAGATGTTCTGACCTGAACAGGCTCAGATTCACTGTTTATTCTCTACTCATCATAAAATTTTCATGCATCTATTCCTGTCCTCGCTTCAGTTGTAAAATCAAACGACTCTTGACCAGTCAGAGCTCTGCCTGAGGCTCTAAAAGCCAATCAGCTGCCTGCTCTGCTCCTGCTGCTACTTCCTGTTACCACAAGAATCTTAATCCAGATGTGCACATTCATTCAGTCCCCCCAAAAAATTATATAAAGGGGCAGAAATATATAGTTTAATAACATGCTTCAGTGTGGTCCACATAGAGCCACACAATTAACCATCAAGTTATAGTTTGGAAAAGAATTCATTCTGATTGTATTTTTTCAGGTACCTCACAACTTTCACAAGCCTGAGTCTAACAGCTATGGTTAGAATGAGGCATTTAATAAAACCAAACATGTCGTGGTGCCGAGTCAAAAAATAATACACCTAAATAATCAGAGAGTTTGCCCGCATCATACAGCCTGGCCTTCTGCCTTCAGACGTGCCGCAAATAAAAATGAGTTTTATCACTGCTGTGCTGTAGTTACAGGTCTCTTCAAACTGCTGCTTGCCTCAATAAGTCTGGCAGGAGATGTTGTTGATGTTCTAACAGCGTTTACGCTTGAGTTGTTGAACCCACCAGGGCCAGCGAATGAACATCTTTCCACTTCACCTTGAAAAGTAAAGCAATCTGTGCTCTCTTTTCTTCACTTCTGAGTTTTTTTCTCAGAAATTTAAGATGTAAGAGAACCCAAAAGTTATGTAATTACTAAGCTGAAAAGGAAGAAAAACTACTTAACCATGTTTATTAAAGGGCAAAGACTCAGCGGCATTTCAGCAGTAATCCATCATCAGCGATTACTGTGTTACAATGGCTAACTATATATAAAATATAAAAAAACTGAAGACTTATTAAGTCAAAATCTACAATAAGGGGTTAAAATGTAAAATGAATGCAGTCACTGTGGCACAAGCTGGTAAAGATTTTCTGTATCTGTGCTTCTGGCAGCAGAAAAGTATTCAGCTGCATGTCCAGTAAGTAATTTTCCTCATAAATCAACTCAAACAGAAACGCTGTTAGAACATCAACAACACCAAACATATTACAGAGGCAGGCAGCAGTTTGAAGGGGCTTCTAACTACAGTGCAAACAGTTTCTTCAAGTCGATTCTTAACAAGACAAAGCTGTAAAAGCAAGTTTCACCGACTTTACTTTTCATACATGTTTTTTTCTCTCAAAGTGTTCACACTTCTCCCACGTCTTGCTTATACCGTCATGCGCTCTCACGCTGCTCAGCCAAATCCCAATTACAGAGAAGCCTCAGAGTCCGTTCTTTATGAAAAACATTAGACTAAAACAGGCTTGTTCCACATTTTAGCACCAACTCTCAACCATAAACATCAGAAAATGCTAAATTCACTCGCGTGATTTTCTGGGTCAACGCTTATCAGTCAGTAAGATGCAGATTCATAATAATTTGTATTTTTATTTCATTTAAAATCTTTGGTTTAGTGTCAGTGAATAAAATATGCTCATTTAAGTTTAAAAAACAAAATAAAACATAGTTTCATTTTTAGCCATCAGCCACTTTACTGGTTACATCTGTTCAGACTGCTTCAGACTCAAATAGCCACTCATTAGAGTTTTTCCTTCCCACTGTCGCCAAAGTGCTTGCTCATAGTGGGTCATATGATTGTTGCGTTTTTCTCTGTATCTATTTTTCTAGGATCTACTTTACAATATAAAGCGCCTTGAGGCAACTGTTGTTGTGATTTGGCGCTATATAAATAAAATTGAATTGTCCTTACTACTCGGTATGACCGTTGCTATGTTACTTTTACTTTTATTATTAATTAATTTGACTTCAGCCACAGAAAGCCTTAATAAAAACCACTCGATCGTCTCTCGAGAAGGAAGGACAAGCATTGTATTTCACCGTTTATGAGCTATATATCCATTATTGTTTATGTTCTTCCAGTCTTTGTAATGAAGTGATGATTTTAACCTTATTTTTTTATATGACCTGCTTCAAAGAACACGTTAAGAATACGTTGGGCAAAATATCCAAGGTGAATTTAATAAGTAACAATATCATTTCATTTTTTTAATTAAGTCTAGTTTTTATTTCAGTAACTAAAATTTATTCCGCTTGTAACTCAGAAAATATTCATAAACGAAGCAAGTAACTTTTAAATAATGGCTAATATGGGATCAAGATTGCTAACAGTGAAAATACTTTTATTGCAGTTATCGTTAGAGATTTTGAACATAATCCTTCATAAACTGATAAAATTATTTTGTGAGCAACACAGACAGAAGAGTTATGCTCATAATCACAAGTGGGCTACCCAAAAATCTACTATAATTTGTGCTTTTATTTTACTTAGCAGCTAGTGCTGGTGGACATTATTAGCATAGTATGACTGTTTTATGAGGTATCACTACTGTAGTATCACTGTAGCATTGGTGGTATAATTGCTGTAATACAGGAGGGTGCTATTGCTACAGTATCACTGTAGTACAGGAAGTGTTATTACTGTGGTACTACTATATTATTGTGAGGTAATATAAATGCACTATTACTATTGTTTGGAACTCTTATTGCTATAATATCACTGTAATGTTGAGGGTATTGTTACTGTATTATTACTGTAGTACTGGGGTACCATTACTGTAATTGCTGTAATTAACTGCAATTACCGGAGTATCACTGTAGTTTTGTGTGCTATTATTACTGTATTGATACTGTATATCCGAGGGTATCATCACTGTAATACTGGGATGTTACTGTAGTATCACTGTAGTACTAAGAACAATATTTCTACAATAATATTGTAGTTCTGAGGTTATCATTACTGTAATAATAGGATATTAATACCTTATTGTCATTGTACTATTAGTTGGTATTAATACTCTAAAATTACTGTAGTTATGAGAACATCTTTACTGTAATATTTACTTTGTTATCATTGTAGTAGTATTAGGCATATCATTAATGTAATATTACTATAGTTCAGAGGTATAATACCCAGGGTATTACAGTAATAGTACTGTAGTGTCGTGTGTCAACATTACTGTATGTACTCCTGAGGTAATATCACTGGAATACCAGGTTACTATCGCCATATTATCATCGTAGTATTGTGTCTTTTATTACTGTAGCATTACTGTAGTACTGTGAGTGATGTGGGTGCTGATGGAGGGTTTCTGTGGTTACCATGCCGACGCAGAAGACGGTGAAGAGCAGAAACCAGGGCAGGTCTGTGCAGCTCCGGTCCTCCAGCGGTCTCCATTCTCTCTTTGTCCTCTGAAAGACACACACGCACGCACGCGCACACACACACACACGGTGAGAGCACAGCAGGGCCTTCAGGAACTCCATCCCTCCCTCTATCCCACCTGCCCCGGCCTGCTAACTCGGCTCCATCCCCCAGCTCCGTGTCTGTTTACGGCCGCAGAGAGCGGAGCGGGGCCGCTCACAGGCCGCGGTTACCCGCCTGTTCCCGGCTGGAGCTAATTGGATTAAACGAGCTACTGGCTCTAATCCTAGCTCGGCCCGCTCTGGTCCCCGGGACCGGTTTCCCTTTCACGGTCACAAAATAAACACACACCGGCGCTCTGCTGAAGGACACGCTTAGAAGAACGAGCACGGTACCGGACCGAGCCGAACCGGACCGAACCGAACCAGGCCGCGCTTACCTCCGTGCTACCGCAGCATCCCATTGCAGTCAGGGTGGAGGTGCCCGGAGCTTCACGGAGCTTCACAGAGCTTCAGCTCAGCAGCAGCGGGGTCTGGAGCCCGACAGGCGGGGGGGTGGGGGGCGAGGAGGAGACGACCAGCCCCGCGTGATCCCGGAGGCCGAACCCGGAGCGGAGACGGTCCCGACGGTCAGACAGAACGCTCCGACCCACTGAGCATTCTACTTGTCGGAGGCTACTCCGGGTACCTAACCGAGCGGGGATTAACGGCCGAGGATTTGTCCGCCACACTTCCTGGTGGGCCGTCAGGTGCTGCGGCCATTCATCTCATTGCGCTTGCGCTTGTGCCCGCGCCGTGAGCGGAGCAGAACAACAAAGCCGTTTTTGACCTGCAGCTGCAGTACCCGCTTTGACCACTAAATCCATTCTAAAAGCAAGATGCCGCTGTTTGCCCTGTAGAGCTAATCTACACTAGAAAGTAACACAAAACACTCTAAACAGTCACATCTTTTAAGTAATCATCAACAGTTTTCTCAAACAGAGTGAAATACCCCAAAGTTATGCAACAATCTATGGAATAAATAAAGAATTAAACCTCAGTTTCTCCCCCAAAATCCCGCAATTATACATTTCTGCAAACGAGATTGATATCTGCTACTGAAGGTGCTCAGATTTCCATTGGGAGTAAACAGGATGCAGGATTAAAAATGAGCTCAGTCAGAAACGTGAGGCTGAGATGATTTGCACATGTGCAGAGGAGGGAGAGTGAATGTACTGGACAAATGATGATGAAGGTGGAGCTGGCTGGCAGGAGGAAAAAGAAAGACGTTAGAGGAGGTTCATGGATATAGTGAAGGAGGACATACAGAGGGTTGTTGTGGAGATGGAGGCAAATGATCATCTGTGGCAACCAAAATAAGAGGAGCTGAAGATTAATTTTCAGTAAACTTCCTCACTTACAAATACTGTTTATCCTTTTGATGTTTTCACTGTCGGGATGATAAGTTTGACCTGTGCTGCAGAAGAAGCTGCTCTGGTGTTGTCAGCTCCCCTGCATGTATGTATTTATGTACTTTCATTTCCCTCCTCTTCCTCAGTGTGCATTTGCTGTTGATGCTGAAGAAAGCCACTGTGTCTGTCACTGTAAACCTGCTGATTTTGATAAAGCTTTTAAAGAAAGCAGTTTGACCTCTGACCTCCACCGACAGACTGCCACGCAGAGCTCCTGCAACATTTAAAGAAGTGACATCTTTGTTTCACGTCCATGCGAACACTCAATGCACTGTTGACATTCTCCACCAGTCACCACATACACAACACACCATCCTACAGCAACATGCGCTTTCTTCCACATGCTGGACACATCACTGTCATAGCTAAGAAAGAAAAAAGGCTGGCGTTTGAACTTTGCATCACTACGTTCATATACCTCCAAGAGACTATGTTGGCTCATTTATGAAGCCATGCAGCTGCTGCGGTATTTTCAATTATAGAAATGTTTCCTACCATGAATTAGTCATAATTCTACTTTAACAACTTTTCATAGCTATTAATAGAAACTGTTCCATTGGTGTGGAAAGGAAAGGAAAGGGAAACAGAAAGTTGAGTGGAAATATTTTTAGCACTATACAGATTTTGTTCTGATTTTTGACTTCTAATGGCCACACTCTGATATTTCGAAGAGACAGATCTAGAAGAAGACTCGAAGATATCCTGAAGTACGTGCAGTTTGACAATCGAGCAGCCAGAGCAGATGGTGAACAAACCTTTCAGGAATATTTGAACAATGTTTGTAGCTGGGCCTGTCTCCCTGGTTCTGATCTCTGTGAGGATGAACAGTTGGTAGCTTTCAGAGCCAGGTGCAGTTTCAGGCATACCGTCCCTTCTGAGAAAACTATGATGGCAGAACTGCGGGTTTGTTTGGGGTTTTCTTTTTCATAAAATGACTGAAAATCATAATACATGATGTCAAAATATTTTAGAGTATCGGTCATAGATTAAGAAAGGATGGAACTGTTATAAATACAGACAGAGCCATGTTGTTTAACTTGTCTAACTTAACCTAATTTAATGTTTGTATTTTATTTGTTTGTTTTAATCACTATTGTGTACATAAATTTTGCACATCATACTATGCACCTGTGGCACTTTTACTGTAACTATATTGTTTATTTATTGCAGGCTGTACTATTTGTATTCTGCACTAACACAATCATTTCCCTTATTCTCATTTGCTATTAACTGCTTTCACCTGTGCTGTGTCCTGCAACCTTGTCTTCCTTTGTGCTCCTGTATTCCTCAAGTTAATTTTTTTGCTCCTTGTGCCCGTTGTGGATGCTGGTTTCTTTCTGGTTTTTGTTTACCTTTTGTTCAAACAGCCAAATAAATGACTCACTTTTGGTCTGATTGTGTCCTGCATTTGAATTCTTCACCCACCACATTCTCACACTAGATATTAGATTTCTGAGAAAGGACTTCTTCAAGTTTGTGTCACTTCTACAACCACAGCTAAACTGTAGATTCAACTTTCATCATGTCAAGCTTGAGTGTTTGAACTTTTATCTGAGAGCTGACCTGCTACTGCTGGTATAAATTTAAAGGAGGATTTTCCTTCAGTTGAAATCTGATCTGAATGTTTAAAGAAATTCTCAGTTTGAGGCATTCATTAAACCATCTGTTAACGTGGGCGTGCCTTCAGCTGTGATCACCTTTTTTAGCATTTTTATAGGCTGTCATGGCATCCCGCCCAAAGACTAAAAACGAAAGTTTATTTCGTACTCTCTCTGATTGCCATGAAGTAAGGGATTTGGTCTTCATGACAGCAGCTTCTGCAGGAGGCCGTGTGCCCCTCCTTAAACTGTTTTAGTGCTGATGTGACTGTAAGTGTGAGACAGTGAGGATGCTGATTTTCATTCAGTGTTACACTGATTTTGCAAAGTTTCCTTCACTTTTGTATTTGTCTTTAAAGCTGCACTCACTCTGCTAACTTCCTGTAGCCCCTCATAGGCTGAAATAAGTCAATTTCCGCACTTTGTGTTTAAATGCAGTTGTTTTCTTTTGCTGCATTTTACTCATACATTTGCTGCAGTGAAAGCTTCCCTACCTCCTCAGGTCATCCCTCAACAACAAATTGTTTCTGATGATTAAAATCAGGGGTTAAAGTGCTTTTTTTAAAAAAAAACTTGCTTTGTATTGTTGAGCCATGAAGCTCTCTGCTTTCATGTTGTTAAGTTTAATTCTCCACAAAGGACGGTGAATATTGGAGTAGCAGCAGGGTTAGCAAATCACAGCCTGTACACAAAGCTCATGAAACAAAGTGTAAGGGTTCCCTCACCTTCCAAATCGCACTTTAACTCCTCAATAAAGGTACTGCAGTCAGTTTAGAAACTCCTGTATTCATTGTCCAGTCAGTGCTTTGTTATCATACTGTTGTTGTATTTTTTGTAGTACTTTGGAGGTAAGTTTACTTTTTTCTCCCACTAATTTTCCTGTAAATAATAATCAGATTCTCGCTGAGTCATTGAGTGAAACCAAACCCACTTTTTTATTGTTTTGTTCATTTTTGCGTTGCTTTTTTTTTTGAGTGTGTGTGTTCATGTAAAATAATCACGTTTGCTGTGTGAAGAGCAGCAGATCTTTTACCTTTTGCCTGAGCCGAACCTGTTGCTGAGAGCTTGAGGAGAGGCGCTTGGGGTCCATATTCCTGTGGGAGTCCTGGAGGGTCCCGGAGGGTTCCGCAGAGTCCTGGTGCTGCTGTCAGACTGAGGACGGCAGTGATGTAGGTCTGATCAGGCTGCAGAGGACAGAGAGCTTTTGTCTTATTGTTTACTGTTGTACCAGGCTGAACACTGGGGGGGGTGTGGGCATGTGTTTTCCTGCGTTCTTCTTGTTATGGGAGATTAAACTTTTCACCCGGTCACATTTCGGGCACGTAAAGCAGTTGAACCTCATATACATACATAAATCATGAAGTTTTATTAAGATTCATTAAAGTCTCAAATTAACGCACACAGTCATGTTTCCATTCCTTCAGAGGGCGTCATGACTGTGTGTGTTCATTTAAAGAGTTCACAGACAGCAATGTTCAGCAGAAATATTTAACTTCTCTCAAAATCACATTTGAATCAGGAAGGAAGCAATCGTGACCAAACAAATCTGTCAGGAAGAGGCAAAAATCCAAAGACGGGCAGAAACACGAGGAAGGAAACAAACAAGACCAAAGAAATTTCTGGAAGGCTTAACTGGTGAGAACAAGAAAACACTGCAAAGGACCAAAGACACACAGAGGAGTTTATATACTGGAGAGTTCTTAACAGATTGCGAGCAGGTCATGGTGATGGAGCTGGGGCAATAAAGGTTTGCTCCCTTTCTTAGTCTGCCTCCCTTAACACTAAGATGGCAGGAATACAGAAGAACCAAAGATTACAAAATAAATTACGAATTAGTTTGAAACAAAGCAACTCTTGCAAAGATGACATACTTGTGTAAAATGTTCACAAAGAAACACTATAAATATTCAACTCTGTGCAATTTTTGGTCTCTGATTTCAAAACGAAAAAAAGACTGTGTTATTGGAAATGGAAAAAGTAGACAATGTAAAACTTTTATTAGAGATGGAGTTTCCTTCGTTATCTTTTCTAAAACAAACAGACTGACATAATGAGGTGCCCTTTGACTTCTTGGGTCTGTTTGGAGGATTTGAGTTGTGTCGAGTTGATTGATCTTTTTACACCAACCAAAGCTCCTGTGAAGTTAGACACGGGTTCATCCATAATGTTTCCAATGTGCTAGCTGCCGGTGTCCAGTCCGACTCTGATGGAGACACAGCAGTGTTCAGATGTTTGTTTGGGGCTTTTATAGGCTGTAAATTCATCAGTCCACTTCAGCCACTTCTGTGTTTAATGCATTTATCAAGGGAAAGGAGGAATAACATGGTCTGACAAGGTGAAACAACCTTAGTCACAAATCCAAGCAGAATAAAAGAGCTGCTAATAGGCCATGTTTGCATTTCATTTACATTTATTCTGGTTTTACTTTCAAAATCAAACAAAGAAAGAAAATAACAATAAATAAAGAAAAGGGAAAAAACTCCATTAGTTAATACATATTGAATCATATAGAATCAGGGAGGGGGACCCAGGGTTGGCCCGGGACAAGCTGGAGAGATTATATCTCTCAGCTGGCCCTGGACAAGCTGGAGGAGATGGACGGGGAGAGGGAAGTCTGGGCTTCTCTGCTTAGGCTGCTGCCCCGCGACCTGGCCCCCGAGTGGAAGAAGATGGATGGATGGAGGGATGGATATCACGAGACAGGGATCATGATGAGCTTTTTGCCACTTGCTTGAGAACACTTGGGTATTGCCTCAGAGAGAATGGCTGATCTTATTAAACCACAGAGACACTGAGCGTTGTACCTTTGTAAAGTTTCAGCAGATTGAAATTCTGGATTTGAAAAATTATGCTTTCTTTTCATTTTTAAGCACTAAAAATGTTATTACAGCTGTTGGGAAACGAATATCCAAGAGTGGTATGAGGAAGACTTTTTGTTTGCAAGTGATTTATTGTTTTGTTGTTTTTATTTCAGACTTTCACACTTTATTGGTAAATGTAATTCAGAATACAAAAAAACAAAAAATAAAAAAGTAATCATTTGATTGCTGTTTGAGTTCCATGAGGTCCATGAGCATGTCCATGAGGCATGCTTAACAGTCTGGAATTAAGTCTTCACAGGCTGCAGCTTTATTAAACAAGAATTTGTATAAAATTTCTTGAGTAGGGAAATAATAATAGTTCTTGGTATTGGCTAGACTTGATATTTATCCATAAGATTAGCACTGTTATTAAATGCTGTTGTTATCGTGCTTATTTGAAGAGTTTCAGTTGGGTTTCAAAGCTCATCACAGTACAGAAACAGTACAGTGTTTAAAAGTAGAATGGGAGGGAGAACCTTCGGTTTTCAGGCCCCTCTTCTATGGAACCAGCTTCCGGTTTGGATTCAGGAAACAGACACTACTTTCAAGATTAGGCTTCAAATTTTCCTTTTTGCTAAAGCATATAGTTAGTACTGGGTCAGGTGACCCTGAATCCTCACTTAGTTATGCTGCAATAGGTGTAGACTGCTGATGGATTCCCATGATCCACTGAGTGTTTCTTCTTCACTCATATGTGTTTATACACCTCTCTGCATTTAATCATTACTTATTATTAATCTCTGGCTCTCTTCCACAGCATCCTCCCTTCACCTCTACCAGTCGGGGAGCAGATGGCCGCCCTTCCCTGAGATTGGTTCTGCTTGAGGCTTTTTCCTATTGAAAGGGAGTTTTTCCTTCCCACTTTCACCAAAGTGCTTGCTTATATGGGGACATGATTGTTGTGTTTTTCTCTGTTGTCTTTGTATTACTATAGGGTCTTTACCTTAAAATAGAAAGCACATTGAGGCAACTGCTGTTGTGATTTGGTACTGTATAAATAAATTTTTACTGAATTGAACAGAAGTTTATTAACAGGATCATCCAACATGTTCAACAAAGAAACCTTGCGTATTTATAACTGATGTGATGGGTGCAGTTTCACTCTGGTGCAGCAGAGGGCAGTGTGACACAGCAGATGCTTCATCATCGTCGGGAAAAACGCAACAAGACAACAAATTTAAACTTTCCAAGCTTTTACTTTATTTCACAGTTATAGACAACCAGGTTATTACAGGCTTTTTGAAATCTTATGTCAGCTAAAATCTATTAAAAGTGTGCTTTAATGTCTGCTAAAGTTCAAACAAACATCTTTTAATGCTTCCTGGGGGCAGCAGCTGGAAGTAAACTCTCACAGCTGGTTGTCATTTGTGCAGCTGTGCTGTCATGGTGATAAGTACCCTTTTGTAATTACCCACAAAATAGCTCAGGTACAGCAGTGGTCTTCTGTGGCCCAGACTTGAATTCAGGTCATTTATTTCTGTTGCACACTTAGAAACAATCAGGAGTTTACTCAAGGTGCTTTCCAGACAACAAGTATACAGAAAAATATGCAGAATACACAGTGACAACACAGAATGGGTGGTGCAGGAAAAATCATGAAAATCTCATAAAAGGGATGTCAAATAGAGCAGCTTAGAGGAAAATACATTTAAAAAATATTATTGAATGGATAAAAGCTAAGCAAAAATGAGAACACAAAAATATCTGTATGAATGTCTTTATATTAGTTCAGTTATTTAACTGAACATATAGGTGAACACAATCAGGGAATAACTTTAAAATAAAAAAGGAAATAGCCAAACAATAGAACATAACTACTAATACCTGAGATGAAAGACACCAGGAAACAGAAGGGACCAAGGTATAAACACAGAAACAAAGGAGGTACTGAAAGAAACACAAATGTACATACAATTTTCACAGGACTCTACTCTTTCCAGTGAAAACTTTCTTTTTCACATGAGTGTATCCTAATAACATGTAGTTAAGCACCCAAAACAGAACTCAGCGGGAATGTGGAAAACAACACTAGAGGCTAACTTCAAGCAAATAGCAAAAATCACCATTAACTGCGGAATCTACCAAGGAGATGTCCTGTGCCCACTGCTCTTCTACATAGGCCAGAACCCCTCAATGAGATTATTGAAAAGACTGGCTATGGATACCAGATGTCACGGTCTGTGTGGCAGACCGTGGGGATGAGAGGAATGAGGACCCAAGATGCAGGACTTAATGATGAAGGTAGTGTGTTTGTTTACAGTGGTGCAAATAGTTCACAGAATAGATCCCCGTGTTTTCCCCTTGACTTCCGTGTCGTGTCTTCACCCACAAGTCCGTGCTCTTCCGCTCCTGTGTGTCCCCACACCCCGTGCTCGCTGCTCTTGTCTTCCCTGCTCCTTCCTGGAGAAAATAACAAAGAGGCAACTTGTCAGGACACTCGACTACCGCAGGCATGCACTCGCTGAACTTGACATTTATCGACACTAACGTGGAGTCTCACACAACAATCCCATGCCGAGGAGCGCTCAGCCACAGCCTTAAGAAGCTCTCCAATGACACTTCATTAGCTTCAGGGTTTGTGATCATCTGCTTCAGGTGTGGCCATCCTCTAGACAGGATACGCCCACCAGGCCTACCTGAAACCCAGTACTCAGCCACATTCACAGACACACCCACTTGCCTATACATACAAGGATGGGGAATCACAAGAACAGCAGCAGTGCAGACAACACACACATCACAAAATAACAGCAATAATTATAACAGTAGTCCACGCGGCTCACGGACCCCGAGTCCCCGGAGCTTGAGTCCGTGACACCAGATACAGATGGAATTCAGCATCAGCCACCTCCTCTACATGGATGACACCAAGCTGTATGCGAGGAGTGAACGAGACCTCAATTCGCTAATCCACACCACAAGGATATACAGCAATGAGACTGGAATGTCATTCGGACTGAAGAAGTGTAGTCGGATGGTAACCAATAGAGTTAAGGTAGTCAGACCTGAGGGCATCGCACTACCAGAAGGCAGTATCAGCAATATCAGGGACAGCTACAAGCACCTTGGAATCCCACAAGCAAATGGAAACCATGAATAGGCAAGGAAAGCTGCAACCACAAAATACCTGCAGAGGGTCAGGCAAGTCCTGAAAAGTCAGCTGAATGGGAAGAACAAGATCAGGGCAATCAAAACCTACACCCTACCGGTGATCAGGTACCTTGCTGGAATAATAAGCTGCTCAAAGGAGGAGATAGAAGCCACTGACATCAAGACAAGGAAGCTCCTGAAAATGCCGAGTGGCCGGCATAGTATACCTGTATAGTATATCTGTGCCAAGTATTGTCTGGAAGTCCTGAGGGACAATGTCCGCTTTTATTAAAGTCAGTAAAGTCTGTACATCATCATATCAGTGAATATTAGTGCCAAATACCTAATAGATGCTAAAGTTTTTTAAATTCTCTGTACATTAAAGAGATTTTTCAAAAATAATAACTCTGAGGGGCAGCTCTTTCTCTGTGACAGGTCTGTGTGAACACTGAGTGTATACGGCAGAAGATTTTTAAGGTGACAGTTGAAGGGATTGTGTTTCTGTGGCACAACAGCTCAGATGCATGATTATATCGCATGTATCCAGCTGTGTGATCATCTGGAGCCAGGCCTCTGGGTCAGCAATCAAGCTGTGATGTCACTGTACAAACACCAATGAAATGGCTCCACTCTCACCTACTTATACAAAAGTCATACAGTTTGTGTGAGTGTTTTACTAGTTTGTGGTTTAGTATTTGGAACATTCTGATTCATTGTTAATCACCCAGGTAAGAAAATCAAATCACAAAAAGTTGATTCTGTGGGAGAAATGTGTCATCCAGGTAACTTCTTCGGTCTCAGCAGGCTTGTCCAAACTTATAAACAATACATTTGCAAACATTTAAGTACCATTCACAGAGAGTTGGGGAATGGTTGCAATCACAGCATTATAAGATGGTCAAAGATGTACTCACAGGAATTGAGGAAGAGTATATCTTTCACCATCCAACAGTGCATCAGCAGAATCTTGATAAGTTGAGTTTCATTTTTGATTAATAGAAACCATAAAGTTAAAAATAAACATTTTCCTGAATTATCTAAAGAAATCTAGACTCCTGCGTGAGAATATCAGGATTTCTTTTATTGTCTGAGATTCATTTTATTTTCTGAGTACGTCCTACCAGTGAGTCATCCATCAACTTAATGTGTCTAGTCAGGTCCTTGGACCACCTCAGCTGGCTCCCTTTGTTGTCGAGGACTAGCAGTTCTGCTCTGAGTTTCTCCAATATGACCAACCCCCTACCTTCCTCCTCATCTCTCCCAGAGAGGCCAGACACCCTCCATGGATCACCACCTTATCACTACTTAGTGTAAAATGTAGTAAAACAAAATAAATACCAAGTAAAATGGGCAAGCAACTTAAAATACATTAAAAGGGCAAACCACATTAACGTGTAATGAATTAAAATTCTAAATACCCCTTAGGTACTTCAGTGAAGGCTGGGTCAGTAAAACTAACATCAACTTAGTAACAGAATAAATGTTTCAGCAATCAGTGAGCTCTAATCAGTGAATACATTCACAGTTCCAGACTTAAAAAACAAACAAACAAGATAACAAAATAAAGAAACTACAAAATGGAGTAAGCGATGTGTATGTCAGGTTAAAGATCACTAAATAAATAAAGATCTAGTACGTTGCGTCTTCAGTGTTCTCATTTCACATGAATCACAGCTGAAACTCTCTTATTGTGAAATATCAGCTGGGCCGTCTTTTATTGTGAAACAGTGAATCCAGCTGCTGGTGACCGATAGAAACCCCGCAAAGTGAGCGCTCCATCAATGGACTCTCAGAATGACCGGAAGCGTTGCTACCACAATAAAAGCATATAAAAGCAATATAAAATACAAAAGCGATATAAAAACGATTTTCTTTTCACGCTTTTTAACAGGTTTAACTTCAAATTTTTAAATTTGCATCGGACCTGTTAAAACAAAAGCACTTCTTGAACAAAATACTCACAGAACTAATAGAAAGTTATTTTATAATACTAAAGTTTTTATATTTTGGTTGTTTCTGTCTTTTATTTTTATTCTTTGCCTGTACTTGACCGGTTGTTACCAATTTACCTAACTTATAATTGTACTGCAGTCATACAATATCAAGAGTCTTATTTTTTTTCCTTAATTAATAAGGTTGCATAAAATCTTATAAAATAAAATAAAGGTATTATATTTCATAAATTTAAATCAGGTAGCCTATTTGTTAGCTTTTTACCTATTGGTCCACACTAAAAATGTATTATTTAATTAATTTTATTAGTTCCTTATGACAGGGTAAAAAAACCCACAAAATATCTCTGGTAAAAAGCAGAAATGAAATATAAATATAAATATTGTTTCACTTTAAAATACACGAATGAATTGTCACTTTTAAAGAATAAATATGTTAAATATTATATAAAATATGATACACAATATACAAAATTTAAAATATATTATCTAAAAATAGAATGTGATAAAATAAATATTTAAAAAAGGCACCCTTAAAATGTGCTCTTTAAAATGTAGTGCAGCTGGATAAAGAGCACGGACATGCTCACTACCCTCCACCTGCAGTCAGCAGCAAAAATCAATAAACCTGAAAGATCCGGTCTATGTAGATGAATTTAAGTAGATTTTCTTTGATTAGATCTGGAGGCAATTACATCAATGACTGCTTTCACGGACTTTTCTGTTGTTTTAGGGTTGCTCAGCTTTGACATTTGCTTGTTTTGTGTTTTTTGTTGTTATCCTGGTTGAATAAATTTTTCATTAATTATTTCCAAAACATAAACAAGTACAAAATCACACACCGGTTTGTAAAACCCCAGTACGGGTGTTGGACTTCCTCACTGGCAGAACTCAGGTGGTGAGGGTGGGCAGGTGCTTCTCCAACAGCATCACCATCAACACAGGAGCACCTCAGGGATGTGTCCTCTCGCCACTGCTCTACTCCCTCTACACTTCAGACTGTGTGGCCACCCACGGCTCCAACACCATTGTGAAGTTTGCTGACGACACAGTGGTGTTGGGTGCCATCTCCAACAACGATGAGGCGGCCTACATGGATGAAGTGAAGAATCTGGCATCTCCAGCTGAACGTTGGCAAGACCAAGGAGCTGGTGGTGGACTTCAGAAGGAGTCAGCACAGAGACTACAAGCCCATTATCATCAATGGAGCTCCAGTGGAGAGGGTGCAGTCCTTCAAGTATCTTGGTGTCCACATCTCCTCAGACCTGACATGGGCTGCCCACATTCAGGTCCAGACCAAAAAGGCTAGGCAGCGCCTGTACCACCTACGACAACTGAGGAAGTTCAGGGTCTCTCCAAAGATCCTCAGGATTTTCTATACAGGCGCTGTGGAGAGCATCCTCACACAGAACATGACATCGTGGTTTGGGAACAGCTGTGTGAAGGACCAAAAAGCTCTCCAGAGAGTGATCCGTACAGCAGAACGCTGCTGCAGACCCGTCCCATCCTGGCAACAAACTGTTCCAACTTCTGCAATCTGGTAGAAGGTTCCACATCATCCGGGCAAGGACAGAGAGACTCAAGAGGAGCTTCTATCCCCAAGCCCCCCCCCCCCCCACACACAACACACACACACACGCCCTCTCACATCATCCATAAGTGACTGAGACAGGACTCTCTTCTAGACACTCTAAACCCACCGGCACAATGTACATTTCGAATTCCTTTAATTTTAAATATTGTCTATTTTGTAAAATGTTCAGATTGTCTATTCTTATTTAATTCACTTAATGTACAGAATTCACCTGCTTGCTACATGCTGCTGCTGCACATTCACTTCATGTATATATTATATATAATGTTCTTCCTCCCCCCTTTTGCACAAGTCGAGGAACGTGTCAGGTTTCATTTCACTGTTTGTTATACTTGTATAACTATGCATGTGACGAATAAAGAACCTTGAACATTCTTGTAGTTCATTTCCTCCATGGCGGTCGGGTTTTATTTTGAAGGTGCTAGGCGGAAGTGTGTTGTGACTATTGAGGCTTTACTCCGGTGAGTTTTGTCCGGCGGCTGCTGCTCCGTGAGGAGCAGATGCTGCTGAGTGAAGGCAGAGGAGAAGACAGGGAGTCCCGGACCGAGCAACTGACTGCTAGCCACACAGGTGAGATCACTTCGCTTCTCTCCTCCTGTCCCCCTCTTTCATGTTCTCCCCTCTGCTTCTGCTCTTTAATCCGGTTTAACTGCGGTACAGCGGGAACACAGGACTCGGTTTAAACGCTTCACCTTTTTTTTTCTCAGGGGGAAAGGGAAAAGTTCGCTTTAGGTTCTCGGACTGAATAAAAAGCACAGAAGAGGCTCCAAAATAAACTCCAAAGAACAAAAAGTGAGACAGTAAAGAGGAGGAGGACATCGGGGTGTGAACCCGGTTTACGTCAAACTCTTTAAAAAACAGAATAAACTCTTGCTTTCAAAGTGCATCTTAATACATTTAGCGGGGGTTATTTGGATTTTTAATAAAGTTTTAAAGCGAGTTGAGAAGCAGAATGTGCAGTTTGTGATCGTACCGCTGGGGACGCTGCAGCAGCCGTAGTTGAGGTTTTATGAATCAAACTCCTAAAGCGGTATCGAACTGCAGATCAAAGCTTCTGACATGTTTTATCTGCCCGGAAATGTTTATTCCTGAACCTCCACATGTGAGTGTGTGTGTACTCAGCTTTTTTTTTACGCCACACAGCCTCCTTCAGAGTCCCAGGGGAGTAAAATCTGATGAGCTGAAACCAGCAGCAGAATCTGCTTTTAGAAAGTCTGTGAAGACAAGCTCAGTTTTTATGTGTTGTAGATGATGCCAAGTCAGGCTGCAGTATTGTCATATTTCCTCAGTGTGTGTGTGTGTGTCACGCTGTCTATTAGAACCCACAGACATTAAATCCTCAGTCTGGGAGTGTTATCACTGATGATTGGGTTCTAATCATTTCCCTTAATCAGTAACTGCATTGATTTGTTCAGACTTTGATGATGACAGTGTGGCGTTTTAGAGATGAAATGTGGAGTTGCAGATTTACCTGATCGAGCTTTATCGATAAAGTTTTCTATAGATGAAGCAGCTGTTGTGCCGTAGGCCGTTTCTGACCTTCTGATTTAATCATGGGCACACCACAAGAAGCAAGTGTGTGTGTGTGTGTGTCTATGTGTGTTAGAGGCGGAGCTGCAGCTCATTGATCAGTGTGAGTAAAGGTGTGTGTCCATGTGGTCTCCTTCCTTTTTGCCCAATCACATTGATCAGTCAGGCCAGTGCTGATTAAACTCTCCACTGCTGCTTAAACTACTTTCAGATCAGTGAAAACTTTATTTAAAACCACGGGCGGCTCAGACTATTCTCGACTTTGCTCAAAGATTAAGGCAGATTAGTTGTAACTTTCAAAACTAAAGACTACGCCCAGGATAAGTAACGCTAAGTCTTATTTCAGAGACGTGCCTGAGGAGCTGCCCCGATGGCAAAGGACGGAAGAAACTTAAACAACACAGCTGACAATTTGCACGGCACAAAAGAAAGAGAAGAAATCGAGCTCAGCAGTTTAGATTAAAGACGTGATCCTAACATACAGGTGACAGGCATGAATATAAATGCCAGCGGTGATAGGAGAAGATCAGTTCCAGCTTAAACGCTCAGCACTCATCACTTCTTGAGCATGCACTGCAGCTCTTCACATGTGTTTGCTCAGATCAGATTAATCATGCCTGAAAGCTGCAGCTCCCAGTTGACGTCCAGCTGATCCCTGCGGTGATGCAGCAGGTAGATGTCCAGAGAGCGTACATCGATTCGTTTTAGACTCCGTCTTTAGTGCCTGCTTTGTGATGAGACAAGACGCAACGAAAAACTCCCTTTTCAGGCTTGGGTAGGGGCATCCATCTGCTGCGACCGGTTGGCGGTGAGGGGAGGAAGACAGGATAAAGACACACTAGAGCCAGAGGTGAATAATAACTAAAATTCCTTCAAAAGGATCTTCCTCGAAATATAATTCAAATAAAAAAATTAAAAGATGAAGAAAAGTCATTGTCGGGGTTTCTGCTATACACAGGGATGGATGCTGGGCGTTTTTGACTGTAAGGGTTATTACCCATTAAAACAGACTGTGAGAGTCACCTAGTCCCTAATTCCTGGTCCCCTTCTTAGGGTCCTGTTCTGTTACCATGTCCTGAATCTCATTAACACCACGAGTAACACCTGAGCTGCCTAAACCCGGCGACAGGACGCATGATGACCTCTCACACCACCCAGACTTTAAACCCGAGACCTGCAGGTTAAAGAGCGACACCTGTGGCTCACTCTCAGGTTATTGTAGCGCACGTGTAAAACCAGCTCGCTTTCTTATTTTCTTATCAAGTTTTACTGTTTCTGCATCCGTGAGTCTGCAGGGTGACATGAAGTTTGTTATCAGACGGTGAGGGTGGGGCTCGGCGTGGACATCCTTAGGCTCTGCAGCTCTCGGTGTCCACACCAGTATGTGGGAGGTGAACGATTAAAATCAATACAAAATAAAATACAGAACTAGAGAGCATTGCATCTGCGTGTTGCCTTACATTGTGCGTGTTCTGCTTTTTTGTAAAGAAAACCACCAGTAGCCCACGAGAAGTTCTCAGAAACCGGGGCTGACGTCACATGGGTGAATATTGCTGACTGGAGCTTTAGTTGACATCTCTTATTTATTGAAATGTCTGACCTTAAACACCGCATATCGTATCTAAGTGCGTATTCATGCCGCAGTAAAGGAAGAGATAAAGCTTTTGTTTCAAGCTTTATGGTGTAGATTTTCACGTGCACTTTGAGGCGTTTGAGTGCTTACACGCTGGATTTAAATCACAGGTGCTCAGATTGTTATTAGCGTGCAGGAGTGTTTTGCTTGGTTCAGACTTTCAGACCAATTGCAGTTACAGCAAAAAACTCGCAAAGAGAAACAAAATCACTTGGCATGTGTTTGAAGATGCAGAAACGTATTTATTTGCAGCTTCTCAGTATTAGACCTTCCTTGAGTTCTCTACCTTTTCTGCTAATTAGTGTGTGGGAGGCTGTTTGCAGATCCAGACCTGAAAAAAAGTCAAAATACGAGGAAGGGATCAAGTTTTTACTGAATGATGGTTTGATGTTATACAAAGTGGGATAAAGTAACGCCTACAGGCAGGCAACAAGATGGATGTGCTCTCTGTTTAATAAAGTCATAATAGAAGGCAGTAGTCATCACTGTTCAAAACGAGACCCAGCCCATGCAGGTGATGATGGCAGGGTGGAGGTATGAGAGGTGAAGTTGTTTTTGTGCTGTTGCATGATTACAAACTCAAGCTAAAGCAAACCAGAGTGCATGAAACCAAAACGTGAACCTTCGTTTGGAGTTTGTGGTGTGAGAGACCCTCAGGTGTGTATTTTTAAATCCTGAACGTTGGATTCATAGCCAGAAGTGACCGAATCTGGATGAGAGGGTGGAGTAAACCCGGGAGGAAAACAAGAGAGCTGAGAGGGTAAAAAAGGAGATTTTCTTAGATTCACCTACGCTATAAATAATTCTAAGGAGATGAAATCCTGACTCCAGAAGGATACCTGGATCTGAAACGGGTTGCGATGTTCTCCTGAGATCATCCAGGAGACGCCCACAGTTCTGATTTCAGTTTGATGTGTTTGTAAAGATTTGACGGCAGATGTGCAGTTTGCTCCAAAGGTTCCTGGGTCAGGATTCGATCACCTTAAAAAAATACATATGTCAGGTCTCTGATTAAAATCCTCAGATAATTTAAAAATGTTTGATGAGATTTTAATTTGTGTTTAACTTTGTGAAATATTTCCTGTTTTATTTCCAAATGCTCTCGCTAAGAATGAAGAGGGAACCCTGTGAGGATGACTCTGATGGGAAACACTGGGACAGTTGCTGACTGTGTTTCAGCTGATAACTTGGACTGAGATCAGCAGCTTCAGTATCTGATGTGACCTTTGACCCCTGCACCTTTGAGCTCAGTGTTGTTTTGTGCTTTAATGCAGAGCGAGCAGCTGCTGACGATTATTCAGGCGGAGCAGCGACGGCGGCAGGAATGTCTGTCACTACACAGCTGGGTCTGCTGCTGTGGAAGAACTTCACCTACAGACGACGACAGACGGTCAGTCACACTCACACACACACACACACACACACACCCACACAACACACCACACCCCACAACCAACACACTACACACACACACACATCAGGGCTTAGCCTGTCAACCTTTACATCACATTTCATTCATCAGGGTGTCATTTGGTCCATAAAAAGTCTTTTTAAAGGGTTTTTTATTCAGTTTCTGCATTATTCAGTCAATCACTTGGTCCATAAATAACCTTTGAGGACCTTTAGACCCTTAAAATCTTAAATGTTGGACTGAACGAAATATATTGCTAGACAAAACAGTGGATTAGGCTGCTTTTATGAGCCTTTACCTTCCTGTCCTTAAAGAAACTGCACCTTCTGCTCTGACATGTTGGATTTATTAATCAGTCATGTGGTTCCTGAAACAGCCGATATCTTTAGCTGAAGGAAAAAGTGTTTGTGGGATTTTTACAGATGGTTACAGAAGAAAAGTCTAAAAGCGTGGAATAAATGCCATGTTGTTTGTATATGTTATCAGTGTGCGCCTGTCCTCGGAGAAAGAACTACTTGTATAGCAATTTAGATTAAATGTTATTTAGCTGATCAGTTTCTGGATAAATCAATCGCTTGATTGTTTGATAACATGTCTGATAACAGAGAGAAACATTTTTTTAATGATGCTTTTATGCAAAGCATCATGTGAGGAGCTGGAAATAAAAAAAGTACTTTTATTTTCTACATTTTTATGTTTGCAAACTGAGATGAAGCTGACTTTAACTGGTTCAGTTTGTGTTACCTGGATAGATCCACCTGTTTGACTTGTTTTATGTTTGACCACAGAAACAAGCGGTCAGTGTGATGGGGGTTTAAGGTCACCTCTCTGGAGTTATGTGGGTTTTTTTGTTTTTTTGGGGGGGATTTTCACTCGACCCTGATCAGTAACCTGGTCCGGGCTCCGTGCTCTGCTGCTGATCGATCAGTGACTTTTCATTAATTATGAATAACTTCTGATAATAAACACGTGAAGCTTAAAAGGAGCCAATCAGGAGGCTTTTAGACCGCATGCACGCACTCTTTTTGTGTTTCTCTAATGGTTTCCCGTTTCTAGCTGGATTACGTGTCAAAGTGTGTGTCTGTGTGTGTTTCAGCTCCAGCTCCTGGCGGAGATCGTCTGGCCCCTCTTCATCTTCTTCATCCTCATCTCTGTGCGGCTGAACTACCCTCCCTACGAGCAGCATGAGTGTGAGTTGAAAACCTTTATTTAAACGCTAATCAAACGGCGCTCTGGTTCAGAGCCTGAGCCGATCGATCCATTGAGGCAACGGCTGCCCCAGTTTCACAAAGTTTCAAGAGATGAAGAGTGATGTCGGAGAGCATCCTCATCCAATCAGCCTGCAGCATCGTGTCTGTTTGATCTGGGAGACAAATCTTGGTGTGACGCGAAGTTTATGCTTGTCATGGTTGACCCAGCACACGGAGCTTCGGGCTGAAAATGATGATGTCATAAAAATGGTGGTGACAACATCAGGCGGTGTTTGACGTATGTTGGACGTCATCTACGTTGACTTCGTTTTTCAGCTACGAAAGTGATTTTCTTTGCACAAAAAATGAGCACAGCTTCTGCTAGAAACAGTGTCAAACCAAAACAGAACTGGACCAGCACCAGTCAGGTGGTGCAAATACGCGCTGGAGGTGAGAGACATGAACACAAAGGTTCAAATCTAGAACGTTCCTGCTGTGAGGTGCAGCACCATTATATAAATCACACAATAGGCGTGTTTCTGACCCCAGCATCATCATGGAGGGGGGATAGAACTACCTTAATTTGTGCACCCTGACCCCGTCTCCTCCTCCGGCGTGGCAGTGAGGGTGTCAGTTATTGGTGGTCACACAGGGGGCGATCAGGCTGTAGGCACATACATTCCAGCCCAGTCCAGCTGGAGTCCTGTTTTCAGGTGTTCCTGGAGGGTCCAGGGGCGGCCAGATGAGTGCTGGAATATCTTGTGCTGGTTATCATCTCTCTTCAGACCCTTGCACCTTTAGGAACATCTGATATCAGTTTCACACTGATTGATTTCTCATTACCCGAGGTTATTGATTGACAGTGGTCCTGGAAGCAGGAGGAAGTGCAGTATTGCTTACTGCTGCAGGATTTCAAATTAAAGCTTCATGTGCTAAATGAATCTCCCCGTGTTGTTTATCACGAGGAGCTTGTTTTTTATTGCTCTTTATCACTCATTATCAGACGTCGTGAAGGCCACAGTGATCCATCGACAATCAAAAAGCTCTGATAGGAGTGCTAAACTGCACGAAAGGGTTAAACCTCACTTCAGCGTCTTCTTTTTCCGTCTCAGCGTAGACCTCGATGTTGCATAAATAAATCAGCTGTTTGAAATCAGATGTTTTGAACATCTTCCCAAGCCTGGAAGGAAATATGACGAAGGACATGGAGAAGTTGGAGAGAAGAAGCTGACTCAGACAGGAAGTTATGGTGATCTCACAGAGAGAGAAAGCAGGAAAACATTTTCCAGGTTACTTCCACATGGAAACGATCTCAAGTTTGAATCAAAGGTGTTCGAAGCTGGACTGCACTGCAGATGGAAATTGGTCTTTTTTAAGTTTTCTGTTATGTGTAGATTCAACACCGGTTCATCTCTTGAGTTTGGCGAATTTTTATGTTTGAGTGATTCATTTGTTAATGCTAAATGGTTAAAAATGGTCAGGTATAAGAACTGGACTGAAAATGAGTGAAAAAGCAGCAAATGTCCAGAGAAAAACTGGATTTTGCTCCTTGAAAGCAAAATATGAAGACGTGAAGCGGTGACTCAGTAGCGAAGGTCCACTTTAAACCTATAGCGAATGGTTGTGTGATGCGAGGCCTTTTCGCCCGGCGAGCGCTGTGAAAATGAAGAAAAACTGAACATCTGCTGGTAACTCCATTTATTAGTCACATGTCAGCAACTTAATTATGTTTCCACCCATCTGTTTGTTCATTTACTTTGAGCACTGACTGACACGTCCGCTCAGCGAAAGCTGACGTCACCCGACCAACAGTCCAGACCTCAAAAACACAGACTTCACGATTGATCAGTTCACGTTCTTCCCATCAACTGATCGGTAAACTCTTCCACCGCTGCAGACGATATTGTGCAGCCAACAGTCATATTTTAACCCGGATGAACCCTGTGAGATATAAAGTCACGATCTGGGACGACCCCAACCCCAAACTGTTTTACAGCAGTTCCGGGAAAAAACAAAACGTCCTGTCGTGTGTTTTCATGCCGAGACTTTGAAGGAAAAAAAGTAATTTTTCTCATTTGTTGAGCAGTTCAGTTGAAAAACAAAGGAAGAACAGCCTAAAATTGCTTAAGAGAAATCAGTGGAAATATACCAGTGTTTTTCCACACTGCTGTCCTTAGAGACCTATTGTTATTCCACCCCCGTGAAATCTTTACCGTAAAGGCATTCAAGCAACTTGTCCAGATCAAGAAATGCTTTTAAGTGTTAACTTTTTACTATTAAATCTGGCATCACTGCACCGGGAATATCTGTGATTTTACTGGGAATTTGTCACAGTTAATAACAGCAATTTGCTGTAATTGACTCTTCAGCCGTCTTTTCATCTCGCTCTGTTGAAGCTCAGGAAATCCTTCCTTAAAACGACGCAGTGTAACACATGTCGGCATAAACCGACTCAAATAGGGTGTAAAATGCCAAAGTTTAAAATGACTGAGGGGATCTTGAGATAATCCGGTGTCAGCGGCTGAAGATGAAGAATCAGAAGCTTCAGGCTATACTTTTTTACTGGATGAATGAAACCTGCCTCACAGGAAACAAAAGGAAACGCTTTCATTCCTCACCGATTATCTCAGAGGAGGAGCGCCTCTCTGCCTCACTCGGGCCAAACGTCAACATCAGGAGATGAAGAGGGAGCAGGAAGCTGCTCGTCTTCCTCTTTCCCCGTGAAAGCAGAAGCTCTGGGCACTCGAAGTACTTTCACTTCTCGTGCTGTGTGAGAATAGTTGTGCAGTGATGTGAGCTGCAGGGACGTGTTGAAACTCGCCACGCTGGATCAGAGACGAGCTGGAGCCCGCTCGATCCTTTAATATCCAGTTTTACACACCAGCATAGCTTTGAAAATGTTCATGGAGACAAATTTATAATGGTTAATCCCTCTGCGTGGGCACTTTGGGTCAACACCGCGTGCTAAACGTGCTGTACAAATTAATGTGACTTGACGTGACACGACAGCTCCGCTGCACACAGTTCAAACTTTTCTGTTTGTTTTTGTGGCAGATATTCAGAGCTGCTGAGCTGCTTTCAGCTGTAGATCCCACTTTTCTTTCAGGCGATTGTCCACCATGCCGGCCAAAAACATCAGAAGTATAATGGATGTGATTGAGTCAACAGGGTAAAATTACTTTTTAAGATTAATTTCTAAAGAGAATGTGGCTGTTGACATCACCTTTAACGAGTCTGAATCAGTCATGTGAGGACAGTCTCCTTCATCTGTGGCTTCTTTTTAAGGTTTTTCCACATTATTCACTTCAGTTGACTCTGTTTACAGCATCTAAAAAAAGTTTAGCTGCTGTTTAAAATCTAAAGCGTAAAACCAAAGTGTGGATGTTTCATCCTGAAGCAACTCGTCAAGTGTTGAAATTTGATTGTCTTTTTAAAAAATATCAGCGCTTTCTCAAATTCAGTTGTTAACACGCTTGAGTGAAGTTGTTACGGGAGAACGTTTCCCACTGAGGTGCATCACATCTGTACACCAACGTGTTACTCCAAAACCTCTGACCTTTCAGGGGTGTACTTGAATGCATCGCCAAGTCTCACAGGTGATTTAAGAGTTAAGGCGTGGTTGAAAAACTCACCTGCTGCACAGTGACCAGATAAAGAAGCGCTTTGGGAAGAAAATATTTCAACTGTGCTCCTGAGCAAATAAGATAGATAAGATACCTTTATTAGTCCCACGAGTGGGAAATTTCATGTTAAGGCTGCCGATCTAGTGCACGCAATAGCGGCGCCATCTTACCCCCCGACCATACATACATGACACAAAAACATCACATGGGGAAGACAGGTCAGAGGAGTATGCACAACACGAGGAAAGATAAGGAGAAAAAAATAACTCCCCCCAGACTGAGCTCCAACAGGGAGATCAGTTTGAGAACAGAAAAAAAACACCTCTGCACATAGCACATGAAAAAACTCTTAATACACCAAAGAAACACATGACAAGCAACAGGGATGGGTAAAGGGTGAGAGACAGCCAGTGTAGACAGTGCATCCGGGCCTGCAGCATAAGCGCTGGTCTCCTTGATCCACCGTCAGCATCGGAAGGGAATAAGCGTCGAAGGCGTTTGGAGGGGGGATGAGTGTACATCTGCATGTGTGTATATGTGTGTGTGTGTGTGTGTGTGTGTGTGTGTGTGTTGTGTGTTTGTGTGTGTGTGTGTGTGTGTGTGTGTGTATATGTCCAAATGAGTTTATTTTACCAACTTCCAGCAAACTCTGAACACCTCAGGGGCCACGATAAGTGAAATTACTAAATAAAGCAGCCAGCTGACTGAGGTGTAACCACGCTGGAATATAACTGCAAAGAAAACAACGTGATGATGTGGCTGGTGTGACGCAGTTATCACAGCAGAGTCAGGCCACAGTGCGTAGATCCACATGTTTGAGTTGGCAGCACGAAACAGAAGTTCTGTTTCATAATAAGTCACAGACAAGAGAGTCTCCACCTGCTGCTGGGACAGGTGGAGGACTGAAGGACATCCCTTTAGTCTGTCTGTGCCTAGACTAGCGCCATCTTTAGAGTATAACTATTTTCATTACAGTGTGTAAAAGGCTGTTTATGGCTATGATTCAGACGTCACTGAATAGCGAGCTAGCGTAGGTTACCAACCATAACACCCACATAACCTCAGCTTTCTTTCTTCCTCTAGTTTTTTCTTTTTCAGCCCCAGTGGGAAAAATCTTGATCTGACCTGTCTGTGTATGAACATGACTTCTCTGTCACGGGCAGCAGACATGATGAAAGTGATAAGTTTATTAAAATATTTGCCTAAACCCGCATGTTTATGTTTACCTGCCTGTTTTTGAGGATTGTTGGCAGACTGCTGCTGGTGTGGGGAAATCATGGTGCACACGTGCACAAGTGGACCCAATTGCAGTAATGTAAATTGCACGAGTCTGCATATGGACCTGCTTACAATGTAAATCTGAACCTGACCAACACCAGGAGGGAGGTCCGAGCGGGTGGAGCTTTTGCTCGAGCTATTAATTGATTAAGCAGCACACAGTTCATCATTTGCTCTGTGGCACTCCTGACTCAAGAGTTGGGAGTTCGCCTTGTAATCGGAAGGTTGCCGGTTCGAGCCCTGGCTTGGACCGTCTTGGTCGTTGTGTCTTTGGGCAAGACTCTTCACACTGGTGGTGGTCAGAGGCCCCGGTGGTGCCAGTGTCCGGCAGCCTCGTGGCTACAATGTAGCTTGCCATCACCAGTGTGTGAATGTGTGTGTGGATGACTGGATGTGTAAAGCGTTTTGGGGTCCTTAGGGACTAGTAAAGCGCTATACAAATACAGGCCATTTATTAACATGTTTTATGATCATTATCAGTTCACAGATTTAAGCTGCAGTGTGTCTTTTACACCCAGTTTAACAAGTCAAGCTCTGGTGTTTTGGTCTGGAGCCTGTGGGAGTTTTTCACCCCTGAGCTCATCCTGAAGCTGTTGTTCCACCTGTGTGGCCCTCACTCTGCTGTCGAGTGAAGTGAATCTGCGCCTCTCCTTTATCTTATCTGTGTTTTGATTAAAAAGAGGCCAGTTGGCAGTCTTAAAGGTTCCCTGATATCAGCGCCTTCTCTGCGCGTACAGCTGACACGGTGAAGCTCAATGAGAGAAAGGGGTAAAGGTCTTTGCTCTCAAAGTGAACCCGCTCGTGCCTCTGCCCTCGGCTTCAACCTGCAGCGGGTGCCGCTGATGCTCGACTGCGAGCGACAATAAACCAATTGCAGCTTATCTGACACCTCTGAGTCCAGGTGAACGTGGGAACACTTTGTTCCATCAGAGCAGGAAGATAAAGAAACACCCTGAACATCTTTCAGATTAAATCTGACCGCAGCACACAGGAAAAACCACATCTATGGCTTTAAAACCTGCATATCTTACATTGGGAAACACAGGGGCTTTATTCTCTTCATGTGAGTTGGAGGGCGCCTAAAAATGTGCACTATATCTCCTGTGAGCCTGTTTGGAGCTGGTCACAGCTTTCCTGTCATTTTTACTGCAAGATCTTCCGACTTTCTTGTGACTTCCTGTTTTCATTTCCTGTCTGCAGGTCATTTTCCAAACAAGGCGATGCCATCAGCCGGCACGCTGCCCTGGCTTCAGGGAATCCTCTGCAACGCCAACAACCCCTGCTTCAGACATCCGACACCGGGCGAGTCCCCGGGCATCGTCGGCAACTTCAACGACTCAATGTGAGTGGCCAAAAAAAGAGGCTTTTATTCTGAAAAACTTCTCATCTTTATTAAACTGCTAAAGCGTGCTTGTGGTTTCATCTTTTACTAATCAGCAGACACTTTTAAGTAAAATGAATTTTATTCTGATAGTACCTCACATTCTTTCATTTCTTGTTATTTACATTTACATATAGAGTGAAATCTCAGCTCAGTTCTTACATAAATGCCGTCTGTAGAGCTGAAACAGGCTGTCAGTGACTTTATTTCTGAAACTTTATTGATACACTTTAACTTTCCTCCTCTCACACATTAACAGACAAAACTGAATTTTAAGATTTCAGCTGCTTTGACCTCTAACCAACACCGGCAGGTCATCTGCTCTCAGTGTTTGTGTATAAGCTGACGCTTCAGCTGTTTTCATGGCCTTAACCCAAAATCAGTAAGGATTCATCATGACTGATTACATCACACACATCAGCCGATTTTGTGGTCGCTTTTTTCGCTATTAGTTTACACTCGGGAGCTGCTCGTTAAGCGGTACTGGAACAGTGACCTTCAAAGTAAAAGCTGCGGCCTTTTGAAATGTGTTGGTTTCAGCAATAAGGAGTCGCTTTTACTATGAAGGCGAACATAGTTTTTTTTTCTGGTTTGTGTCGTATGTGTTTGACTTTCACCACCACTCTGTGGTTAGTGGGCGAGCGTTTGCAGACTAACCGGCATCTTTCATCCAACCTGTGGTGTACCGTGGGAATCTGCTGGTGACCAGATCGATCATAAAGAGGTTTTGGGTGCAACATCTTCTTTGTGAGCCAATATCACCCAGAGGTCGCTGGAGGTTCGCTGGTCTCTAGGCCTGTGTGACTGAGGCCCCAAATCTTTAATCTTATTGGTTGCTTATCAAATTCCTGCTACGTTTTCATTCTCCTAAGGAGCCAGAAGCTCAATAATTCTCAGATGTTGTGACACATAAACATCAACTACTTTTAAGACTTAAAGCTACGATATAAATTACTTATCTGAGCTTTTTCACTTTAATACTTCATGTTCCTTTACTTGTTTTAAAGTGACACTTAAACTTCCTGTAGAGTTTAATTTTGAACCTTTTTCCACTGTTTCACTTCACATATTTTAAATAGCACCATCTGCTGACACCTTCCTCCCTTTTCTGTCTGCAGACAGTCAGTGTAAGAAGGTTAGCTTTTGAACCTGTGGACTGAAGTAGTATCCTTACATATCTACTACTTTTATCTAGAACCTACCTTTGGCTGATCCCTTATTCAGAAGGTGGTCACTTCAGCTGCAGATTGGATCTGTGATCAAACCGGGGGATCTTTTGCTTGTTAGGCGAATGTAAACCTTAAACGCTGGAGTTTAGTTAGTCACTGCTTCCATAATAACTAACACTTTAACTGTTTTGAGTGTCAACAGAAATGTCATTTTAACCTGTTTGTTGTTTTCACTGTAAGCTGGCATGTGCCGGGTCTTTCCCTCTGTGTTTGTATGCACGCTAAGAGCTCCTTTGTGGCTCACGTTTGATGTTTTACTTTTATTTTGCAGAATTTCTCGCCTTTTCTCGGACGCCAAGAAGATCCTCCTGTACAGTCAGAATGATAAAAACCTTGAGGGCTTCAAGGAGCTGTCTCAAGCCCTGCAGGTGCTGCAGTCCAGCCGCTCAGGTAGGACACGCAAAACGCAACCCTCACTGTGTGGGGATGAGCTCAGATCAGGGTTAGCGATGCAGTTTGACTTTGTTTGATTTCGCTAATCTGAGCATCAGTGTGGGTTGGAGTGATAACAGACATATCAGCCGTAATCACGTCATCACAAATAAGAAATACACAGTGTAGATAAAAACTCAAAGCGTTTAAATGGCTAAAGTTCCAGCTACGAGGTGTATTTATAGACATGTTCTTGTTTTAATCTTAACCTGCACACGGCAACAAAGATTTAAAAAAAGGACTTTGCCAGCTTTTGGATAAGAAAAGTAAAATCTTACTGTGTCAACATGACCATAGTAATAATATTCATTATTATCATTTTTAAACTGTATAACAGAACAAATGCAGAATTTAAAAGAAGTAGAACATTTTCTTTTAACATCCAGCCGGTGCCTAAATGTGAAGGTTTTATCGCCATTCCTTTAACAGAGGAACCTAAAGGCCAAAATGCATGCACTTATTTTGAAAGGTAATGTTGTAAAAACACAGCAGAACCCTAAAACTGGTCACCTGGGCCCTGATTGGTGTTAAGAAGTTAAACTTACTGAGACTTCAGGCCAGATGAGAGCCTCGGAAACCAGCCACATAACACCCATCTTCCATATTTCTGTGAGAACAGTTCCTCGTGCAAAACAAGGAAGCTGGAGGCAAAGGTTTAAACATTTCTTGTGCTGATTTTATGGCAGCTATAGGACTTGGTCTTTTGAGACGCACCTGATGAATTCCTTAACCCCAGGTTACCATGTTAGAGGAGAAGATGGATTGAAGTTATCACCTAATGCTGGCTACATTGGTTAGCAAGCTTCATCTATAGACTGTACAGTAGGACACAAACAGTTAACAGGCAACTTGGACGCCGTATTCATACAATTAAGCTAACAGCAGCCATAATATTGGTCGGATAATTGTATAAAAATTAAAAAACTGCTCGAGCCTCGAGTGGACGTTAGAGGAACTGCAGCTTTTGAAACTGGAGCCTTAGCTTTTATTTTTTAGCCCCAGAGGTTAATGTTTGGAGAGAATGCCTTGACTAACCCTACAGTGTAATTCATAAACCTGTGAGTCATGACTGTCGGCAGGCTCTTTTTTTGAATGCCACCTTCGTCAATAAATCATCTCTGAGATCAGCTCGCTGAAGGAACCTAACAGCTAGCGAGTCTTTGCAGAACCTCTCAAAGGTCAGCAGGTTTTTAGGCGTCCTTTCTCTGCCGCAGGAGTTTTCAGGCTCGCTGAACAAAAAGAATTTCTCTCTTTTGTGCGTTAATTTGCAGCTTTGGCTCTCTGTGGGGGGCGTTTGTTTTCCCTACCTGCACCGACCTGCCGGCTCTCTTGCTTCTCCTCCCTGTTGATTGAGCATCAGCACGTTTCTGCTCTTTATTCCCTCTAATCTGATAATAAATGAAGCAGTTTTATTGGTCAGGAGGGCGATGGTGTGATGAGGGGGCGGCATGACACGCTGCAGCAGGTTTACCTGCTTACCTTCCAGGTGAGCTCACCTGGTTAGAGGGCAGCAACCAGGATTCAGGAGTTCTCAGGAAGCTTCATAGCCCGAGGCCTTAGAAACAGATCTGCGAAAATGCAAATGTTTCTCTGCAGGAAAGCGACCTTTAACGGTTTGTTCAGCACCAATAAAACAGATTTTCATCTGACAGACAATTTTCATGTCAGTTTTAAATCTAAAGCAAGCATAGAAAGCTAATCAGCTAATTCTCAAGCTTCAAATGAGCCAAGACCTCCAATGTTCACATCGAGGCGTTAAGACTAAAGACCGCACAACGAAACACACTGAAAGTTTTTCCTTTGTTTGTTTCTTTCTGGTGGTTTTTATAGTTTGTTTTGTCACTTTGTGTTGTTTTTGTTTGTCTGTGTTTGTGTCCTGGTTTTTGTCTCTTCATGGTTAATTCGTTGTCTTTTTGTCTGTTTTTGTCTCTTTTGTAGTTGCTTTTTGTCTCTGTATGATATTTTGTTTCTTTGTATCCAGTTTTTGCCTCTTACTGTTTGATTTCTTCCTCTTTGTGTTTTTTGTCTTTGTTTTTGTGGTGTTTTTATTTGTCTGTGGTTGTTTTTTGCCTCGTTATGCTGGGTTTGTTGTTTTGTTCTGTTGTTTTTGGTCTTATGTTTTGGTTTGTTTTGTATGACATGGGTTTTTTTGTCTCTGGTTTATTTATTTGTAGGGTTTTTTTTGGTTTTTTTTGTCATTTTGTGTCCTGTCTTTGTCTCGTGTTGGTTTTCTTCTCTTTGTATTTGATTTTTGGCTGTTTATGTTGTTTTTGGCTCTCTGTAGTTGGTTTTTGTCTCTGTTTTGTTTTTATGGTTTTGTGTCTTATTGGTTTTTGTTTCTTTTTATCTTGTTTTTGCCTCTTCGTGTTTGTGATTTGTGTCTGTTCGTGTTATTTTTTTTCTATGGTTCCATGGGTTATTTATTTGCCACTTTGTGTCCTTTTTTTATTTTTATGTGATTGTTTTTGTTTCTTTTTATTCAGTTATTGCATCTTTCTATTCAATTGTTCCCTCTTCGTGTTTGATTTTTTCCACTTTGTGTTGTTTTCTCTCTGTTGTGGATTTTGTCTTTCGGTTGTCATCTGATCGCGAGCGGTCACTCCACACGCAGTTTTCTGATATTAACACAACTCTCTTCTAACTCTGCTGAGGGGGGTAGAAGGGTGGCAGCAGGAGCCGATTCTGATTGGCTGGCCCTGTGGCCCCTCCCCTGCAGGTGGACTGACAGGGTCAGTGTGTATCGTGCATGTTCGCGACGCCCTGTCGTTTTGGGTTTTCTGCTGCTCGGCTCGGCGCCGTCCCGCAGAGCGTCACTGAGTTCAGATGTGTCCCTGCAGCTGTACAAACGTGTAATTCAGAGTGCCCTAATGGGGGTCCACATCAGACCTGAACCTGGATTGGGTCGCTGCAGGCATCTCACATAACCATTACTGTACAGTTTAGCAGCTGACTGTTAGTTCCTCTGTGGATTAAAACCCATCCGGCAAGCTTGAAGTCAAGAAAATGGAGGACTCTTTGAACATCTTTAGTTTCTGAAACACTATCAAAAAGTTCAAACATGATGAGCAGCAGACAAGAACCAGTTTTTTAATGTGGTACCAGAACGTGGTGGTTTAATGATGGCGAGTTGTGATTGAAGCAGACGGGCTTCTCTGCTGGAAACTGCTTCTCATTTGACCAATCGCATCACTGCGAGCTGCTGATGTCAGACAGCTGGACCTGTCCTCTGACCCATCACTAACACTAACTGTAGTAACACTCAGTCGGCTTTTTGTCCCCAAAGGGCCTCTATACCTCCGCTCATCTGAGCGCAGATGAACACCACATGATTGTCGCCTTCGAGCTGAAACAGGAAAATTAATCATCGATTGATTTATTAGAGACAGATCAGAGAACATATGATACTTCCTCGGAAAAGACTCGCTTTTACGGCAGTCCTACCTGAACTTGATCTGTTCAGGGTTCCTCCTGCTCGAGCAGGAAGTGAAGCGAGTAGCTGATCTGGGCTGGCACTGAAATCAGATTGAGGCTGAGGAGTGACGGCTTCTGATTTTAAATAATTTCTTTCACAACAAAATCACATAAATCATAAATATGATCTCTGTATTTTAGCTGAACATGCTGAAGTCTGCAAACATGGAATGAAAAGTGGAAAATTTAAACAGATAAATGGTAGATCGTCCAGGCTTACAGAAGCTTGTAAACCATAAAGTTGTGCTACGTGAGATAAGTGCAAAGACAAAGTGCATTTAGTGAAAACAATAAGCTGTCACACAAAACTGGACTAAAATAAAACGTAAAGAAAATTGTGTGGGCTGTCACAACCCAGTGTACTCCTAGTGTCAGTCCCAAGCCCAGATAAGTGGGAGGTTTGCGTCAGGAAAGGCATCAGGCGTAAAATCTGTGGGAAAGTAGATGTGCAGATCCATCCATGGCGACCTCTGGGGAAAATAAGGAAGCAGCCGGAAGTACCTGTACTGTCCGGTCCAAATATGGTCGTTTGTGACAAACCTGTAATAAAATATGAATATAAAAAACCAACATGGCACGAGCCAAGTTACTAATGTTAAGTCACTTTGAGTGAGCTAAGGTAACAATTGTGTGACAGCACAATGGCTTTGTCCATGTTTTATAAAGTCTGTGAATAGAAGGGTACAAATATTAATTGGATGTATGAAAATACAGATCACATCTTGGAAAATAAGAAGTGAAACGGAAAATGCAGCAGAAGAGGGATAAAAAGATATGCCTCAGTTTGATGCTCTCCTGCTGATAAACAGAGTGATGAAGGAGCCAATTAATAACGGTGACGTCGTTCTAAGCTGGAGGATAAAAGCTTCTGAGGAAGCTCGACGATGCTTTTATTGAATTTTAGGGTTTCTGATGGAAGCTGGCTGATGGATCAGCAGCCGCATTTTACCAGTTAGAGCGTTTCTTCATGGATGTCCATAAAGCTGCAAATAAAACCAATCGATCGATACATTTCTGTGGTTTGCTGATGTTCAGCAGGCTGGAGGCAGGAGGACAGCAACGACTGTAATCTTGGATGATCCGTCATCTTAAATCTCCACATTTTGAAAGAGTGAAGCAACACAGGCAGAGAAGCTTCACACGTTAGCTTCCTGTTTGTTTCAAATGAATGACAAGAGAAGCTCCTCTCAGCCTTCGTTGCAGCTGCCTGTTCAAACCTGCAGAAGAAGAAGAAAGGCGCAGGGAGGGGTGGGCATGTATGCGTGCGGGGGCATCATGCAAAAGTGCATCCAGCTGCTGTGATGGAGCTGAGTGGAAAGTTTGAGCTGCAGGCGTGTGTGAGCACGCAGGTCGAACGAAGAGCAGCGATGACGTAACAAAGACTGAACGTAAAGCCCACTTGCAGCCGCTCGGGTACGGACGTGCCCCCGACAAGCCCAAATATGGTCCGAACGCCTCCTCAGGCCGCAGTTATAGCATCTGTACCTTCACTAAAATGATTTCAATCTGACTTTCAGATTCAAACTGACATCAGATTAAAATAGAAAATCCAACCACAGTAAACGGACCATTAACAATCACTCCAGCCGTCCAAATCCAAACACATAAAACCTCTCAATCGTCTGAAAGATATTTGAACTACCAATAATCCCAAAGGTTTTTATTGCTGTAGCAGTCGGCTCTGTTACCAACAGTCACACCTGTTTGTTTGTTTGTTTGTTTGTTTGTTTGTTTGTTTGTTTTTATTTATTTTAATCTCAGATCTGTGTTTTTGTGCAATTGAATTTTTCTCATCGCAGTTTTTTGGGGTGTTTGAGGAATTTTGTTTTTCAGGGATTCCTCACAGTTTACTTACCAATGTCATAAGAACATAGAGGAATGTCTCTGTTTAATGGCCTGACTGTTACCTGTTAGTCTTTCTCCTGCACCAATCACGAGTCAGTGGTGTGTCACCTGAGAGGCCTAAAAGCTTGAATGAAACCAATGTTTTATCAGCCTGTCTCGTTCTCAGCTTGGACGGATTTTAGTCAAACCGAAAGCAGAGATGACATTTTAAAAATGTGCTGGGGGAACTGCTTCACCCTCTCTGTAAAAAATTACACAATTGCTTTGTGGCCACAAATACGTTCACATTTAAAAGACAAAACCCTCTGATTTACTGGAGGAGGAGAAGGAGGAGTCAGGTTTCTCTGACCTGCTCTGTTTTGTCTGTTTTTGTTTTTTCTCCCACAGGCTTCAAGTTGAAGCATTTCCTGCGAGACAATGAGACTCTGTCGAGTTTTCTGTTGAGGAACGCCTCCTTCCCCGAACACAGCGTCCAGCAGATCACGGAGGCCGACGTAAACCTGCAGAAGGTGAGGAGGCATTCTGCACATGCTCAGTCTGACCCCTGTGAAGCCTCGCTTCTGTCAGTCTGCCCCAGGGCAGCTGTGGCTACAACTGTAGCTTGCCTCCACCAGTGTGTGAATGTGAGAGTGAATGAATAGTGGCATTGTAAAGCGCTTTGGGTGCCTTGAAAAGCGCTATATAAATCCAATCCATTATTATTATTATTATTATTACATGGATACGAGCAGCTGGAGGAATTTTACTCCAACTTTCATTCATGAGAAAACTAACAGTGTGGAGTAAAACCATCCACAATATACAAGATAAAAAGTTGACAGATATCAGATGAAAGTCTGAAAATATAGGTAAAATTTAAAAAATATATAAAATGCAAAGAAACACAACACAGTATGGCGTAAAAGAAGAAGAAGAAAGTGTCAGACTACATAAAATAAAAAAAAAAAAAAATATGCAATAAAAGCTGGAATATTATGAACCGGTGTACAGAACACAAGAAAGAAAAATGCAAATATGAATTAAGTGGAGAGGTGGAATAACAATAAGGAGGAAAAGTTCGTGAATGATTAAACACTTGAAATAAAATTTGCTAACTTGCAGAAAATCTGCAGAGTATATGGAATAAAAGACTGAAATGTTGGAGTACATGTTACACAGTAAAACATGAAATAAACACAATGATTGAAACTAATTTCAGAATATTAAAGTCAGACTATATGAAGCGAAACCTGAAGATAAAGAAATCCCTCTTTGGCCTCTGTTTCTGTCTCAGGTCCTCCTCGGGGGGTTCGGGGTCCACCTGAGGGACATGTGTCCCAGGAAGGGGGGCAAGCAGAGCCTGGAGGAATTTGTGACGATCTCGGACAAACAGGTGTCGGCGATGGTTCAAGAAAAGATCTGCCAGGCTCCGCCCGCCTGGCTCGACCACGCCGAGGAGCACTTTCTGGACAACTTGGACTTCCTCAAACCCATCCGGGTAAATACGGCCCTGCTAATCCACTGATATGATTCATGTTTTGCTCATTTAAAGCAGGTTTTTCATCCAGAAACTTTTAGAAACTTTTTCTCCCAGTGTGAAACCACCTCCTGCAGCGTTTCAGCTTATCCTGTATGAACACATTTCAAATCGTGACTTGTCTGCTTTTCTGTTAAATACTTTCTCAGATATAATGATCCTTATAGATGTCAAACACTTGAACTGGCACACTGAGCACTTTTTAGCCCCGAGTTCTGCCTGCAGGTGTGTCTTTCAGGCTGTCTCTAACATACTTTAAATAACAAACTTGTCTGAAAACGTGAATTTTACACTGGAATAGTCCAAAGGCATTTTTTCCTCCCCCCCCTCCGTTCAGGTGACACAGCAAAGGTGTGCTGGCGTGTCCTCAGCATATTAAATGTGTGTGTGTGGGAGGAGGCGTGCCTCGGCCTGTCCCAGCTCTTTACAGTCTCAGTTTTCGTAGCCCGGAGACCAGTTTTAAAGAGTTTGAAGGATTCAATGCAGCCGTATGTCACAAGAGGCCTCAGCCTCTTTTGTGTGCAGAAATCTACGAGCACTTCGAGTGACTGCAAAGCTGAAACCGTGCGAGTTTCCACAGCAGCACAGAACAAAGTCCGTGAAAATCCAGCAGCCTCGTCTCAGAGAAGTCATAGGTGTTTAGCTAGTTATCATTATAGGAATCTTAAACAGAGTGAACTAGACTTAAAAGCCAGATTTTAGGGGAAAATCCCCCACACATGCCCATTATTGCCGTGCATTTATCTCCAGTTATGACACAGCAACTTTTAAAACTTGATTAAAAATCAGACAAATGACAACGTTCGGAGAAAAGTGGACAACACGAAAGCAAAGAAATGTTAGATACTCAGAGACAGAGAAGTGAAATCGTCACAAATATGAGCCAAAAATAAACAACAGCGAGCAGAGTTCAGGTGATCTGCTAGAAGTGCAGAACACCTAAAGAGTTCAGTTTGCTGGACGAGTGCTAAATCTGTCTGTTTACAGGATCCAGAGAACGTTCGTATGATGACTTATGTCATCACTCAGTATCTTTCAACACTGCTAGGAAGGTCTCTGTCTCATCTGACTGTGAAACCTGTAAAAATAAAAATAACTAAACTGAAGATAGATGAGTGGGTTATTATTTATTTCAGCCAAGGTTGAGCTGAAACTGAAAATGTCTCTTTGTGTCTTTCAGAGGGACGTCAGGGCTGACCCCGAGGCCGTCCAACAGGTCGCCAGGGCAACCGACAACCTGCTGGATAGTCTGGGTTCATTGGCAGTTGAGGTAAGTCATCAGCAGGAGCTCAGACCTTTATTAGTACGATTAATATCTCAGCAGCCGTGTTATTGGTTCACAGGTCCAGTTCAGACACTGAGGTTTAGCTTAGCATAAGCTAGCAGCTTAAACCACCTGTCAGTCAAAGAGGCCACTCCCCTTTTGTATCAGGCTCTGAAGGGGTTTATTTTTGCTTTAAATTGGCCTCTTTGGGGACTGGCTCACTGCTGGAGCCTCTGGTGGACATTAGAGGAACTGGAGCTTTAGCTTAACTTTTTATCCCTTGATTCAGGCTGATGCAAAGATCATCAGTCAGTTTTTCTTTGTGTCTTTTCATCATGTGCTTTTAATGATGGTGTTTGTCTCACGAACAAAGATCAGGGCACAAAATATCACAGTCAGCTTTTTACTGGACATGCGCGTCACCCAATCGAGTCTTCCGGGCCACGTCAGCACCATCAGGGGCCACTGGGTTTACTTGGCAGCTCCGAGTGTCTCTGCGAGTCTTTGTGTCCAGATAAAAGCAGTTTCCCTGCAGCAGAGACAGACGAGTTCCCAGCTGAACAAAGACTCAAATGTCTCAGTGGGTTTTTACTTCACAGCCGCCTCAGGAGGAGAAGGCACGAGTCCGAACAAACAGCAAACACTCAGCGTCCGTCTACGTCCTGCTGAGACGCTGAAGACCGCAGATGGCTGCATGCAGCCTTTAGTGACCATGTTAGAGGTCACAGAGACACTGAGGGGGCTCTGAAAGCTGCATTGTGTGGCAGAAAGTGGTTTGCGACACATCTGCAGCTCTGCAGAGCCTCCAGCCTGGGATTACAGTGGGAATAGACTGGAAATAAAGTTTGAGTGGGAGACTGTGGTTGGCGTGAACAGTTTGATAACCAGAGTAAAGTTCAGTTAGACTTCCCCAGATTGTTGTTTTTTGCCCCGAGGTTATCACACACTTTAAAACACACAGTACACACAATCGCTCTGTGGGCTAAAGTGAAAACATGTGACAGAGTGGTTTGTTTGGTTTGTGCAGGCGCTGAGTCAGGGACAGGATGAGTGTGATCCTGTGAAAAAGGGATTTAAGATGGGCATTATTGAACTGGCAATCCAGGAAATTACAACATTTAGTTTAAAAAACCCAAACAGCTAAATAACTTTAACAATCTTATCTCCTTCGTTCTGCTTTGTTCTCATGGTCAGAGAGGAAGTGTTTTTCCCAGCACTGCATTAAAAATCATGTGATGAAGAAAGAAGAGACACTCAGCTGTGATGGGACCATTAGAACAAAACCCATTTTACATTTTCTGTGAAAAACTCCCAGTTTAAAATAACTTTATTCAAACATCTGGAGCTCCATCTGTTTGATAGGATCCCAGTCATATGAAAAACACATACAGTGTCTCCCTGTCCACAGGTAAACACGTAGTTTACACGCCCACGCTGTCAAAACCTGACCTACTTTCAAGCGTCTCAGCTGTGAGGTTTAAAGGCGATATGTACGGGATCTGATGATACGGCGACAATAAAGTAGTCCTTGTTTTACTGCCTGGTTAATATATTTATTTGTTTAATCAGTTCATAAAAGAGTGCTTTGAACAATAACTTTACAGCTTTAACATGAATGGTAAAACATGCCTGTCTGAATTTCCCAGAGCCCAGGGGACACACTATAGAAGCACTGACAACAAAGGCTGGGGACAGTAGAGAAACAATAAACATGCTGAGGACAAAAACAGGAAACCCAGCGTAGAAATACTGGAAACAAACTTTAGAGATACTCGACACATAGTACTCAAACTTTTGCAGATAATCCGGATAAATATTGAAGAGGCGGTGGGGACAAACTGAAGAAATACTGGGACAAAACTGTAGACATATTGAGGACATGTTTGGGACAATAACTACCCTTTTCCTCAGATTGGAGCTGCAGCAGTTTCACTTCTGCTGATGCCGCTGACCTAAAGTAACCTGCGGCTCTTCCTCGTTGAGGTCCCTTCCTCCTGAGGCAATAAAAATAATATCATCTGAAGCTCCCTTTACCTTTCCTCTATTGGTACTTTTTTAATGCTCATATTTAGATTCTGCCAGCAGGCACCAAAACACCTGTGGTGTTCCGGTCAGATTATAACCTTTTCATTTAGAAGAAACTCACGTTGTTACAGAAGAATGTCTTCTTTCTGGTTCCTATTTTGTGACACACCTGGGGAACATCTGTGAGCTTAAAAGGACCTAATTACCAAAAACAGGTGAAATAGCAGAACTGGAAAGATTTTGAGTCAAACAAGCAAAAGTTGATGCTCAAATCTGTAAATCTGTTTGGTTTATTCTCCTTTAAATGAGATATTTTTAGAGACTGAGCAGACACATAAATCATGATGTGGTTTAAGGACCGAATGATTAATCTGTGAGCAGAAAACCAAACTGCTTAATGAGTTATCAGATATTTTGGTTACAACTGTGAGACTTTTAAAAGCTACTTCAAATTAAGCATGTGGACCTTAAACCTTGTTTTTTTTTTTTTACATTAACTGGATCAGCTCTTTGCATCTGAACTTTTGCTTTGTTACATCACTTTTGTTATGATATGTATAAAATTAGTCTCAGCTTCAACAGGAAGCGCAGCCAGACACGAGTTTACTGTCAGCAGTTTTTAGCTAGGGGAGAGTTCAGCTTCATTCTGTGATCCATTTTTAGCATGTTCAGTTTTTAACCTTCGGCGAATGTCTATAATTCCTGAGTTCAGACTCTTTTTAAAGTTTATTTCATTTTTAATTACGCATTGTTTTCCACTTGAGCCTTAACTTTGATATTTTTCATTTATTACATGTTTATATATTTTAATTTAGAATTTTTATGTAAATCTAGCGCTGGTTCATAACAACAGAGAGAGAACCCAAACATTGGGTCAGGGAGGAGCATCTGCCTTGACCTGAGGGGTGAAGGAACAGAGAGGAGAGTGTAGATAGACAGGGCAAAACACAAGCTACAGTCAAGTGCAGACAAAATGTAACATTTTGAAGAGGGAAGTGGATGCTCAGTGCATGATGGGAAGTCTCCCATCTCCTTGAGCATATAGCAGCGTAAATTAAGGGAGGGTTCAGGGTTGCATGATCCAGCTTTAGCTATCAGTCCAGTCTCCCTCGACCAGTCTGACCAGTATCTTCTGTCTTGGGTCTACAGTTGGCCAGTATGAAGAGCTGGATCGATCTGAGGAACGAGATAGTCTTCCTGACGCAGAACGCCACTTCGTCGCCCAGCACCATGTACCAGGCCGTCTCCCGGATCGTGTGCGGTCACCCTGAAGGCGGCGGCCTGCAGATCAAATCCCTCAACTGGTACGAAGACAGCAACTACAAGGCTCTGTTCGGAAACTACAACAGCAGCGAGGACGAGACGGCGTCGCTCTATGACAACTCCTCCAGTGAGTCCTCGGGGTCATCCTCGGACCTTCCAACCCCAATGAAGCTTTTGTATTCAGTAGACAAACATTCAGCTAATACAGCCCATGTCAGAGAAACTAAACTCTTGCTATATAACAGCCTCCTGTGAACAGATATATGTCCGAGTCCAAGAATAAAAACACTGAGGTGGACATGAGCTATTATGTCCACTTCAAGTACTCTAGGTGCTTTTAAAGCCAGACTCTGATACTTCTGTATTTATTTTTCTTTGTGTTATCGTGATTCCTGAAACACGCCTGCTACATGTATGTGGTAACCTCCATCACGTGTGTGTTGTAGCTCCGTACTGTAACAGCCTGGTGAAGAACATGGACTCAAACCCCATGTCCAGGATGATCTGGCAGGCCCTGAAGCCCCTGCTGTTAGGGAAGCTCCTGTACACCCCCCACACGCCCGCCACGCAGAAGATCATCCACGAGGTATGATGTCACTTCCTGTGCAAAAGCTTCAGACTGCAACTGATAGTAACCCAGGGTAAAAAGACTCATGTCTGTGGTGTGTTTAGGTGAATCGGACCTTCCAGGAGCTCGGTGTGTTCAGGGAGCTGGGGGGGATGTGGGAGGAGATCAGACCCAAAGTCTGGGACTTCATGGAGAACAGCGAGCAGATGAACGTGATCAGGGTAAGCAAGCTCCGCCCACCACCTCACGTGTTCTTCATCATCGATGTCTTTCTAACTCATCTGCTTTATTTTAGACAAAATGTTCTCATACCTTTTCTTGTTTCCTTTCTTCTTTCCTTCCTATCTTTCATTCAGACTCTGCTAAAGAACAACATCACCGCCGGAGTCTTCCGCGCTCAGCTTGCTGACACGGACTGGACCGTAGAGGACATCTCCAACTTCCTGTCCAAGCAGGCAGATAACCAGCAGCCACCAGGCAGCTACCTCACCTGGAGGGATGTGTTCAACGAGACCGATCAGGCCATCATGAGCATCTCCCACTTCATGGAGGTCAGTATCCAAGCATGCAGGGAAACTGGCTGTAGTTGGTGTGCACAGATCACATGACCGGATCTGTGTCTGTCTGTATTTTAAGTGTGTGAACCTGGACAAACTGGAGCCGGTCTCCAACGAAGAGAGAATGGTGAACGTGTCCATGAAGCTACTGGAAGACAGGAAGTTCTGGGCAGGGATTGTGTTTCTGGATGTCCCTTCCAACGCCACAGAGCTACCTCCCAAACTCAACTACAAGATCAGAATGGACATCGACAACGTGGAGCGGACCAATAAGATCAAAGACGCGTAAGGAGCCACACACACACGCAGATAAAAGTGTCCCGTTCCTCATTCCTAAATTCCAGAATTTACTCCAGTAAAGCCAGCACAAATAGTTTATAGGTGGGTTTGTATACGGTCCGTGTGAGGACTCGCCTCTCAGTCAGCAACAGCCAGGACATCCCCGTAATGTAAAGCATTTAATTTCTACAGGTAAAAACTGTATCTGAAACTGTAGAGAAAGCATAAACAGTATGTGGGTGAAAGGTTATCTGATGCTCTGCAAACCAGAGTTTTAGGTTTGTTTTTTAAAATTAATTGGAGCAAATTTTAACACTTAACATTTGTCTTATAATAATTACATTTTTACAACAACAGTTTTTTTTAATGCACTTTTAAGTTACAGACCTTGCAATGCAAAATAATGCATTTGAGGTCTAAATTGACAAAGTCATGGCCTTGGCTCCTTTGCTTGAGCATTACCTTTCTTTCAGTCTTGTACTGTTCCTTCTGTAGCTCTTTAGCACATCCTGCTGTTTAACTAGCAGCACTTCCTGCACTCTGTCCTCCTTCTCAGATACTGGGACCCGGGTCCTCGTGCCGACCCGTTTGAGGACATGCGTTACATCTGGGGTGGGTTCTCGTACCTTCAGGACGTTATTGAGCAAGGCATCATCAGAGCGGTGACGGGCACCAAGGAGAAGACGGGAGTTTACATCCAGCAGATGCCGTACCCGTGTTACGTAGATGACATGTGAGATTATTCACATCATTTCCCAGGTTTGGTCCCCTCCTCGCCGCTCTCGGTCTGTAACCCCGTCCTTCCTGTCCTCTGTCTCAGTTTCCTGCGGGTGATGAGCCGCTCCATGCCTCTCTTCATGACTCTTGCCTGGATGTACTCAGTGGCCATCATCCTGAAGAGCGTGGTGTATGAGAAGGAGGCTCGACTGAAGGAGACTATGAGGATCATGGGTCTGGATAACGGCATCCTGTGGTTCAGCTGGTTCATCAGCAGCCTGATTCCTCTGCTCATCAGCGCCGGGCTGCTAGTGTTGCTGCTCAAGGTGACGACTAAAAACCAAAATACATAGAAAACAGTGTCATTAGAAAAACAGAGCATCCACACATACACATCTCCAAGAATGCAATATTAATAATGTCCCATCTCTTCTTCTCGTGGTTCCTGTGCAGATGGGGAACCTCCTGCCCTACAGTGACCCCGGCGTCATCTTCCTCTTCCTGGGGTCCTTCGGTGTGGTGACCATCATGCAATGCTTCCTGCTCAGCACGGCATTTGCCCGTGCCAACCTCGCCGCCGCCTGTGGAGGAATCATCTACTTCACCCTCTACCTGCCATACGTGCTCTGCGTCGCCTGGGAAGAGTACATCGGCTTCGGGACGAAAGTCTTCGCTGTAAGGCTGCGCATCTTTTTCACAATTTTAATGTTGTGATGTGATGGGGCGAGTCACATGCCCACCTCTCGCTCTGCAGAGCCTTCTGTCCCCTGTGGCGTTCGGATTCGGCTGCGAGTACTTCGCCCTGTTTGAGGAGCAGGGAGTCGGTATCCAGTGGAAGAACCTGGTGTCCAGCCCACTGGAGGAGGATGACTTCAGCCTCCGCACCGCCATCATCATCATGTACTTTGACTCCTTCCTGTACGGAGTCCTGACATGGTACCTTGAAGCCGTGTTTCCAGGTGAGAGCTTTTCTTCTTCGTGTGTTTATTGAACTGCAGTCATCATTATTTAGCATGCTACAAGAAGTAATTGTTAGTTATACATTATTAACGGTTATAATCAACACATCCTTTGAATAGCTCATCCCCAGTTCTTCAAACTATCGATCAGTCCACAGGCTGTTTGTACACTGACCATGAAAAATCTCTGATACACAACAAAGACTCCATAAAGCACGTTCTGCTCCTCAGGTCAGTATGGGATCCCTCGGCCGTGGTACTTCCCCTTCACTAAATCCTATTGGGTTGGAGAAAAGGACGGAAAGTCCAACAAACTCCCACTGAATCGGAGAGGAAACCCCGGAGGTGAGATTACTGTGCTGCGAAGCTCCAGAACTTCCTCCTAAAAACCAACAACTGAGTTCTCTTTATTTTTAAACAGAGTTTTTAATGTGAAAGAGACTTCCTGAACATTGCAGTAAGATGTGTCTGTATGTCTGCAGCGGTGTGCATGGAGGAGGAGCCGGCTCATCTGGAGCCTGGAGTCTACATAGAGAACCTGGTGAAAGTTTACCGTCATGGTAAGAAGCTGGCGGTGGATGGACTGACGCTCGGCTTCTACGAGGGACAAATCACCTCCTTCCTGGGACACAACGGAGCCGGAAAAACCACCACCATGTGAGTCCGAGACACACCACACTGCTGATACAGATTCTGCCACAGGTCCTGGTGCAGGTAACATCCTCCTCTCTTTTCCCTGCAGGTCCATACTTACTGGCCTGTTCCCACCTACCTCTGGCACTGCCTACATCCTGGGCAGAGACATCCGGACAGAGCTGAGCGCCATTAGGCAGAGTCTGGGAGTCTGTCCACAGCACAACGTCCTCTTCAGCATGTGAGTGCTTTTCCTCAACATGCTTGTTATGCTGTCTTCGCTCCGTCTTTACCTCGATTGTTACGTGACCTTGCTCATGTTGTGGCACCTCTTGCAGGCTCACGGTGGAGGAGCACATCTGGTTCTACGCACGGCTCAAAGGCCTGCCAGAGGAACGCGTGAAAGGTGAGATCGAGCAGATCCTGCAGGACACAGGGCTGCCGCACAAACGCAACTGCAGGACCAGCACTCTGTCTGGGGGCATGCAGAGGAAGCTGTCCGTGGCCCTGGCCTTCGTCGGGGGGTCAAAGGTTGTAATCCTGGACGAGCCCACAGCCGGCGTGGACCCTTACGCCCGCAGAGGAATCTGGGACTTGCTGCTGAAGTACCGTCAGGGTAAGGTTCTCCCAGATTGGTCAGATTTTAGCTACTCTCTTCGTTTTGACTGGATTTTTAACGTTGGGTCTCCTTTCAGGCCGGACCATCATCCTGTCCACTCACCACATGGACGAGGCTGACATCCTCGGCGACCGCATCGCCATCATCAGCCACGGGAAGCTGTGCTGCGTGGGCTCATCTCTGTACCTGAAGAACCAGCTGGGGACTGGCTACTACCTGACGCTGGTGAAGAAGAACCCAGAGCCATCACTCAGCTCCTGCAGGAACTCTGCCAGCACAGTCTCCTTCACCAAGAAGGTCTCTGTAGAATTTATTTACTAGTAATGCTTAGCTCTGCAGTTTTCAGTAGTATATGGGTCTTTCTTTACACAGTATTCCAGCATGATTAATTAATTTTCAGCAGTTTGTCTGTTAGTGAAAAGTATTTTTGCAGTATTTTACCTTTACCGTGTAGTTGTCTCCTTATAGTATTTTTCTTTAGCATTTGGAGTATTAATTAGCAATATTAATTCCTGTGCAGTAGCAATACCTTAAAGTAAAACCATTTGTGTTTTAGGAGGAGGAGTGCGGCTCAGTCAGCAGCAGCGACGCAGGACTCGGCAGCGAACATGAAAGTGAGGCCGCTACCATCGGTGAGCTCTCTGTTCCCACAGAGCGTTTGATTGGTTCGCTGTCCGGTGGATCTGATTTGTTTTGTGTCTCCGTCTTCAGAAAATGGCCCAGCAGCATCCATCTGCAATATCCCCTTTGTACCCCCGGACGTGTCGCTGGTTTCTGCCTTGATCCTGCGTCACGTCCCCGACGCCCGCCTGGTGGAGGACCTGGGACACGAGCTGACCTACGTCCTGCCGTACAGCGCTGCCAAAGACGGAGCCTTCGTGGAGCTCTTCAAAGACCTGGACACGAAGCTTTCCGACCTCAGCATTTCCAGCTACGGAGTGTCGGACACCACCCTGGAGGAGGTGGGACACATTTGAGTAAAACTGATTTGTGAAGCATTCTTCTCGGTGAAACACCGTGAAGCATGAAAACAAAAGTATGACATTAGTTTTAATGTTTTATGTCACTTTAGATTTTCCTGAAAGTGGCTGAAGACAACGGAGTCGACACCGAAGTGACCTCAGGTGAGGAAGGAGTGATGTCTGACTGTGACATATCAAAATAAGAGCCTGAAATCACATTTCCAAGTTTTTTTGTTTAGACGGGACATTTCCTGTTCAGAGGCGGAGGAGGACTCATGCTTTCGGTGGAGGAGACCCTCAGAGCTGCTTGAGACCGTTAACAGATGATGACAACGATGACTGCAATGATTCTGAAGACCAAGGTACAAAAAAAACACAGCAAAGCAAAATTTATTCACAGAGAGTTACAATGGGATAAAATACCAGGGGCGCAAAATTCAAGGGAAGAAATCAAAAGACTGGAATTTCAAAATAAAGCGCCAACTGTACAAAGTAACGAGTGCAAATATGAGAAGTTTCTCACTTTTGTTGTCTTGTAACATCCTGTCTGCGCACTCTCAAAGTTTTCTTATTTGATCATGTGACCTCGTTTCCTCTCAGAATGCAAAGAAACCGACTGGCTGAACTGTACTGACGGTAAAGGCTCATATCAGGTGACAGGCTGGACTCTGAGGAGGCAGCAGTTTGTTGCTCTGATGTGGAAGCGGTTTCTGTATGCCCGGCGCTCCAGGAAGGGCTTCTTCGCTCAGGTATGCCGTCGCCAGCGATAAAAACCCGCTGCTGCTTTCTGATCAAACCGGCCTGCTGCGGCTCATCGGGGAAAAAAAATCTGTGTTTCAGATCGTCCTTCCGGCCGTGTTTGTCTGCATCGCTCTGGTCTTCAGTCTCATCGTGCCGCCGTTTGGAGTTTATCCCAGTTTGGAGCTGCAGCCGTGGATGTACCAGGAACAAGCGACCTTCATCAGGTACACGACTGCCCTGAACTCTCACTGAGTTATCCAGAGGTATTTCCTGCGATCTGACTGTGGTTGTGTTTTTCGAACTCTCAGTGATGATGCTCCTGGAAATGCCAACATGCAGAAGCTTTTAGATGCGCTGCTGAACGCGCCGGGATTTGGGACTCGCTGCATGGACGGATACACGATCCCGTAAGAAACTTCGACACCCTGGGCATTACATTCACTTTAAACTAGTCTTCATCAACGTGTGAGCGAATCAGCTTTTACTCACCTGAAACCTCACTACATTTTTTTTTTCTACCCTCTGTCTCTTCCTCTCCTCCTCCCTGTAGAGAGGCACCCTGTACGATGGGCGATGAGGACTGGTACACTCCTGAAGTTCCTGAAAGCGTCCTGGAACTCTTTAGCTCCAGAAACTGGACCATGGACGATCCCTCTCCAGCCTGCATGTGCAGCTGCGATGGCAAGAAGAAGATGCTGCCAGACTGCCCGGCTGGAGCCGGAGGTCTGCCCCCACCTGAGGTCAGAGCACGGGGAGTGGTGGGCAGATACGAAAGGAGGACACACACATTCAACCTCTATGGGATGCTCGTTTTACACCCAGTCAACTTGCTAATTAACCTCATTAGCTGGCAGATGTTCCAACAATAGGTTTTTAGTGTAATCGTTTTTTTAGCTGTAATAACTTTATCAAAGCCATCTTACTACAACAAATTCAAGACGAGCAATTATTTTTAATTTTAAATTATTTTGTGAAATAAATGCAGACGCTTTAAATGATTGTATTTACATTTTACACAGCATCCCAACATTTATTACTAGAAGAATTAGAACACTCAAATCATCCACTTTTTCACTTTGAGCTCTCTGAAGGGGAATTTCTGTAAGCTTAGAAAAACTTTGAAAAGAATCACCTGAACACACAAATTAGTTTTAACATAGTTTAAAAAAAACGCTATTTTGTGCATTTGGCCCAACTTTAGTGTTAGATTTACCTGACCTAAGCCTGACCCACCTGTGTGCAGCATCCTGTGAAATTGTGGTTAAATAAAAAAAGGGACTCTTCCTGTCGTTCAGATGAAGCTGAGTGAAACGGACATCCTACAGAACCTCACTGGGAGAAACATCTCCGACTACCTGGTGAAGACTTACGCTCAGATCATTGGCAAGAGGTAAGACACACACAGAGGACTCACCTGCTCACATACAGACACACACCACAGACACACACACACCCACACACACACACACACACACCCACACACACACACACCACCGTCACCACACAACTCACGCACACACACACACACACACACACACACACACACAGACACACACACTCAGCGCTCACACACACACACCACACACACAAACGCACACACACCACACACACAACACACACACACACACACAGCACACAGACACTCACCTCACACAACACACACACAACACCACACACTCCAAGACTCACCCTCACACACACCACACACACCACACACACAACACACACACACCACACAGCCACACACACACACCAACTGAACACAAGCCAGACTGAAAGTTTTTTTCTGTTTTCACAGCTTGAAGAACAAAGTCTGGGTGAATGAATTCAGGTCATTGTCTGGTTTTATTTTGAAATCATAAACACCATCTGTTGGTCATTTGTAGGTGCTCAGCTGTTTTCTTTTGGTATTTTTACAGGTACGGAGGCTTCTCATTGGGTGCCAGGAGCACTCAAGTCCTCCCTCCGGCTAACGAGATCGACGACGCCATAGAGAGAGTCCGAAAGATCTTTGAGTTAGAGAAGGTCAGTCAGAGAGAAACATGTTTGACTCATTGCAGCTTTTATTGTCCAGACATTCCTCCAGGCTGTCGGGTTTATTACAAAGCAGACGTTTTACTAAAAACACGCCGGCTTCAGGCTCGACTCACAGGCTGATGAACTCAAAAGACAATTACACCATCAGAATCTAAGTTGAGATGGTGGATATATTTTAGGTCAGAAATAATTTATCTTTAGTCTAATGAAGTTCATCAGAGGAAGGCCAGTCCACCTGTGTGATCCAGAACCAGCCCTTGGTTCTTTAAAGGGAAAGTAAGACTTTGAAATGTGACTGCTGTTTCCTGCAGGGAGCCGCTGCAGATCGATTCCTGGACACTCTGTCTGGCTTCATCAACGGTCTCGACACAAAGAACAACGTCAAGGTGAGAACACATGGTGGCGCCGGCCTCAGGAGTATGACTGCAATAATAACTGTAGTATTTTCAATGAAGGTCTGTTTGGTCTTTATACTATGAATTAGCGTTCCAGCATTTCGTGCTTTATATCAACAGGAGATATTAAGACAGTTTTTTCAGGGTTGAGAAACACTTAAGTTAAAATCGTTTTATAGTTACATTTTTTCCAATTATTGAAATCTAATAATACGAGTGGACTTTTGTGGACTCAACATGAACGTGCGGCAGGTAAATTGTGTGGTTTACAGACAACTTGATGTCATTTTTCTTTGTTGTTTTGTTTGTAATGTAATATGTTTTGATTTTATTACTAATTACATGTTAGAAACAAAACCATCAGTCCTTCAATCAAATATTTGACTCACTTCACCCACTGACAGCTGAAAGAGTCAGTTTAGTCAAACCTGCGGATTAAAACTGGTCATTCACGGCTCTGTTGGGAGGAGGGGACGCCAGCTAACATGAAGAGGCTGTTCACTGGTTTGTCCTTGAATCCTCTCTCCTCAGATCTGGTTTAACAACAAAGGCTGGCACAGCATCGGTGCCTTCATCAACGTGATGAACAACGCCATCCTCAGGGCAAACCTCCCTCAGGGGAGAGACGCCAGCAAGTACGGCATCAGCGCCGTCAACCACCCGCTGAACTTGACCAAGGAGCAGCTGTCCCAGGTCGCTCTGTGAGTGCACACCTGAACGACACACCTGTCGGCAGTCTTTGTTTGCACCTCAGTCCTCTTAACCCCCCCCCTCTTTGTCTCTCCCCACCACCTCCTTCTGCTCTTCATCTCCAGGGTGACGACCTCCGTGGACGTCCTTGTGTCCATCTGCGTCATCTTCGCCATGTCCTTCGTGCCTGCGAGCTTCGTGGTCTTCCTCATCCAGGAGCGGGTCAGCAAAGCCAAACACATGCATTTCATCAGTGGCGTCCATCCGCTGCTCTACTGGACCGCCAACTTCATATGGGACATGGTGAGACCCGAAACAAGTGCCCCTGTGTCCTGTGTGTTTGTGCGCTTGGGTGTTTGCTGATGCCTGCTTGTCTCTGCAGTGCAACTACATCGTCCCGGCAACGCTCGTCATCCTCATCTTCATCTGCTTCCAACAAAAAGCCTACGTATCATCCACAAATCTGCCGACCCTCGCCCTGCTGCTGCTGCTCTACGGGTCAGATACTGCAAAATACTGCGAAGTACTGCAGTGTACTGCATGCTGCCACTGTATCATACTACATCAGAGGCACCGAGCCAGTTTGTGCTCTAACAGAAACCTTTGTTTTCCTTTTTCTCCCAGCTGGTCAATCACGCCGCTCATGTACCCGGCTTCCTTCTTCTTCAAGATCCCCAGCACGGCGTACGTCGTCCTCACCAGCGTCAACATCCTCATCGGCATCAACGGCAGCATCTCCACCTTCGTCATGGAGCTGTTCGGAAACAACGTGAGTCCTCACGGACGCCGACGCTAGATTTCAAAACGATTCACAGATCGAATGAAAATAAACCCGAGAGCAGCGGTTTGACTTTCCATTCTTTTCAGGAAATCGGAGGAATCAACGACATCCTGAAGAACGTCCTCCTCATCTTCCCTCATTTCTGTCTCGGTCGAGGTCTCATCGACATGGTGAAGAACCAGGCGATGGCCGACGCCCTCGAGAGATTCGGTAGCTTTCCAGTTTCTGATCGCAGCATTTATTTATTTGTTGTCTGTAGTCAGTCAGCGTGATGTGAGGCTGTTGAATGGCTCTGTGAACGCTGTGGTCGTGTTCCAGGTGAGAACAGGTTCCGCTCTCCTCTGGAGTGGGACATGGTGGGAAAGAACCTGCTCGCCATGGCTGTGGAGGGAGTTGTCTTCTTTTTCATCACCGTCCTCATTCAGTACAGGTTTTGCATCAAACCCAAGTGAGTCAGCACACCTGGATCGCTTCATTTCGTCTTATGTAGACCAGTTTGCAGGAAAGCCGGTATGAGCACCGTGTTTGTGCGTCTATGTGTGTGCAGGCCGGTCAGTAAGCTCACCAAACTGGCACCTCTGGGTGAGGAGGATGAGGACGTGGCCCGAGAGAGACAGAGGATCGTCCACGGCCTCGGACAAGGAGACATCGTGGAACTTCGGCAGCTGACGAAGGTGCAGATTTTTATCCAACTTGTTTTTTCCACCTGAACCAAACACACAGTCAGAGGCTGAATGACGCTGATAAACTATATTAATGAAACAAAGCAAGTACTTCTTAAGAGCTGTTACCCAACGCAAGGAAATTTTAACACAGCTTTTCCAAACATCTGGTTTTATTTCAGATGCTTACGTTATTTTACTTTCCACACAGAAACAGAATTTTTTCACCAAAACCAGAAACTACCAGGGTCAAGATGATTAGCCCCCATCCTAACAGTCAGTTTTGTTTAATTTTTGCAGTCGTTTCTTGTAGTTTTTAACAAGTCTCGTGTACGTCTCCTGAGCAATCCCAGCCCATTCTTCTTTTGGGAACTTCTCAGGCTCCTCCTCAAATCTGGAGGAGCCTGAGAAAGAAAACCTAATGAGTCACTCTCTCTTTCTCCCAGATTATAACAAATCTGCTGTTGTGTATGTGTATTTTTATGATGCTTGTTAAACTTTATTGGAGATTGGAAGTAGTTTAATCCAAAGTAAATGATTCGTGACCGAGTGAACTGTGTCCTGCAGGTGTTTAAGAGGAAGGAGAAGCCGGCGGTGGATCGACTGTGTGTCGGGATTCCTCCCGGAGAGGTGAGCTCGATCTGCAGTCTCGTGTTTCAGTTCAGCCTCTAAAACCAAACCATCACCTTCATAAAAACGAACCTGTGAATGGTGATTTTAAAATGTGCGTCCTCAGTGTTTCGGCCTCCTCGGTGTGAACGGAGCCGGAAAGACGACCACCTTCAAGATGCTGACGGGAGACACCATAGTGACCAGAGGAGAGGCTTTCCTGGCTGGGAAGAGGTGAGGTCAAAGGTCTAAGCAGCTCAGAGCTTATTGGAGCTGAAACTTTCTGGGTTGTTGTTGTTGTTGTGTGTTGGAGTCGGGGATTGACCTGGTTTCCTGCAGATTTATTCTGAGGATTTAGTTCACTGAGAACTCATTTCACTTCACGTGGTTGGGCCTTAAAATTGGAGGCCATAAGTCGTAATTAAATAATTTAACCTCATTTTAAAAGAGAAGGTAGGACGATGTGTGACACGTAAAAAAGTTTCAAACAAGTGAGAGATCTCTGGATCGATCCTGAAATCTCTTTGGGGTTGTATCAGGAAGAACATCTAAGGTAAAAATCATGGATTTAAAATCTGTGGAGCCAGCCGCCATGTTATTCCAAATCATGAACACTGATTAATTAACTAAAGACATGAGCGTCTTCATCTCTGAGGGCTTTGTCTTCTCGTGATTTCTTCTGACTGTGCAAACAGAACCTGAGCTGAAGCTTTAACAGCCGAGCAGCTCATTACTGGCTGCTCGGATCCTCGTTCAGCAGCTCAAACAAAGTTGCTAAAACAAAGCCAGGAAGTTGCTCCATTATTTTATAATTGTCAGCAATTCACGTGTAGAGCTGCGCAATGTTCCCTGCAGGGCCTTTGCCCTCACACACCGTCCTCCATCCACCAAAAAGTCACACTAGGCACAGGTGCAGTGGTGGGACAGCAAGAGGATTAATCTAAATTTAAATTAAAGTATTTTTCTGCTCTTCATGCTAATATCTGTGTGTTTGCAGCATCCTGCGGGAGATTGACGAGGTGCATCAAAACATGGGTTACTGCCCTCAGTTTGACGCCATCAACGAGCTGCTGACAGGAAGAGAGCACCTGGAGCTGTACGCCATCCTAAGAGGGGTGCCTGAGAAGGAAGTGTGTGACGTGAGTGTAAACACACTGCCAACAGACTGCAAACACTCAAAAGCACAAAGCAAACATGCACTGCCAACACACATTGTAAATATGCAGTTTTAAATAATAAGACACCCTGAGCAACACACTGCTGTGCATCTGCTACCCATGATAATGCTCATCGTGATGATTCTGCTGCTGTTTGATTGACAGGTAGCAGAGTGGGGTATCAGGAAGCTGAGTCTGGTCAAGTATGCAGATAAAGCAGCTGGAAGCTACAGCGGAGGAAACATGAGGAAGCTGTCCACATCCATGGCTCTGATCGGAGCGCCCCCTGTAGTGTTTCTGGTAAGATGCACCTCACTGCCTAACTTTAGTTAAAGGTAAAACTAGATTGAAGTAAGATTCAGTAAGATCACCACGAGGGGCATTGAAGCAGAGCCACAGATTCACCGCAGGGGTCAAGACTGCAGGTTTTTCCTTTAATTTGTCACTCGTCTTGTAGCTGAAGAAACACGCTGTTGCACAACAGCAGCAGAACCAAGGCAGCCAATCACAGTGCAGATGCTTAACAGTAGGATTTGTGTGTGTGGGGGGGTGAGGTGGAGTTGGAAGGGTGGAGGTTGTGTAATGGGAAAAGGATTTAAAGGAACTGCTGAGGAAAACCGGAGTAGGAGACGGGAAGGTCTGAAGCACAGAACAACAAGAGCCGGTGCTTTGTCAGGTGCAGGTAGAGGAGGTGTGGCTACAATGACACTCCTCCCCCTCCTCCTCACCTTTACCTTCTGCTTCCTGCTGCATCTGTGGGCCAACCTCAACCTGGCTATCCTACTCGTTACAGGACGAGCCGACCACGGGTATGGACCCCAAGGCCCGCCGAGCCCTCTGGAACTGCATCCACAGCGTCATCAAGGAGGGCCGCTCCGTCGTCCTCACCTCGCACAGGTAAACACGAGGACAGGCGGATGGTTTCATGGTTAATGCGTCCTCATAGTGGGTCTGCCAGTCGCTCAGTTTAGTTGGTAGAGATTTTGAACGGTTGAGACATGTTTTTACCATATCTGTAGAACATTTTTGGCACTTTTATATTTCCAGTTCAGATTTATCTTTATTGATTCCAAAATTGCTCACTGTCATCAGTGACTAACCCTTTGGCTGGTGATAAAAACAGTAATAGATATCTACAAGCACAGCCAAACATTTAAATGTTAAACAGTTATTGTGAAACCAGCTGGCGTCCCCTCTGCGTGTGCTTATTAAAGCGGCTGTGTGTGTTTCAGCATGGAGGAATGTGAGGCTCTGTGCACGAGGATGGCGATCATGGTGAACGGCCGGTTCAGATGTCTCGGCAGCGTCCAGCACCTGAAGAACAGGTAGCGCTCACTGACACACGACAGCAGCTACATTTAAACACATTCATCCTCCAAATCCAGCTTTTTCAATTGTTCGGTCAGAGAAGTTTGTGCTCAGAGAGCCTCTAATGTGAGTTTATTTTAAATGAGTATCTTCAGTGTTGAACTCCCGGTTTTGTGCCTCAGGTTTGGCGATGGGTACACCATCATCCTGCGGGTGGCGGGGCCGAACCCCGACCTGCTGCCCGTCATGAAGTTCATTGAAAGCGAGCTGAGCGGCAGCACGCTGAAGGAGAAGCACCGGAACATGCTGCAGTACCAGCTGCCGTCCTCGCTCACCTCGCTCGCTCACATCTTCTCCATCCTGGCCAAAAATAAAGAGACGCTGAGGATCGAGGACTACTCCGTCACTCAGACCACGCTGGACCAGGTAGAGACTCGCACGCACCTAAGAAGGTACTAAGGGGGTGTGGCCTGCAGAGGCTCTGACTGATGTTTGTACTTTCAGGTGTTTGTAAACTTCGCGAAGGATCAGAGCGACGACTATCACTCCAAAGACAACTCTGTGAGGCGGAAGGACGTCGTCGTCATCGACCTCCCGGTACTGAGCTCGACCAGCGGAGCCTCGCATGATGGTGGCAGGCTGTCGGAGAGTGTCATGTGACCGCACTGTGAGGCTGAAGTTTCAGCCTGGACTTGACCTGCAGCAGAGAAGACACCTACCTCTTCTCTGATGTCACACTGATTTTTTAAAAAAATGGCGGTGGGCGGAGTCACCTGCTGCCTTATGCCAGTCAATGCAAATGATTTCCTCTGGAGGCGGGGAGCGCTTTGCCGACAACGCCGACTTAAACACTTGAACGAGTGCCTTCAGACCTCCCGCGGCTCCGAGACTCTTCTTCTCTTCCTGATTGAATGCGAAGAACGCGAGCGACTGTTTTTGGTGACAAACGATGAAGAATCCGAGGGCTGTTTGAAAAAATAAAATCACACGTTTAAAAAAAAAAAAAAAAAAAAAAATTGATTCCGTTTCTACTGTCAGACTTTATTTATATGTGTAGTGAAAAGAGACATGTGTAATTTGTTGTTTTATTTTGACAGAGTCATTAACTGTTTCCTGTAGTGTTTAACTGCCAATCAAAGCACCTGATACCGAGGAGACATGTACTGATTTTTATAGTTTTGTTTTTTAAAGAAAGGATACTAAGAAAAGCCGATTTGTGAGTTTGGGTGTGAAACAGTGAAATACCTCATCAGCTTCTAAAGCACACTACAGTATTGATGAGCAGCCTTGCTGATCGATCGGCGCTCTGATTGGTCGGCGAGCTGCTAAAGGTGACTCTCTGTGACTGCAGCACTTGAAGTGTTCAAACACCATCAGTTTGTCTTTGCACTGAAATCAAACTTGATCACGTTTATTGACCGTGCGGCTGATGGATGAAGAGCTGTTACGACCCGAACAACCAGGATTAAACTGAAACAAATCTCCTGCCTCCACCCGGCTCTTTACTTCGCTCTGACACACACACACACACACACCCACACACACACTCCTCTCTTAGGTTTTTTAAATCACTAACAGTAAAAAATGAATTCAGGTTTGGAAAAGTTCAGTTTAAAAAGCAGAATCAGTTTTTCTGCCACTGAATCTCACCCAGCAATCCTGAACACCACCTCTGTGAGGTATTTTGACCATATCCCTACAGGTAGGAGGCTTCTGAACACCTCCCTATCCCCACAGATGACTGGGAGGTGGTGTGTGGGGAGAGGGCAGTAAGGACGTCTCGGCGTAGACTGCTGGCCCCACTGATCTGAACCCGGATAACTGGCAGGAAGATGGATGGATGGATCCTGATGAATCTCCTCAGACCTCTCATATACACTCATGACTAAAAAATGTTTGTGGAAACAAAATTTGTGCCACTATGTTCTTTATTATTATTACTTTTTACATGTTTCTATGATGTAGTGAAGAACAATCGTGAGCATTTCATGTTTCAAAGGCTTTTATTAGCAAATAAATCAAATTTCAAGCAAAGACTTCTTCTGCTGCAGTTCTCTGTGACGTGCTGGCTATCCGTGCTGATCAGTTTGCGGGTTTCTGCTTGTCCACCCACTTTTTAAGGAAGAACCAAGTAATGTTACTGTTCATAATCCATGTGGCCAAAGGTTAAAGGCCCTGAGGTGGACATGCATAAAAATAAAGTCTAAACTGTAAAGACAGAATTCAGATTTACACACAGTTTGAAGTTTTTGTGTGAAAGAAAAGAAAACATGTTAAAACCAAGAAATCTTCAAATTCTAGAAATCTTAAGTTTTCCTCTTTATTTTGAATGCGATGCTTTCCCACAGGGTTAAATAAGCTTTTAGGGTCATTTCATCAGAATCAGCTGATTTTACCTGAATACTAGTAAAACTGCTATTACAGGAGAGCATCCATAGCTCACATCGCACCCCGAAGGCTAAAGGCTGCATTAAAACTTTGATGTTTGTATCACCACACGATGCCACCAACCTGTTATGGCGTCTCTGTGTCTTTTCATATAATATATTACTCCATGTTTTGTTTTTTTCAAGGTCAGCTTTGACCTTGGATCCCAACAATGAAGATCAAATGCTTAGTCAACCCAATGGCCTTTGTGTATTGATATAAAGTCTGAAGACTATGCATAGAAATTGTGGGAAGTAGAAAGTTTCTACTGATTTTCACAGTTGCTGTGACCTTGACCCGCGACCATCACACAAAATTTGAAAATGAAACCTTAAACTGTGGACGCCTGACTGCTAACAAACAAACAAACAGACCGATTACATGCTCTCTCCCTTTGGTGGAAGAACAGGGACTGGATGTTGATCCTGGTGTTAAAAATAGGTGAAAATGGGAATTTTCACATGTTCCAACTTGTTTTGAGCAGCCACCCATCACACGTGGAGACACAATGCCTTAAAAAGTGCATTTTGGATAAAATTTAAGTTTTCTCAGAAAACAACACGATCAAAATTACATTAAAAAGCTCCAGATTTTAACCCAGCTCTACTTGCTTCTCAGTTTTCAGCCTTTTTATATGTTGTCTTTGTACCAGATATTATCACATATAAAGCTAGTTTGGGCTGCTCCTTTATTCACAGCAGGTAGCTCCACACATGCCTGATGCAACCACTCTCTGAGCCAAATGAGGGACCTTTCACCTGTTAGGTGAATGTGTAAACTGCTCCAGATGTTATCGGATAACAGGCGTGAAATGACATGTAAATCATCTCCTTTATTTAAATATTTTTTAGTCCCAGCTTTGTGGAAAATAATTCCATCCATGAGCGGAAAAACAGTCCACAGAGTCTGAGAGGCACGTGACAGTTTATTTTCACACTTTGAAACTTTAAAGCAGCCAGTCAGTTAACCTAAAGCAAAGATAAGCCCCGCCCACCTTTTAGCTGTCGCCAACACTTGCTGCTGAGCACGTCTGCGTCTACAGAGGCCCAAGTAGGTCAAACTAAAGATCAGGTTTGCATGCTAAACTTTGTTCTGGGTGAGAGGCGGGCATCAGGACAGGAAGTTACTTCAGAGGCGAGAAAGGACACGGCAACATGAGCTGGTTCCTCTGAGAGTCCAGATTGACGATGTTGTTTCTCACTGAAAGACACAGATTATCGATTATTGATTAATGTATGAGGGATTTTTGTCAGTGTGCGATGTTATGATGGGCGGAGTCTCACCTGCAGCCACCACTCTGGCATCATGGTGAGCTGTGTGTCGGATTTCAGCTCTATGGTCGGGGCTCTCGAACCACCAGAGGGCGTGAACTGACGAGATGCACACAGTGATATTGTCAACCACTCACAGTCCCATGATCACTCACAGTGACATCGTCACCTCAATACCTCTATTTTGCAGTCCAAACTCGCAGTGGAAAGCTCCTATCAGCTTGCCGTACCCAGGTGCATCATGGGCATTGATAGCGGCCTGGAAGGCCTTTCCCCAAACTGCTGGTCCACCAGGACGCATCTGGAAAGAAACCAGCTCGTACACACCTGAAACAAACAAACAAAACAGGTGAGTGTTGACCAGCTGGGGATGATGTCACTGACACGTGAAACACAGAGGGCGGGGCTTACCACCCTCTTGCAGCGGACTTTGCAGGCGGCTCCAAGGAACCATATAGGTGACTTCGTTGTCCTGTGACGTCAGCATTGGTAAGGCCTTGGAGAGGTACTCTGACACCCAGGCGGGATCCTGAGCGAGCGTCGCCCGGACCTCTGCCCGCTGGGCGTAACTGTCTGAGGAGTGGGTAGGGACCCGTTACCTTTTAAAAGCCCCATGAAGAAGAAACACCTTCATATTGTGTGAGAGAAGAAGAAACAGGTCCTCACCATACTTCCATATGTGGAAGGCCTTGTTCAGGCCACCGTACTCAACGCTCCAGTAGCCGACCAGCTCGGAGTGGGCAGTGCGCAGGTGGATCTTCTCATTGGTCAGCTTGAGGAAGGCGGCATTCTGATCCGGGCGGATGCAGTAGGTGCGAAACTCATAGAAGGTTCTGTGTTTCTGCTGGGGACCGGTGCCGAAGTGCGCACGTGGCTGCAGAGAGGAGGGAGGAGTGCAGAGGTCTCACTCTGACAGAAAAGAAGGAGCATGGAGTTCATCGATACTCAAAACACATTCTGGTTTCTGTTGTCCTAAAATCAGCGTTTGTATGATACAGCAACAAGAACACGCAAGCCAATCAGCAAACAAAGAAACACATTTGGATCAAAAGGTCTGAATCATGGGCCAATGCTGCTGGGGCACGAGTCAGGGACCGATCGCCATTGGCTGGGTCACCTGAACGAGGACGTCTGATGTCACAGGACTGAAACACCGGATGACTTCAGGAAACATCACTGATGATGTGACTGCTGAAAGAAGTGTACAGAAGTGTGTACAGGGCTATACTCCCTCATAAACTGACAGGATGAAGATTAACAGTGTGAATGGGCAATTTTATAATAAATAAGCAAATGAGTGTGTACCATCAGACTGTTCTTTATCTAAATAAAATTGGGGTTGAGGGTCATGAAATTATTTCTGTTTACCTAATATCACTAACTCCTCTGTGAGATGCAGTTTTTCAGCATAACGAACCATCTAAGGCTGGAACCAGAACCAGAACTCCTAAAGCATGTTTAAGGTAGCAGGAGGTCATTTGTTTGTTTGTTTTGTTTTTAATTTGTCAGAGATGTTTCTTATTTAACCACTCCCCTTCTCCCATGCCTTTTTGGGTCCCACATTAAAAAACTCAAAACAATCTGTTTATAAGTCTGTATTGGGGGCATGTGAGCCCTTTAATCTGTGTTAGAGATATGACCAGTGTTAGAGGAACATCCAGAACCCAGCATGGGAGGACAGACACTGATAAAAATCAACACAAAACTGTCGTCATGGAAACGGTTTTAGTTGTATCCTGCTGCCACCTGCTGGGCTCCTTAAAACACTGCAGCTGAGGGATACGTGACCGTGGACCACAGAGCAGGCTCTGTTTGTGTCTCCGTGTGTACTCGTGTGCGTATTCACGTGAACCCACTGCTTTTCTGCTGCTGGTTAATTTTAAACTTGTGATCTTTGACCCAGATCAAAGCTCAGCAGGTCACACACGGAGCTCACAAACATGAAGTCTAGAGCAGGAATGTGCGTGTGCACAGGTTAAAGTTTACATGTTCCAGCTCGGATGTGCGTGCACTGTCAGGGTCAAGGTGCAGATTCGGTGCACTGACCTGCTGGGCTGGTTCTGGGCTGCAGCTGGACTCACCTGAGCAGCAGCAGCGGGTCTGAGGAGTAGCGCGGCGGACCTCAGAGAGCAGCTCAGCTTCAACATGTTGAGAAAGTGTCCGAAACGAGTGGAACTGCAGGAAGAAACTCAGGCAGGACGTGTGCAGATCCTCTATGAGCGTGAGGTCTCACTCCAAAGTACTTCCTTCCGCTCCCTCTCAATGAGATGATTCCTATCAGGGTTTTTCTTTTTTTCTTTTTTTTAATTCTACTGGTCAGTCCCTGGACACTGGCACTGGCTCTGCCTGATGTCTCTTCTTTCTTACCTGCCCCCTTACTATCCCTGTGTCTGATTGGACTGATGCACCCAGTCCCTGCTCCAATCCAGCTGCACCACCACCTACTTTACCACCAGCTGGGGTCATTGAATGAGTTACTCAGAAGGCTCCAACCACGCATGACAGTACCTTTTCAATGTACGTGGAGACACGATGAGGGATTTTACATCCACAGCAATCATTAACACATAGGTAACTTGGTTGTAGCTGCTAGCTGCCTCCAGGCTTCTCCACCTAACGAGTAAAGACACAAATAAGACTTAAATACTATCTGGTGACAAATATTTATTGTGAATTGTCTGTGCTAAAGAATAAAATAAGCAAATTAATTAAGGCCAATTTGTAAACACTTTGTTTTTGCTTTTTGTTTTTTACAGTTGTGCGTCTAAATTTAAGGCGGAGTGAGCTCTCCTGTCTTAACGTCTCAGATAGCAGGACATTATGACGTCACGACTTTTAAAACGTTTTCCATTTGGCTGAATTTATGAATTACTTTATTATCACTATCTCACGCGCAGTGTTTGATTTTTGATTGCTTAAAAAAAAAAATAAAGTAAATGTTAAGTAAATTATTATTTTTTATTAAACCGGAACATAAACAAACCACGTCACGTCCACAGGAGGAAGTTGAAGCAGAGAGGTCGGCTCCTCCGCGTGTGCTGAGTGCGCGTGCGGCAGTCGGGATGCTAACGATCCTGCAGGTGTGCGTCCGCCGCCACCTGTGGAGGAGCGCGTGTTCTTCTGCTGCGGGAGCGCAGAGGGGCTCTGGGGCCGCGGGGGGTCGCGGTCTGAGCCGGCCCGGGGTCCGGACCTGCACCGTAGACCCGAACCTGGAGGAGCAGTTCGTGTTTCTGGACTGCACAGGTGAGAGCGCAGGTGCTACAGGGATAAGAACAGGCTCAGCCCAGCAGGTGGTTAGCTGTTCTGCAACAGTTTAATGTGGAGATATCTCTGTTTATGTGTATCTCTGTATATGTGTTTAATGTGGAGATATATCTGTTTATCAAAGAGAAACACTAAAATCAAGCACCAGCTGACAGTTCAACCTTAACTGGAAAGTTGAACTCTCCGGTAATAGTTTTTTCTCATTTATTATTATTATTTCTGCTGGATCAGTAAAGGTATTAGCATAGCATTACCTGTCTGTCTTCTGCTATGTTCATATGATCAACAGGAACAGACGGGTACTACTAAGAATCTCCTAATAATGCTTTGAATACTCTTTAAAAGCTTTAGACCCTCCTGCTGTCTGCACACTGAGGTCTGCGGGATATTCCAGGAGTGGCAATGCTATATTTTTAGTGGAATGATTGGTTGGTGGTGGTTCTGTAACATAAGCTGCTCTGGAGCAGGTTAGGTGTGCAATCACTGAAAACCGAGCCTTAAAGCCCCAATTCCAGCTTCAGAGGACAGGTGTCTGCAGAGTTGCTGCAAAGGTGTCATGAGTCTATCTTCTTCTCTCCTGGTTCAGATGCAGATGAGGACTCCAGTCAGGAGGAGAAAGAGCTCCTCCATCAACTGAGTGCCACCACTTCCTCCTCCTCCTCCTCCGCTGCTGCGCCCGGATCATTGGTCGATACTCAGTTGTCCCCGCAGAAACACCTGAGGTCTCTCGAGCGTCAGCTGCAGCTGTTGAGGCATGGCGTCCTGAAGGAGCCGCAGGCAAAGCTGGACTCCCTGATCCAGTTCCATGATGTGGACTTCCCGTTGGACGAGAGCATTGTGGCTGCAAAGAAGAAAAAGAAGGCGGCTGTGGGGAAAGGCGAGCACAAGATCTACGGCACCCCCGACGTGGACGAGCCGGTCAGCGACACGTGCTGCTCAGGCTGCGGCGCCATGCTGCACTGCACTGCCGCCGCTGTCCCTGGCTACCTGCCCAGTGAGAAATACAAGGTGCTGGTTCAGGAGGGTCGTCTGAGCGGCGCCACCTGTCAGCGCTGCCACCTGCTCACCCACCACCACAAGGCCCTGAACCTGCAAATGCCCAAAGACCAGTACCGGGACGTGGTGCGGCAGATTCGCCCGCACAAGGCTCTGGTGCTGCTCATCGTCGACCTACTCGACGTGCCGGACTCCATCATCCCCGACCTGCCTGAGCTGGTGGGACGCAACAAATACATCGTTGTTCTTGGCAACAAGATCGACCTGCTGCCCGGAGACTCGCCGAACTACCTGCAGCGACTCAAGCGGCAGCTCTCTCAGTACTGCAAGGAAGCCGGCTTTGGCGATCAGGTGACCGACGTCCACCTGATCAGTGCTAAGACTGGGTACGGCATAGAGGAGCTGATCTCCAGTCTGCAGCGGTCCTGGAAGTACAAAGGCGATGTGTACCTGGTGGGCAGCGCCAATGCCGGGAAGTCGACGCTCTTCAACACGCTCCTGGAGTCCGACTACTGCAAGTCCAGAGCCTCAAACGTCATTCACAAGGCTACCATCTCACCGTGGCCAGGTCTGCACCAGACTCCATGTACATTTTCCCCAATTTATCGTATCTTTGTCTTCATCCAGATACAGAGAAGTCCCAGAGCATGATGGGAGATGTTTATGAATTTGAAGTGGCTGCTTCTTAATTCGGGTTGAAAAAAATTCTGTCACAAACAAATCTGTCAGCGATACATTCAAGACAAATGCTACTGCTTTTAGATTTTTAGTTAAATCTATTCCGATCATATTTATTCTTTTGAGTTTCCTGTTTTCCCGTAGAATGATTTAAAGGAACTTAGTTAACAGTTACTAATGACAGCTGCCCCCACGAGAGATGGTGTCAGAGAGTCTATTTTTATTTTAAGACATTTGGCAATAAAAATATATATATATATATATATCTAAATACTGTTTTAATGATTTAATTCTTCTCCTCTTCAATTATTTCTGATATTCTTGTCTCTTGGTTAAACTGTTGAGTTTCCCATCATCATGTGACTGTTTCCTCCTGCTGTGGTGCATTCAGGGACAACTCTGAACCTGCTGAAGTTCCCCATCATCAACCCGACTCCGTACAGGATGTTCAAGCGTCAGGAGCGACTGAAGGAGGCGTCGCAGCAAAAGGAGAGCGAGCTGTTGCCAGAAGAGCTAAAAAGGCTGCAGTACTTCAGCAAGCAGGGATACTTAGTGGGTAAGTGGTGAAGGAGCAGGAAAGACGAGGAGGTGCTTCCTGTCTGAACATGTGTTTATCTCTTCAGGTCGCATTGGCAGAACATTCCGGGTTGAAGGATTCAGACCGAATGAGATCCAGTTTGATCCTGACAGCCTGGCATTTGGAGAAAACGAAGATGGCGAGGAGACCACGACAGGTGGGCGAACTGATGCAGGAATCTGTCGAAAGCATTTTATGAGAATCCAAAAATGTTTAAGTGATCATTAATGAAGCTTTAATTAGTGGTTATCTTGCTGTAACATGCTTTACCTTCTTCCTGTATTCAGACTGATATTTACTTACTCCACAGGAGACTCCATTAATCTTCTCTCCCATCTAAGCCTCCAGTTGTGATGCTCATAAATTATTACAAGTCTTATAGAGTTTTACTACACTGCTGATTTGACCTTTGACCTCTGTGTGACGTTGCCTTCCAGCTGCCAGCAGGTCAACTGAGGAGCTGAGTCACAACGAGCTAAAAGACGCCCACTGGCTGTACGACACGCCGGGAATCATGAAGGAGCTTGATGTGAGGCTCATTTTAATCTTCAGGCTTGGAGCTAGTCCTTTAAGAAGACTTTCTTATGATTGGCTACCCTTCGTCCCAATTATTGTAGTCACCTGAGTTCATTCTCTAAGCAAATATCTCTGGAGTCACCCTTACACTTTCATTAACTATAAATCAGTGGCAGAAGCTCTGATTTTACATGTTAACTGTAAATGCCAGCCTCCACACAGCAGGGGGCACTGCTCCACTGAATAGACTTCTCCTCAGTGTGTTCCTGACATTGGATGTTCACAAATCTTTCTTTTCCTCTCTCTTTCTCAGATTCTAAACCTGCTGCATGAACAGGAAGTGAGGTTGGTGGTTCCCACCCAGGCCATTGTCCCGCGAACGTTCGTTCTGAAGCCCGGCACGAGTTTGTTTGTGGGAGCTCTGGCCAGGATCGACTTCCTGCAGGTGAGAAGAAGAAGCTGAACAAAAGAACTGAAATCCAACTACTGTGGCGAAGAGTGAAAAAGAGCAAGAGAAGCAAGCTGTTAGTCAGAGTGGAGGAGCAGCACCAGTGAGAGCGGACTCCATCTCCACTGAGCTGGATGAGCTAGTGACTGTAGTCCTCGAAGTTTGGGGGAGGGGGTAGGGCAAGGCAGAACAAGGAATACTTTTGGATCAGAGTCCAACAGCGGGATGAGGCTTGCTGGAGAGGCCACTGAACGTATTCTTCAGTCATTTATTTATTAATGAGTACAGGTGTGGTCACCTGTACCTGTGGGTGTGAATGTCACAGTTGGCTGGGGAAAAAATTAAAGGGAAAAATCCAAAATAAATTTCAAACTTGTCAACCTAAATCTTTTTTTCCTTTGAAGTCTTTAAAGATGTACAATAATTCCACTTTGGACAAAGAACACTTCAAGTTTCTGTTATCCTGACCACACCAACGAGCCAGTATCTGTTTAAATTAACCCAGATGTTGTTAAATAAATTGATACATTCATGATTGGAGATGTTTAAGGATTACAAATATCACAGTGGCACATGGACGTAAGCCTGGGCTCTGAAACGGCACCACTGGTACTTGAACATGTGGATGTTCCTGAAGCAGCTGCTGCCACAAATAGAAATGAGCTCTTTGGTGCTTCTGAGCGACTAATAAGTGATTGATAAGCTGCTGATCCGCGCTGTCCTCCACAGGGAGAAAAGTCCTGCTGGTTTTCTGTCATGGCCTCCGATCGGGTGCCGGTTCACATCACTAGCCTGGAAAAAGCCGACAGCATTTATGAGAAACACGGTGGACACGTGCTGCTGGGGGTGAGTTGCATGAGCCCTGCACAGTGCTGCTTTCGAGTGCCTGTGATTATTAATGCTTGTGTGCGTGCTGCGTTCAGGTGCCTGTCGGAGGCTCGGAGCGCATGAAGGAGTTCCCTGCATTGGTTCCTCAGGAGTTCAGTTTGGAGGGTCGGGGTTACCTGGAGGCTGCTGCTGACATCAAACTGTCATCTGCAGGTAAATTCATAAACATCACCTGCAGCACCTTCAGTGTCTCACCTGCCTCACCTGCCCATCTCTCGCACTCTCTCTCTGCAGGCTGGGTGGCTGTGACAGCAGTGGAGGGCGATCAGCTGCTGTTGAGAGTTCACGGGCCGCAAGCTGCAGGCTTCGGTTTGAGGACGCCGTCGCTGCTTCCTCACGTCATCTCTCTGAAAGGAGAACGTATCCGCAAGTCTGCTGCATACAAACCAATGAAAGCCGTGGGTCTGCTGCACAGCGGACTGTCGGCCGCCGGAACCGAGAGGCTGCAGGTGAAGAGGAAGAAGAAGAAGAAGAACTGAGCCAAGGGTAGAGGATGTGGAGGAGGCGCTCTCACCACCAAGACTCTCTGCAGGTGGTTGTAGCTCCACATCTAGAAGAACTGACCTCTGACCTCAGAGAATGTGATTCTGGATCAATTTGGCTTTGTTAGAGGATGTGTGTCGTTTTGTTAAATAAATATACATATTTCATACTGTTATCGTCAATGGCGTTTATACAGCTGGGTCTTAATGTTCTGACAGTGACAGGCTGAAATTCAGCCACAATAAATATGAAGTTATACTATCGAAATAAAATTCACACTTTTAAACCAACATCCTCACAAACTGGGCCTCCAGTGCCGTTTCCTCACCTCTTTATTTGTGGTTCTTAAATAAATAATTCACTTGTTTCCCCCGAGAAACTCCTGTTTCTTTCACTCTTTCTGGTAGACTTTAACCTCCTGGACAGTGTTCATCATTTGTTTTGTTATTTTCAGAGCGTCTTCTTTGAAATGGTTTATTTTATTGACGTTGCTCATAAGTGACATTAGACTTTGTATTTCATTAAGTTGTAAACTAATTTTCCCTGAGCCAGTTCTGCTAAAGGTCTATTCCTGGTAAAGGGGAGTTTTTCCTTTCCACTGTCACCACGTGCTTGCTCATAAGAGGTCATTTGATTGTTGGGGTTATCTCGCTATTATTGCAGGGTCTTTATGCTTGTTGTTGTGATTTGGCACTATATAAATAAAATTTAATTTGTTTTAAATGTAAGGTGTAAAATCAGAGGTCTAGGTGGAAATACCCTCACATTAAATCTTTTTACTATTTAAACTCGTGTTCACAAAAATCTGTTGGGAAAACTGTTAATTTGGGGAGTTTTGGTGTTAGCTGGTCATGATGCTTTGATTCCATTCTGTGCAAAAACACATCCATGTGTGATATTTTAAATGTTGTAAATATTTAAAGTCACACCAGATTTTCTTTGAAGTCTGATTTTTAGGACTAATGAGGCTTTTAATAGACTCAGAGCTCCGGTTAATTCTGAATATGTTCCAACTTTATTAAAAACGGGCAGACAGATGCTGAAGTTGCTGATAGTGTTTGGAAATCTTTATTTACAAAAAAGCAGAAGAAAGTACGTTACAGATTAAAGCTTTAATCGGTTAGTTTTTAGCTGAAGAGTGCACTCAAGCTGCTCACAATAACATCAGACAGTTAGACAAACATTTCTAATTTGATTTAAACCTGACAGGAGAAGACGTTTCATCTTGTTAAACAGGCTGCGAACCTTTGTAAACGATAAAGTTGGTGTAATATTATCTGATCATTTTCATCACTCAGTTACTCTGATATTAAGCTGTACATGGGGCATGGTGGAGGCCAAGGTGCTCAAGTTGAGGCTTCAAGACGGAAACTAAAATACAAAGTCTGTAGAAGCAGGAAGAACCTTCTGATCGCAGTGTGAATTAGCAACAAAAGCGGTTTCGGGACTGACTGGACGGACTTTTTGGCTCACGTAAATGTAGTGTCCTCTGAACGCAGCCCCAAATAAATTTTGTTCCTTTCTTTAAAAAGATCATTTTCACCTTTCTGTCACAGTTCAGTTAGGCTTAGAGATGCCTGAGAGCAAGCACTGACCGCAGTGCTTGCTCTGGAAGACTCGATGAGCCCCAATGGGCTTAATTACAGAAAAGATCAAATAACACCATCCTTATCGTTAAGTTACAGAAACTACACAACCTGCTGCTGACACAAACCTTTACAAGCAGTAACTCATACGCATGATGTCGTTTTCATTTGATAGTAATAAGCCTCTGTAATAATAAGTCCTCGGATGACGATCACTCTGTACAGTTGGAAAGAAAACACTTTGGCGTCTCCACTAAAAGGAATATCGCACTGAAACTGTAATGAAAAATAACCCCCCAACCCCTAACCATTAATGGAATTTAATGTTTTACTACAGCTGGTTTAATAACCAGATCTTTAATCAAAGCATTCACAAACTGGTGCCAGGGCCACACTAAGGGGAAAAAGGAATTTTGAGAATAAAATTCATCTTCCTGTTGGCGCCTCTATAATATGGGCTGTGCTGACAAATTTGCACAGTCTGGTGAAAAGTATCCGGAATTCAGCTATTCCAGTTAGGCACATTTGAGCAAACTCAAATAGCTGCTAATGCACAGATGCAAGAACATCAGTGGTCACAATAGTGAGAGGTCACCACAGGAAACGGTGAGACACTTAAAGTGTTTGATCCTGAAGGCGTGGGGCTCAGGTGCTATGTGGTTTGAAGCCTGCTCAACACACACACACACACACACACACACACTTTTTTTGTGGAAGCACAAAATAATTGTGTGAGCAGGTTTTCATCCTTTCAAAAATCTGGTTATTTTAAGTAGACTTACTATTTAGTTTGGTTTTAATCAATCTTTTCCATAAAGTAGCCCTAACACTAGTCCCTAACACAAAAATGGCATATTCAGTCCAAATGCAAAGTGAAGTTTAAGTGCAGCGTGATTACAAACAAAGTTTGGAAAAGGTTTGGGAAGAACTGAACACAAATTCAACAGATTTGCTTTGAGCTGTGTCGATTTTCCTGCAGACTGTCCATTTACTTCAAGCCAGAAATGGAGGAAAAGCCAGTTGCTAAATGATAAGGAGAGTAATCTTAGGACTTCATTTGAATGTTACATGACTCCAGGTATTGGTGAGGTTTATTAAGAAGCAGTCATGCCACTGGCTATTAATATATGTGATTGTGAAAAGGTCCAAAAACAATCCAGCGACTCTGCTTCAGGTTTTATTTGAACACGCCAAAGGAGAAAAGCATTTTTCTGCAGACTTGAACCTTCAGACGACAAATATAAAAACAAATGAGAAGAAAAGCGCAACATTTCAACAGCTGATTGTCAAAGGCACTGAATGTTTTTTTCTTTAAAAAAAAAAGAGGAAAAAATTCCACTTTTACACTAGAAAATCTTTCTTTTTTTTCCCTACATGGAGACTTCACGACACTGACAGGTTTAAAAAGGTCTCCAGATGTTCTGTGGAGGTCATGAAAATTGATATGATGTTAAAATTCATTGTATGTGCAACAGCAGAGTTGAGGTGGACATGATCTGAGAGAGAGAAAAGCATATGTACATGCCAGTGTGTCGGCTCAAACTGACCCTACAGACCAGACCAGACCAGCATGTAAAAGTTCAAAAGGGTCTGAGCACCTAACATAGCCCCCGACGCCTCTTCCAGGACTCCACAGGAGGAGGCGGATTCTGGAAGACCTTCCAGAATCCTGGAAGTCTTCAAATCAGCAAAACAAGAGCAAATCTGGTGATAACTGAATAGAATCAGCTGCTAAATTTAAAGAGTTGGTGCTCGGACACCAAATGATGAGACATTTGTTCAGTTTATACTTTTGTGCAGTCTTATTTCACACAACTGGAGTGTCTGCACTTTAAAGCAGAGACGGGTCCTAAAGATGCACAGCGTGCTGGATACAGCTCCTCATTTCTGGGAACTGCTGTCCATGTAGTAGACGTTCACCAGGTGGCGGTTCAAGTGGCGCCGATACTCCACCTCCAGGGGGAACGTGCGGTCGCAAAAGATGCACATGTGACTCTTTAGCTCAGTAGGAGTTGGGATCTCATCAGTGGGTGTTTCTGGGTCATTGGGCATCTTAGTCGACCCGGCGCCGTTGCCATTGAGGCCGGAGTCGTCGCTGCCCTCGGAGGCGCTGTCGCTGATGTCACTCCCTCCTTCGTGGCTGCTGTGGATGCCCTCGTCATCCTCGGGCTCGGTGGGTTTGCTTCGCTGCCCAGGGAGCACCAGAGAAGGTGGTGACTTGGGTTTTAGGAATGTTGGCGCAGGTTGTTCTTCAGCAGGAGAAGGCGTGTCCTCACCGGAGCTGCAGGTGGGTGAAATGTCCGTCTTCTCAGAGTGTTTGTTTGGAGTCTTTTCTGGCTCTGGTGGAGCATGTGTACTTGCGGTGGTTCTTGCTGTAGGGCTGTGTTCTGTTGGGTCGCTGTGAGCGGTTTCCTTTGAGTTGTCCAGATGAGGAGAAACTTTCTGAGCCTCTGAGCATGGACTGTTGATTGAAGTTGCTCGACCCTCTGCTGGCTCCACAGCAGGCTGAGGGGTGGGGGCTTTCTTGTTGGAGCTCCTCGTCTTCTTCTGCTTTGCTGGTATTGCCCCATTGGACTTGTGTGCTGTCAGACTGGACTCAGTTACCTTACTGGTGTTTTGTGAGGCAGGTTTAGACTGAACATCCTCCACAGCTGAGGCTTTCACCCTCCTGGTCTTGGATGGAGTGCAGGGCTTGCTGGAAAGATCTAAAGCCTCCACAGCTCTCCGCTTTAATGCCTTTTCCTTGACTACCTTTTCCTTCTGACCTTTCTCTGGACACTTGTGTTTCTGTGGAGCTTGTTTGACGTGCACTGCAGTCTTCTCAGACTTCTTTGTTCCAGACTTTCTGGCTTTGCTGGCATTTTTGCTGTCATTCTTCTGATTTTCTTTCTCTTTCTCAGGCATCCCTTTTTGTTCCTCTTTGTCCAGCTTCTGCCTGGCTGATCTTGCCTCCTCTGGCCTTTGTTGGTCAGATTTCTCTCTCTCTGCTGGGTCTTTCTGGGTTATGCGTGCTTCTGCTTGGTTCTGAACAGCTACTTTCTCTGTTGCAAGCTTCTTGGCTCGTCTCTTCACTTTGTTCTCTAAACTTTCTGTCTCCATTTGGATTTCTTTAACAGATGCCCTGTCCACCGGACTCTCAGTGACCTTCTCGACCTTCTTCTGTCTTGTGATCTTTTTCTCTGGTTCCACTTTGTCCTTCGCTTTTGGCAGTTTCTCAGATGTGATGGTTGATTTCTTCTGAACCTTGCCAGGTGTTTCGGTCTGTAACGATTGGCCAGTGCTGGGCCGAGTGTTCTTTCTGATTGACAGATTGATAGGACTCGACTCCTCCTCCCCGTTGTCCATGTCCAGGTCTTCCTCAATGCTGGATGAATCATCAAGCTTATTTGCTCCAGAGTCTGACTTTTCCTCTGCACTCTCGGGACCTGGTTTCTTGACTCGCAGCTTGACTTTGGAAACATCCAGGGCAACATTGCAGCCAGAGTGCCTAGACTTGATGTGATACTGCAGGTTGCATTTCTTGGAGGCAGCATACTTGCAGAGGGGACAGAGAAACTGCCGAGGATTGAGGTGGAGTTCAACATGCTTCTTGTAGTTGCTGCGATCCGCGGTCTTGTACTCACAGTAGGGGCAGGAAAGAGGTTTGGGACCATTGTGGACCTGTCGAGCATGTCGAGTCACCTCGTGTTGGTTGGCTGCCAGGTAGGTACAGCTCTCGCACTTGAAAGGACGCTCACCTGCACACAAGAAAGTGAGGTGTTACACCCTTGCAGTGAAGGCAGTAGGATATAGAAAAGCTTCATGCAGCAGGTGAGTCTGATACTTGAGGATCTATATACATCAGTAGACTGATTCCTTATGTTTGTCTGTAACTGCTATATGTCTGTATTCACAACCCTGAGGTCCCTTTCTTAACCATAAAGAACAAAAAACACACCATGCACAAGTCTGTCTCATCTCTAGTTCAAAGTAATCTCCTTGTGCACCTGTGGACAACTTCCCATTGTGGCTGCTGTTTTTTGAATGAGCTCCATGGTAAAATCGAGCAAACTAGCTTCCAAACATCAACTTCGGTTTAAAGTGGCCACCTTTCAGGCCAAAGATCATCACTGCTGAAGTTGAACGGTCTCCAGCTGGAGCCCATAGACCAAACATTTATCCAACGGTGTGAGGGAGGGCAATTACTGCTGACCAAACCAACAAAACTTTACCATCCTACCCTCCTCACAGAATTTGGTTACGTGGAGATTGGTCAAATTGCTGTTAATGTGCTTTTTGCTTTTTATAGGTGGAGTTTTTATTTAACCTTTTCTCAGCAAATCTATAAATTGTATCTTGTTTAGTAAAATCTGCAAAATTATTACTTTCAAATCATTCAGGTTTATTCGTGTATTCGATGGAAGCCAAACAACTGAAACAGGATCGTTCATGCAGGAGTTTGAGGATCACAGAAGAGCAGATAAAACTGAAACCACTTAATCAGAGGCCGTTTTCTGACCCCGCTGATATGTTTTCAGATTCATCTGCTCTTCGGTGTGAATGCCCCACAGAGCAACACAACACAACACAACACAGGAGGTGGTAGCATATAGTTCTGCTGTTACCATGTTAGTCCAACAGCGACAGCTTCAGTGAGAGCAACACAAACAGAAATGTTCAGAGTGAGTCAGAGGAACAAAAACAGAGCGAAAACATCAGTGATATTAATTCTACTTAGTCCTATCATATATCACTAATATCACCATGCTACATCTACTAAAGTACAGCAGTGTGAGCACTACAACTACTGTAATACTAATACTTTAACAATTTTACTCTCGGGTCTTGAATATTCAACTATGAGCTAGATAAGAAAGAAAGGTACATTTCAGAATCTAGACCAAGGGTGTCAAACTCGGCCGTATTTTATAAATATGGGACAATGCTGCTTTCAAGGGACAAGAAACTACTACTACTAGGGCTGCACGATTAATCGTTAGAAAATCGCGATCTCGATTCATACTTATGTGCGATCTCATTTCCAAATGACAACGATTCAAAAAAAAAAGAAAAAAGACGACGATTGTACCGCATTTTGATCCGGGACGTACTCTGCATGAAAACAAGCGCTCACTCTTCCTGCTCAACAAATGACAAGGGCGGAGCCTTATACCACGTGATACAGAAGCTGTGCCGTGTGATGCTAAAATTAGCAGGGAAAAAACAACGGAGAGCACGTCAGGGATGACGAGAAAGTGACAGGAGAAAATCCGTCCCGGTCAACCACCCAAACATCAATAACGGGAACCTTATACAGCGCTTCCCTATACCCGTCAAACTCAAAGAAATTACGGAGGCTATCACTTATCACCTGACCAAAGATATGGCTCCCATCAACACTGTGCAAAACGAGGGATTTAGGAAAATGATCAACACCCTAGACCAGGGGTGCCCAATCCCGGTCCTCGAGAGCTACCGTCCTGCAGCTTTTGGATGCATCCTTGTTGCAACACACCCGAATCAAATGAATGGCTTGTTATCAGGCCTTTGCCAAACACGATGGCATGCTGAAGAGGTAATCAAACCATTTGATTCAGCTGTATTGGAGTAGGGATGCATCTAAAAGCTGCAGGATAGTAGCTCTCGAGGACTGGGATTGGGCAGCCCTGCCCTAGACAAACGCTACACAGTGCCGTCCCGCAACTATTTTTCTATTGTTGCACTACCTGCTCTATACACGCAGTGTCGAGCAACGGTGGAAACTGAATTTCAAGCAGTACAACATTTTGCGGCAACAACAAAACGTGAGACATTTGTTGTTTTTATGTTTATTTATTGTTTTTATGTTCAGTCTCAACTGTTACGAAGTTGATGTGCAGTTAATAAGTGCAATAAATATTTATACTGGAAAAGAAAATCGGGAGAGAATCGTGATCTCAATTCTAAGCCAAAAAATCGTGATTCTCATTTTATGCAAAATCGTGCAGCCCTAACTACTACTACTGCCCTGACAAACTGCCCGGGTCTTTACGCCATCTGCTTAATCCTGGAACAAGTGCCAAACAAAGAGAGCAAACCACTCACTCTGGCTGGCTAAGAGAAACATCGAGCAGTGTTGTACAACTGATTTAACAGTTTACTATTTAACTCTCCAACTGATTTATTAGCCTCTACAGTTAGTTTTACCTGAGTGAGTCCTCATGTGTCGGGTCAGGTGGGTCTTCTGTGAGCTTGAGTAGTCGCAGTATGGACACTGGAATGGGCGAACACCTGAAATAGACAGAAAATAACACTGAGGTCCCACGACTACCTACATACAGACACTTTTAGTGCCTAAAAGACTTCAGACAGGCAAAAGACAGGAACGCAGAGGGTCGTCGTACCAGTGTGAGTCCGAATGTGTTGGATATAGTTGCTCTTGCGGTCAGAGAAGTAGGAGCACTGGCTGCAGGTGTGCAGTTTGCTGGGGAAGTGATTCCTTAGATGTTTCCTCCAGTGGTACTGACTGACGGTGGTGTATGGACACAGAGTACACTTAAACACCCTGCAGAGACACAGCGGCAGCACACACTCGTTACTCAGGTCGGTAAAACAAATGGTCATTAATTTTCCTGCAAAATGCTGGTATATGGAGGCAAAGTGTGTGTGTCAGTGCACAAGTGCAGGTCTTACCTGTGGTCTTCACCCTCCTTGTTGTGGTGTTTCAGGTGGGCGATATAGTGGTCGTATCGGTTGGTGTTGTAGCCGCAGCGCTCGCACCTGATCAGCCCTTTGATGTCATCTGCATTGGCTGCCACCTCCCCGCCGCTCTCGGCCTCACCACCTGCCGGGGCCTCGGGTGCTTCCGCCTCCTTTGCCTTGGTCTTGCTCCTCCCCTCCACCCGGTTCACCACCATCATCTTGCTGATACTGTGGGTGCTTAGATGATCCACAAACTCCTGCTCATTTTCCGCCTGGAAGTGACATGGTTTGCAGTGGAACGGTTTCTTCTTCTTCGTGCTCTCCGTCACAGCAGGCGGGGCCTCTTTGCGTTTGGCACCCTGGGGAGGTGGTGTTTTAGTGGTGGTGGCGGAGGAGGAGCAGGGCTGAGGCGGGCAGGACAGATCTTCAGCTTTGTCTTCCTCATCCTCGTTCTCATTCTCCTCTGTCCTGTTTCCAACAACCACAGCACGGATACCTGGGCCCAGAGTCTCGGGATACTTCTCAATACCGGCATCTCTCTGATTCTGGTTCTCGTAGCCATACCTGATCGCACACACAGGTGAGTTAGTGGCCAGATGAAACAGGTATCTGCAATATTACTATCAGGTTCTATAGAGCAGGTCTTTCTTTTATTATCAGTAATATCTCAATCAGAAAATTTAGAGCATGCTTTAAAATATTTTGCCTGCTGTGGGCATCCTTTGCACAAACAAGGGAATTCCTCGCAATACGCACTCACAGTTAAGCTGAAATCAAACCAAACTACCCACACTAAGTGCTGCTGGAAAGGGAAAATGACTACAAAAGCAACAACTCATTCTTCATGACAGCAAAAAAGGCAGATAACTCGCTTCTGAACTGGGAGCACATGGGAGCTTCACGGGCTGTCCTCAACTGGAATATGTAACGCCTTTTGCAACTTCACAGGGAAACATAAAACATTTATAGATCTTAGCTTCCTTCATTTTAAATCCAGACTTTTTAATGACCTGCGGGAACCCTGTGTGTGTAATCATGTTTGACCAAACACAATCTCAACAGAAAAAAAAGTGTGATTATGATTTCTGCCATTCAGAGGAGCTGTCGCTGAAGGTTTTTTCTCTTAATTGCAAATATAGAAACGGCTGGATGTTTCCAGGAATAGCAAACAACCCATGAGTTAAAAAATAGTTTCAATGTTTGTTTAAAGTTTCCCTTGGTTAATATGGGGGTCAAGCCGAGGTCGGACTCGTTCTCACTTCCTCACCTGACCACACTCTCGTCCTCGCTGTCCGAGTAGCTGCCTCCCACGGTCTTCAGCTCCATCATCTCCTTCTCACCATCACAGCCACCGCTGCTCTCCGCGGCTGTCACCGCTGCCACGTTTGCCAGCATCACCAACTGAGGGGCGGGCAGCGTGTTCCTGGGCATGTCGCTGAGATTCTGCCCATCCTCCATCAGAGGAACACCCACGGGGAACATATCGAGCGAGAACACAGGCTGAACTGCCATGTGGAGTTCAGCGCTTCACCTAGACACACGGAAAGCTGCAGGGACAACGACACGGGAGGAATATTTTTAATAACTGCGATCTCAGAATCATAACCACATATATGTTTCTGGTTATTTTTTCCTTTAACTTATGTGTAACACTGAACATGAAGCGTTCTAAATCCTCTCTGCCTAAGACGGACCACAGATAACAGTTTTTCTCATGTAGGATTTGAGCGCAATCTACTTAATAATGTCCATAATTACAGATAAATGCAAATCCACAAAAGCTCATGGCCCTCATTTCTGAATATTTGAGTGGAACCGTTCCTACCCTGTGCAAAAAAATTATCTACAAAACATGTGGAGCGGCTTGTTTTCGCATGTTACTAAATCAGACTCATTCTGAACCAGCAGGCTTGTGCAATCTGCATACTGCCACTACTTCTCTATCACTCCTCTAGTTTACCTCCAGTTGAAGCAGAAGTGGTGACGATGTTTTAAGAGAGAAACCTGCATCGCTAAGGCAAGAAAAAGGGGGGAAAGGCGAGGTTCCACTTGATCACTTTCACTTTGGCTTTAGAACGAAAGAAACTCTCGGATGAGACGTGAAACGTTTTCAAGAAATTTAAATAAGTCCACTTGCCTTCTTATAAAGCTTCCTAGGCTAACATGACCTGGATGACTGAGACATTATGGTTTGTTTGGGAGATTTTTGCAAACTGTAGATGATGACCAAAGGGCAATAATAACGACAATAGTTTTATTATTGTTATTAGCAGCAGTTTTCTAGTTAAAAACTTGTGCTTTTTCCTAAGAAAAGGGCCACTATTTGTTCTCATGCTGTTACATCTAAGTTTGAGGGTAGAGTACGAACACAGTCAGGTATAAAATTACTGATAAATCACTGGCTTGTGTGTAAATTTTTCTTACTCACAATTTACGCAGTGCATTTGCACAGCGTACTCCTACGTGGAATAAAATGTGTCACAGAAACAGTGTTTGTCTTAACTTTTAAAAAATGTATTCTTTTCCTAGTATTACTAAAACTTTTTAAAAATATTTGTAATACTTGGACTGTATGATACATTTTACTGATACAATGTGTGTGTTTTTAACTTATTGTAAAAAACAATAAATAAAAAATGGGACTTCATTTTATTTTGTTTAAAATATTTTTCATATTAAAAAAGCGATTCGTTGGTCATGTTAGTCGCTTAAATAGCTTGGTCACTTGCGGCTTAGGTCTTTTTAATTTACCAATTTTAAATATTAGCGCTTATTACTAATCAATGAGCCTCCCGGGAGATGAATTTGCTTATTATAAAAAAAGAGGAAGTCATTACAGGGTAATTTTCCTTCCTCTCAGAATAAACATCCTGCAGTAAAGATGCTGAAATAACAACTGAAAACTTTCACTGCATCGCTTTGTCGGCCATTTTGAAAGCAGCACCACGGCTCAGTCGACAGCGCCACACAGAAGTCCCTCTGGAAAAACACCAAGTTTAGAGGACCATCCCGCGGGGAAGGAGGCCGCCTGGCAGCTACTTAAACCCCACATCTCACCAACTAAAGGTCAAAGTTATTCAGCAGAAAATAAGCCGAATTTATGGTGGAAAAACAGAAGTGACAAAAACCTAAAACTCTGCCACATAAAAACACAAATACCTCCATAAATCTGTCGACATCGAATTAGCAGTGGTGGAAGTAAACTTGTTCAGCTGATTTGGATCAAGTTAAATAAGGTCAGAGTGGACAAAAGAAGGAGGTTTTAAGTGAAGGATTAAAAAGTGAAAGTCCAATAATCTGCCCAGATTTAGGATGTCTGGGGACTAACAACATCAGGAACTATTTTCTGTAGAAAAAAAAAATCTCACTCACGATTTTTTTTTCCTGAGACGTTTGATTAAATCACTTTTAACTTGAACCCATGAGATTATATTTTACTCGTGTAAAAAAATGGTAGCTGTAAAGCTGCCGTTGTAATTTACAGCCACCATTTCAGATCCTTACGGAGTTTCACCAAACTTCGTTTGCGGAAGCGCACAAGTCGAATCAAACAGCGACATTTTACTGCGGCACTTCGGAGTCGGTCTAAAGTGTTACAGGAGCTTTTCCAGCTGTTTTTCAGCGGCGAATCTGCAGCTGGCAGCCGGGAGAATGTGGGGAAAGTGTGGGTCGATGTGTTAGAGTGTTAGCCATGGTCCTGATCAGCCCCGGACAGCGCCTTCTTCACCACCTCACCGCCTCCATTTTCCCAAACTGACTTCAACTTTGCAGCCGCTTCGCTCCGACAAAAACCCCGCACAGATGCGCTTTCAGCCCGACACTTCCCGCCCTGCAGCCTGGACACTCACCGGCTCCTCACGTCCGAACTCTACGAAACTTTTCCTGGACTTCTGCTTCTGTTTGTAGTTTTTCTTTCTCCCTTCGACGAACAGCGCACGGAGAAAAGTGAACACAACTTTCCGCACATTCCTCCACAGCGACGCACGACCGTGACGTCAGCACGTCGTTCACACAGCGCGAGGAGGTGTGGAAATCAGTTCCCAATCTTTTATTTTAAAGTAACCGTATTATTTATTTATTTATTTATTTATTTATTTATTAAATAGCATAATTCATTAATTTTATTCACTTTATTTTGATTATTGTACCTGATACATCCAGTTGATTTAATTTGTTTTATAAAAAAAAGTCACAGTTACCTACAAAGATGACTTTTCCCTCATACAGAACAATAAAGACAGTTTTTTTGTTTTGCTTTTTAATTGAAAACAAAAAGTTATACTCTGTTGTTTCAGTGTTGTGCCAAAAAGTGCCTTGTATTGTTATGGAACTCTTGTGCTTGCTACACCAAATAGCCAGTTCCTGTTAAAAAAAAAAAAAAAAGGAAGAACGAAAGAAAGAAACTGGGAGACTATAGAAATGTCTGTCTCCTAAACAGCTAATGCAGTGCTCTTGTTAAACTCTTTGAATTAAAGCTGAAAGTCTGTGCCTCAATCACATCTTGTTTTTTGTTTGTTTGTTATTTTATTTTAAACCCACTGTGGTGTGGACAGAGACAAAATCACAAAATATGTTGCTTCCCCAAATTCTTTGGACATAACTGTACATAGTCCTCACCCTCACCTGACCGTGAAATTTATACAAATTGTAAAACCTCCATACACACCTATCGTTCAACTAGATTATCCCATTATTGATGAAAGTATATGAATCTGTATAATAAAGGGTTAAAAATGCTCACACCACTGATTTCTCAGAATCATTTTTGTTTCAGTCAATCAGGTTTGATTCCTTATTGAATGATTTTAAACACAAAATTAACATCTGAGTATATCAAAACAGTGCTTACAGACTGGCAAAAGCAAAGGAAAAGGCCAATAGTGAATTTTATTGGAGGTCGGATACTAAGGCATGAGAAAAGAACTTGTATCAACTGGCTGGCAGAGATATCAAACTGTAAAGGATGTGCAACAGGTTAGGGTGATTAAGGGCAGAGATGGAAGTGTACTAGCACTCAAAGTGAGTACTTTGAGTGGAGGATGGATGGTGGAAAGAGTGAATCAGGAAGAGCTGATGATTCGTAGGGAGGAAATGAGGGTAGCTATGATGAGGACAAAGAGTGGAAAGGCAGATGGTCCAGATGACATACCAGGAGATGTCTAGGAGAGAGGGCAGTGGACCTTTTGATCAGATTGTTTAACACAATGAGAGTAGGGAACAGCTGGAAAAGAGCCCGGAGAGGCAAAGGCGTGCTCTGGAGAGGATGACTGAGAAATGGAATAGAAGTGCGTTGGTACCTATTTTCAAGAACAAGGTTCTCAGAGTTTAACAAGAGCAGTGAGCAGTATTCAGTGATACAGGAAACATCAGGGTAACGAGACACAGCTAATTCAAGAAGATGATACCTGGGCATCATTACTGGAAACAAGTGACAGGAGCTACAAAACAAAATACAAACCTTATTTATTTAGATTTTTCTAAAAGGATCTTGGAGCAGTTACCACTTAAAAAAAGGAATGAGAATGAGGAGAGAAAGTGGGGGTTTGGTACCTCTGGGCCTCCATCTGGAGCCTGCCTAACATTAAAAGTTTCATCCACAGTGAGAAACAACCAGCAGCTTACTTACAGGTATTATCACTTCTCCTTCAGTTTGCACAGACGACAGAGCAAAGACTGCCGGCCGAGGAAGACTGCAGGTGCTGCTAAACGCTTCTGGAAAAACATAACGAAACTGATTCCAAGTCCAGCATAAACTTTTAAATTTATGGATGGATACTTGATTTCTTTTTTGCCAGGCAAAAAGCTGTATTGAACATATTGTAACAACAACACAGGCTGACCAAATACAATGATCCATAAATATAAATATGAAAAATAAATATGTCAATAAATAAAAATTATACAAAAAGAAAAGAGAAAAAAGAAAAAAGGCACACACACATATTAGATTTAAATTACTAAGTAATGAGAGTAATTTATAGACTGATCCATTTTGAACTGCTTTCAGAGACTTACTAAACAGCTTTAGATCATTCGTCCAGAATCTGCATTTGTGAATGAAATATTTTCCAATTAAAATTACATTGTTAAGTTCAATTCACGGAGAATCTCCGTGAATCGCTACCTTATTGTGTTCCCAGGGATCCCAGGGGCTATGCTGTCTGGGCGCTTTTGCCCCCTAGTAGGGTCTCCCATGGCAAATTGGCCCTGGGTGAGGGACCAGACAAAGAGCGATTCAGAAGACCCTTATGAAGAAAAAAAAATAGGGTTACCGGGGCCCCGCCCTGGAGCCAGGCCCGGGGAGGGTGCCCGAGGGCGAGCGTCTGGTGGCCGGGCCTTAGTCCATGGGGCCCGGCCGGGCACAGCCCGAAGAGGAGACATGGGCCCATCCTCCCGCAGGCCCACCACCCGCAGGAGGCGCCATAGGGGTCGGGTGCATTGTGTGCCGGGTGGCGGCCAGGAGCGGAGGCCCTGGCGGACTGACCCCCGGCTGCCAAGACTGGCAATAGGGACATGGAATGTCACCTCTCTGGTGGGGAAGGAGCCTGAGTTAGTGCGTGAGGTTGAGAGGTACCGGCTAGATATAGTCGGGCTCACCTCTACGCATGGCTTGGGCTCTGGAACCAGTCTCCTGGAGAGGGGCTGGACTCTGTCTCAGTCTGGAGTTGCCCCTGGTGAGAGGCGGCGGGCTGGGGTGGGTATTCTAATATCCCCTCGGCTTGCTGCCGGTACGTTGGGGTTTTTCCCGGTGGATGAGAGGGTTTGTTCCCTGCGCCTTAGGGTCGGGGAACGGGTCCTGACTGTCATCTGCGCTTATGCACCAAGTGGAAGTTCAGAGTACCCAGCCTTCTTAGAGTTCCTGGGTGGTGTGCTGGAAGGTGCTCCACCTGGAGACTCTGTTGTCCTGCTGGCAGACTTCAATGCTCACGTGGGTAACGACAGCGAGACCTGGAGGGGCCTGATTGGGAGGAACAGCCTCCCTGATCTGAACCGGAGCGGTGTTTTGTTATTGGACTTCTGTGCAAATCACAGTTTGGCCATAACAAACACCTTGTTCGAACATAAGAGTGTCCATAACTGCACGTGGCACCAGGACGCTCTAGGCCAGGGGTGCCCAATCCCAGTCCTCGAGAGCTACCGTCCTGCAGCTTTTAGATGCATCCCTACTCCAACACAGCTGAATCAAATGGTTTGATTACCTCTTCAGCATGCCATCGTGTTTGGCAAAGGCCTGATAACAAGCCATTCATTTGATTCAGCTGTGTTGGAGTAGGGATGCATCTAAAAGCTGCAGGATAGTAGCTCTCGAGGACTGGGATTGGGCAGCCCTGCTCTAGGCCGTAGGTCGATGATCGATTTTGTAATCGTATCACCAGACCTGCGACCATATGTTCTGGACACTCAGGTAAAGAGAGGGGCTGAGCTGTCAACTGATCACCACCTGGTGGTGAGTTGGATCAGGTGGCGGGGGAGGACGCTGGACCGACCCGGTGCAGCCGACAGGTATCGACAGGCCAAGCGGAATGCGGCTCGGGCAGAGGCTGAAGCAAAAACTCGGGTGTGGGAGGAGTTCAGGAGAGGCCATGGAAAAAGACTTTCGGACTGCCTCGAAGAGATTCTGGCAAACCGTCAGGCGTCTCAGGAGGGGAAAGCGGTGCTCTACCTGCACTGTGTATAGTGCTGGCGGAGCGCTGCTGACGTCGACTGAGAAAATTGTCAGGCGGTGGAAGAATACTTCGAGGACCTCCTTAATCCCACTGACACGTCTTCCGAGGAGGAAGCAGAGTCTGGGGATGAGGGGAATGACCCGCCAATTTCCGGGGGCGAGGTCACTGAGGCAGTTAAACAACTCCTTGGTGGCAGAGCCCCTGGTGTTGATGAGGTCCGCCCCGAGTTCCTGAAGGCTCTGGACGTTGTAGGGCTGTCCTGGTTGACACGCCTCTGCAATGTTGCGTGGAGATCAGGGGCAGTACCTGTGGACTGGCAGACCGGGGTGGTGGTCCCCATCTTTAAGAAGGGGGACCGGAGGGTGTGTTCCAACTACAGGGGGATCACACTCCTCAGCCTCCCTGGGAAAGTCTATGCCAGGGTGCTGGAAAGGAGAGTATATCCACTAGTCGAACCTCGGATACAAGAGGAACAATGCGGTTTTCGTCCTGGTCGCGGAACACTGGACCAGCTCTTTATCCTCTCAAGGACACTTGAGAGTGCATGGGAGTTTGCCCAACCAGTCTACATGTGTTTTGTGGCCTTGGAAAAGGCATTCGGCCGTGTCCCTCGGGGTGTCCTGTGGGAGGTGCTGTGGGAGTATGGGGTGTCTGGCCCATTACTATGGGCCATTCGATCCCTATACAACCGTTGCAAGAGCTTGGTTCACATTGCCGACAATAAGTCGGACTCATTCCCGGTAGGTGATGGGCTCCGCCAGGGCTGCCCTTTGTCATCGATTCTGTTCTTTAGGCTGTTAGCCTGTACGTTAGCCTGTTATTGGACTCATCTCGGACGGGGATGAGTCTGCCTACAGGAGGGAGGTTGAACGTCTGGTGTCCTGGTGCAGCCACAACAACCTGGTGCTGAATGCCCAGAAGACAGCGGAGATTATTGTGGACTTCAGGAAGCACACAGCCCCACCCCCCCTGTGTTCACTGCATCATTCCATGTTTGGAACTGATCACCACCTGCACTCATGTATATATCTATCTACTTAGCACTTTTAATTCTTATTTTTATTTTTATGTCTATTTAAGCGTTATATGACAGTATGTTTGCACTAAGTACCGCAGCAATTTCCTAATGTTGTAAACCTGCTCAACATTTGACAATAAAACCCTTTCTGATTCTGATTCTGTTCAGAATTTTTATGGACAGGATTTCTAGGTGCAGCCCAGTGGCGGAGGGTTTTCACTTCGGTGGCCTCGGAATCTTATCTCTGCTTTTCGCGGATGATGTGGTTCTGTTGGCTTCATCGGGTGAAGGCCTCCAGCTCGCACTAGAACGGTTCGCAGCTGAGTGTGAAGCAGCGGGAATGAGGATCAGCACCTCCAAATCTGAGGCCATGGTTCTCAGCCGGAAAAGGGTGGAGTGCCCACTCCCGGGTCGGGGATGAGTTCCTGCCCCAAGTGGAGGAGTTCAAGTATCTCAGGTTCTTGTTCGCGAGCGATGGGAGAAGGGATCGGGAAATCGACAGATGGATTGGTGCTGCAGCTGCAGTAATGCGGAGGCTGCACCGGTCCGTCGTGGTGAAGAGGGAGCTGAGTGTAAAAGCAAAGCTCGCAATTTACCGGTTGATCTACGTCCCTACCCTCACCTCTGGCCACGAGCTGTGGGTGGTGACCGAAATGAGCTTCCTCCGAAGGGTGGCTGGCCTCTCCCTTAGAGATAGGGTGAGAAGTTCGGCCATCCGGGAGGGGCTCAGAGTAGAGAAGCTGCTCCTCCACATCGAAAGGAGCCAGCGGGCCAGCGGGCATCTGATAAGGATGCCAGGAGGCATCCTTATCAGATGCCCTCAGGAGGTGTTCTGGGCATGTCCCACTGGGAGGAGGCCCCGGGGCAGACCCAGGACACGCTGGAGAGAGTATATCTCTCGGCTGGCCTGGGAACGCCTTGGTGTTCCCCCGGATAAGCTGGAGGAGGTGGCTGGGGAGAGGGAGGTCTGGGCTTCTCTGCTTAGGCTGCTGTCCCCGCGACCCAGCCCCGGATAAAGCGGATGAAGATGGATGGATGGATTGTTGAGCAAATTTCTGCTTTTCTATTCTGGCCCGCAACCAATCCAAAAGGACTGTATTGTTTTACACTGAATTTTTCTGACTCACTGTTACAAAAATACAGTGATTTACCTGTTCTTTAAATCTTAGTGTAATAAAATCATTAACTGGATAAATTTCATTTAAAATGGTTTAAAATGTTGTCTCCAAATTTTGGTTATCTGATCTGATAGAGATAAAAATATCTTATAAAGATATAGTGTCTTTTAACCTGATTAGTATAATTTTTTTAGCATTAAATGTAATATTTTCATTGTGGCGCAGATCAGGATCTTTGAAATCTCTGAGTGCTGCAGATCTTCGCTAAAGTTTGAGAGAGTGGGACTGTTTTATCAACTTTTTATAGATTTTTGGATTAAAGCGAAGACTGAATTTAAAACAAAGTTCTTGACACGGCCAGACACCACCAATATCATTCATTTATATGTGCTATTGCCCAAACGGATATTACTGAGATTGGTGAAAACTTTGTTGTTGTATTTCAACATTTTGACCACATGGAGGCGCAGTAAACATTCGTAAATTACCACAGCCCGTTCAGACTGTAATAATAAACTTCATGTCAACAATTTATTATACTTTTTAAGTTCTTTTGTGTAGTTTATATGATTTATTTTCAGATAATTTACTTGGCTTGTAGTTTTTATTTTGTGCCAATTTTTCAATGTTCAATTAATTAATTTCACTTTATTTTATTTTAGTTTTGTTTGCTTAATCGTCTAAATGCATTAATATTAAATTAATGTAGTCATTGTTTTAAAGGTACGTAACTGATTGTCACTTAAGTAACGACAACTCTGTTGTTTGTTTAACTGAAGCATTGTTTGTTGTTGTTTACCTGTTTATTGGTTGTTTATTAAATTGTTTCTTCTCATTGTTTTATTTTGTCTTAATGTACTTTATTTTTATCTCTTATTTTACTTTGTGTAATTCATTTGATTTAAGTAATTTTATTTTATTTTAGTATGATTTATTTCATTTCATTTCATTTTATGTATTTATTTATTTATTTATTTATTTATTCGTCTTCTTCGTTTAATTTCTTTACAGCCTTTAATCCTTAAGAATAACTAGCTTGACTCAGGGAAGATCAATGATTCATAACGCAAATAAAAGATTTGTGAAGTCTGTAGGCGGTAAGAAGACGTCACTGCTTTGTATAACCGGAAGCCAAGTCTCTTCTTCAAATTCACTACCGTGAACTTCCTCCAGGAAAATCGTTGCGTTTGCCTTCAAAATAAAGGTCTGGCTAGGAGCTAAGAAGAGTTTAGCTAATTTTATTCTCAGGTGTTATCGTCACCCTAGCATATTAGCCTAGGAAAAAAGTAACTGATTATGTGAGTAATTTCATTCAATAATCTGATACATCCTAAATGATTTGGTGCTCTGATAATTTTGACATATTTTTTATGTTTAACAATAATTTCTGATTTGAGTTCTAGTAGTTCTTACATTCGATGTTGTCTCATTAATCATATGACAATTCTTCTGACCTCTACAGTTTGGCCTGGGTCTGCCTCTCCACTGTTAGGATAAGAAGATCTTTTGGAACCTTCACTAAAGCTGTTTTTTGTACTGTGATGAGCTCTGAAACCTGACTGGATCTCTTCAAATAAACCATCTTCAGATAAAAGGAAGCTTGGAGATTGGCCTATAATTAGCTAAGACAGTGGCCTTTAAAAATGATCATGAAAGTACTTGAAGGCATGTGGTACATAGCTGATTAACAGTGACAGATTAAATGGTGAGGTGTTTCTTTTATTATGTTTATCTATATGATTGGAGCAGAACTGGTTGAAATGTTATATTAATCACTATGTGCCTCATTGTGGCATTTTAGGGTACTGTATTGCACAGGTACAAAAGTGTGTTGCCCTTTCATATGTGAACACTCAATATGGTTTCTTGAATTTTTATTTCAATTAACTTTGGCCTTGGGCAGTGAGAGTGAAGGTAAAGGTCAAATGACAAACAAACCGACACTACCTACTCCCTCCCTTGGGGTGGAGTGGGGGGGGGTGTTATATTAAAAAGAGTGTTTGTCAATAAAAGAAAAAAAAACTTATCAATGGATACATCCATGTTTTATATAGAAAAAGACTTCTTGATTGATTAATTCACTGACTGACTGACAGATCAGTGGGATTAATTTATAACATATAATTTATTAGTAAGCATGTAGAGAAACGGCACTCCGGGTGGTTTTGTGTTTTATTGTGAAAGTCTGAAACCGGAGGTGTTCACAATAGTTTCGTCACACTGACAGGTTAGTGTCCTCTGCGGCACGCGAAAGTTTATCCACTCTCTCCGGAACTTCGCAGCTCACCCTCCGAACTGACGTTTGCTGCTCCCGGCTCCGGTACTGACTGACGTGCGGATGTTTCTCTCGAGAACTTTTCAGAACTTTTATGCGGGATTTGTTAACGTTTGTTAGCCAACTTTAAAAGAGCCGTTTAACGGAGACGCATAGTTTCCGAGCCGCGTAGCTGTGAGTTTATTTTAAACCGGAACTGAGGGGCAAATTAATTAATTTACCATCCACCTGAACGTGACGGAGCTCGTTTTTGTTTTTGACGTCTCGGTTATTCGCTTTATTCCCGCGACATTTCGCTCTTATTTTAACCGGATATCACAGGAAACTTGGAAACTTTCCCGACAACTTGCAGGAAAATGGAGTCTGAAAGCAGATAACATTAAGCGACCAGGGGAAACAGACGTTATTTCCGCTTCATCGGCCGGGTTTTAACGAAACACCTCCGGGACTGTGCGAGCCAGGATGCCCGGAGAGTCCTCCGTCAACTTCGGCGTCCTCCACCGGATTTGTAAGCTGGTGGTGCTGCTCTGTTTTCTCCACATCGCCGTCACTGTGGTCTTCTATGTCCGCTCCTACGATTTCCGCCTCGCCTTCGTTCAGAATCAGCAGTCCAGTAATAACATCCCTAAGATCCAGAATAACAACCCGGTGGTGACCTCCGGACTCGAGCCTGCGAAAGACGGGGATAAAGTCTCCGAAGAGGGGGAAGTCTTGGAGCAGCCGGTGAAGAAGCTGGAGAAATGCCCCGAGACGTCCCCCCTGCTGGGTAAGACTAGCCAGAACCCTGGTTCTGAGGTCCACAGTCTGTTTAAAGGTTTAAAACAGCACAAACCTCGGAGATTGACTAGTTTCGGTCCTCACATTTTAATAGGAAACAGGGCAGTATAATTGTGACAGTATTGGTTTCTGTGACTTAATAACCTATTCAAACAGACTTTAGCTTCAACTACCAAAAACAATAAATATGCTTTTCACGACTCACGATCGTTTACTTTTTAACGGCATAAATGCAGATTACTAACAATTAAAACCAAGCATTTGGGGCTTAAATAGTGTACTTGTTCCCTCCCGACACCTCACTGTATTTCTGTAGCAAGATACTGTACTGCTCCTTTAAGTTTCATCACCAAGAACAAATGAGGTCACTTGAGTGTTTGAATTGTTGTTTTAGAAACGGTTTGTGGAGCTGGATTTTTTTAATAACTGCCCGAGGTTGGAAATGCTGCCTTATTGCAGGGGTAAGACATTGTTTAAGATCCATTCATCCATCCTCTTGCGCTTATCCTTTTCAGGTTGACGATGCTTTGACAGCATGAGTCGTGGCAGAAAAAAGCAGCACACTGGACATCGTGTCTTCCTTTCCTGACAAAAACTACAGTTAGGGTAGCTTTATCTACTAAACTTAGTTCATACTGGTTGTTATTATTTATGTATGGCACATCACTCTGCTGTGGAGAAGAGGCGCGAGAACAGTTACTCAAAGAGACGCCTTCACGTGCTCATCTTGTCCCACAAACAGTCCAGACCTCTATGATATTAAATAAATGAAAACGGCACTTGAAGAGTTTAATTCAGAAATGTGGCTGCCTTAAAGCCACATTCCTGTACTCTTTTTGCCTGTTGCACAATCGAGTTACAAATCACTTTCTGTTCCCACTTTATGGCATTAGAGAGCACCTACTTTCAGTGATGCTGGCAGAAATGAAACTTACAGGTTTTAAAAGTATGATCTAAATATGAAGCTCAAGCTTCAGGATCTGCTCCAGTATCAGGATAGGTGAACAGACAAGGCTTTGCAATTTAGCTGAGATCTTTAGACTTGATCAGGTATTTTTCATAGGTTTTACAGCTTTTTATATTGATAAAAGACCCCTCCCTGCAATAGTAATAGATACACAAAGAAAAAAAGGTCACCTTCTGGTATAGAAATTACTCTCCCCCCCCCGCGAGTTCAAGGAAGTCTTCTGTGAATGAACAAAAACTTCATATGTTATATTTACAGGACAGTCTGGACAATGAACCGTCAGCAGTTATATTTTCTGTAATTTTACACATTTTGTTCTATACTTTCACTGATCCATGATGCAAAATAACTTTGAGATCCCTGGACTAGATTAACCAAATATGTTTTGTGGTACATGATATGTTTTGAAGTGTACCTGGAAATAGCTTAAATGACATCTCGGTCCAAAAATACCTCCTGCCTCCTTCTGTCGTGAGGTCAAAGATAGCTCTGAAGTACGACTGATAAGAACTTGTGCTCTGCCTTCATGCTAACAGTTTGTTACCATGAAAAAGTCATTACAAAAAAAAGATCCAGTGCAACTCCATTCTTCCTCCTTATTAAGGCTTCTCATGTCTGCATTACTATGAATTATGGGACAGCATTATCTCCTCTCCTTCCATAAAGGAGAATTCAAATGACTAATCTTGTCAAATTGCATATGTGTATGAATTTCATGGACACATGCTAAATCTAGCAGTGGGAAAGCTTTAATGTTTGTTTTGGGGGTTTTTTAGTAAACCAATTAGACAGAAAATATTAAAATTTTAATCACTCCTCACAGTCTTAAACCTCAAAAATGTGATTAATTTGCTTTAATAATAAGAGTGCATGCACCTTTGCATTCATGTGCTCCTCGGAGAGCCGGAATCTCCCAAGCTGAGAAATCATTCCTATGATAGTATTGTGCTGATTTTAGCCGAAGAGGATTACTGCCAGTTAATACCTCTTCCAACTCATCTTTGTCTGTGAACGGTTACAAATTACAAACTAAATCCCAAAACAACGAAAAGTTTCAACTTTATTACCATTTTCCCATTATTTATTTTTTAGCCAGCTGGAAACAACTTTTTTCGATATCACATGACCGCGCCGTAAGATTGAAATAACCAAAATGAGAGTAATTGTTGTGTGTGTCGTTACTTTTTAAATAGATGAGGTGGAAGAACACGAGGAGCTGCCTCCACGTTAGGTTTCATGAATCTGTGGGGTTGCAGATGGCTCTAGTTTAAACACCAGAATGGGCTTGATTTATGGGGGAGTTTTGTGTGTTCTTGAGTTCATCTGATTGGAGTCCAAACAGCATTCAGGAGATACGACGTACAGCTGCAGCCAGGTGTTCGGTTACTTTTAAACTTCGTAGTTTTGGCTCACATTCAATCTCAGTGTCATCCAGCTGTGATCTAAAGATCTCTAATAAGGTGTTTCCTCTCATGTCTCCTCCTGGTGTGGGGATGCAGTCAGAGGTGCTGGGATGTTCTCCAGATGTGAGATAATGCAAGCCAATCAGAGCCTCTGTACATGCTCCTCCTCTGAGTTTCTGCTGGAGCTCGGGTTTCTGCTAAAGCTGCTCGTCCTCCATGCTTTGTTTGTGAGAAACAGCCGACAGAAGCAGCAGCAGTTTGCAGGCTTACGAGTCTCTCAGGAGGTAGAGTAGAGGAAACCAGATGCTGTCTGTTCACATCTGACCTGAGGTTTCCAGTCCTGAGGCTTCCTTTATAAACACACACATGCAAACACACACACACCTCATGTCAAGGTTGGAATTTATAAGATAAAAAACGCTTACAGAGCCCCTTTAGCGGAAACATTCAGACCAGCTGGCTCTCGAGTGCGTCTCTCCTCCCATAGACACACTCAATCTCCTCCGTGTTGGACTGCAGCTTGGAGTCCTCGTCTTGTTCTGCAACCTCTGTGACTTTGGCATAGCAGCACCCATGAACCAGTTCGCCAGCCTACTGCAGGTTTTAGCTAGAGTGCTGCAACTAAAAGGAGAGAATCCACATTCATGAGGTGCTTTGCATTTTTGGTTGAATGAGTTGTGTCCATTATGAGGTGGACTGTGGTTTTAAAACAAGTCTGTTCCAAATCACAGGTGCAGACAGTGTTATAAAATATTTGTAGTGCAGGTACACTTTTAGTACGAGTTCTGTGTTCTTTCATAAACGTCCTCTCTGCGTGTTTGTCTGGACTTTCAGTTTGATCAGTTTGTGTAAATTTGATCAGGATGTTTGTTATTAGTCTGATGATCTCACCGTTTCCTCAGCTGTGACCTCTCGGACCCCCTCAGACCTCTCAGATCAGCTCTGTCAGCCCACAGACATTCAGCTTCATCGCACTCTTTGGTTTCTGAGTGCGAACTAGTCTGAACCCATCTTGACTTTTAACTACACAGAGAACTTGTGAAAGTGTGGATTTTTAAAATTGTGACCTCATACAGACAGCTTTAGAAAATGTGACAGAAAACATACATTTTTAACTGTATTTTCATAAGCTTTATAGCTTTATCTACCCAATATATGGATGTTCATGCTACACAAAAAAGATTGTTTTTTACAATCTACTATAGACATTTATATATTTATTTATTCATTTATTTTTTGCAGTGTGCAATTAATATTCATTGCACACTGTCCATTTTCTTTCTGTTTGAGCCGGATTAAGTTTGCTCTCCTTGGTTATTAATGAGCAGTGAAAATGATCAATGGTTTGACTCTGTGAACTCTGTCAGACATTGTGTCATATAAAGAGGTTTCACTCTACAACACTTATTTGTTTCTGTAAGACCAAAAGCTCCTATTATCCCAACTAATATTTACTCAAGTATTGGGCAGATTACGTGGAGCCACCTTGTGGCTCCACGTAATCTACGGCCTGACGGGCAGAGGTCTCAGTAATGGGTATGTAGGATCAGTCGATTGGTCAGCTGTGGGGTTATTTAGGTCAAGTGACTTGTGTTTGCTCCAATCTCATAGATGGCAAACTGGCTGAAGTGAACCATCACTATCAAATAGGTTTGAATTTTCACAGTAAAGAAAGACCATTGAAATCCGCTTGTTAAGTGGATATGATTTGCCATTCGCTCTTTCTGGGTCCAAGCGCTCCTTCGGGTTTCAGAATCAAACAAGCACTTAAAAACAGTCCAAATTCTTCTAGCTCCAGTAAAATGATCTGTGCAAGTCTGCTTTTTAAAGACTGCCCTTAAATCTCCTCAAAGACCAGCTTGAATGATCCAGGAGCAAAGTGACATTATCCAGCAGTTTGTATCCATTGGCAGGAAACTTCTCAACTTTTAATTCAACTGAAGACCTACAAGCAGTCCTTTAAAAGCACAAACTGTGATTAGCTAGGAGTGTTGGTAAGTCCAGCATGCTACGGAGGATTGAAAACGTTATGAAGGAGACTCACAACTGTAAATACGGACTCTACACTGTAAAAGTGAGTTATTTAGCAATAAAGTCTTTGAAACTTATGACATGCTTATGATTGTTGTTCACTGTATCATAGGGAGAAAATTGAGCCATTGCCCAAACTTTTGTATATGACTGTAAATACTCAGCTCAAGATTAACCCCCCCTTTATAAAAAAACAAACAAAACTCCATTAGGATATCTCAAAACTCCTGAAATATGATTGCACGCTGCTCTATTTAACAAATCAAATCTCACACAGGCGTACATCTTTTAATAGCTGACCTTAAATCTTTATCCAGAGGGATGACCAACTGAAAGCAGCTTGAAGTGGCTTAAAGATGAACATATTAACATGTGAAACTGCTGAAACCATGAGTGGAAGGCTAAACAGTGAAGGATGTGGTAAAATGGTTCCAGCTGTGCTCCTGCTTCCTCTGTTAGGGAGTCCTGTTTGGTTTCTGTTGACACGTCATCACACGGTGAGAACTTGTACTCTGGACTTGCAGAGGAGCAGAACATTTTATCTGACATGAGTAGGACTCTGTTCTAGCTGTAGTTTTCTTGGCACTGGTCTAGCATGATGTCACTGTTACAGAGATGTCCGTAACGCGCGGGCAGACATGTTTCCGTGTTCAGGAAAATGACGTGAATATACAGGCTGTATAAAAGTTGTTGACCTGAGATCAGCGTCTAACTGCTCTCTGGATGAAGAGCGCAAATCTTTGTGTGTTAATGAGCTGTTTGGACTTCTGGACTCTTTCTGCAGCAGCATATTTCTCTGATTACACACTGAGAACTGCAGAAGGTTGGAAAATGTTCTGCAGGACGAAAACAGTTTTCTGTCCTGCTGTTTGTGCTCACATCATTTCAGTCAGAATAAACCAGAACAGACTGGAAGAACACGCTGCAGGCGTACACAAACACATTTAACCTGTCCTGACGATTATGTGACCAGACTCTTCACAGCAGTTTTCCTCAGATACATTTTACTTCGTCTCTCAGGGGCCGCTCTTTTCATTCAATCAGATATAATGCTTATAACACATCAGAGTTTAATGGGAGGCGGTGCTGGTTATCTTGGTGATATGTTTGGCATGAAAGGACTCCGCATCGTTTGATGGGAATGAAATTTATCACTCACAGAGGGATGAACCCTGAAAATCAAGGTGTGACTGGCTAGTCCAGTTTGCCCAAATTTCATTGTAGCAACTCAAAAGCGGTTCTC
>NW_024582434.1:129522-159300 GCF_018398535.1 Haplochromis burtoni
CCCCCACCTGCTTGTATGCATGCCTGACAGTGTTGGGCCATGCTCCTGATGAGATGAGATGGTGTCCTGGGTATCACTGAGCTCCTGGACAGTCTGAGTTGCAACTTGGCATAAGCCAAACATAAGTTTTGAGCGCAATCTATCGGATTTAGGTAAGGCAAGTGTGGGGGCCAGTCAGTAGTATCAATTCCTTCATCCTTCAGGAACTGCCTTCATACTCTCGCCACATGAGGCCGGGCATTGTTGTGCACCAGCGGGAACCCAGGGCCCACGGCACCAGTGTATCGCCTGACAACAGGTCCCAGGATTTCATCCTGATATCTAATGGCAGTCAGGGTGCTGTTGCTGAGCCCGTGGAGGTCTGTGCGTCACTCCATAGATATGCCTCTCAGACTATCACTGACCCTACATACTAATACATACGTGCTAAACAATGTTACAGGGAACATATTGTTCTCCACGGCTTCTCCATATGCTTTCACGGCTGTCACATGTGTTCACGGTGAAGCTGCTCTCATCTGTGACGAGCAGGACGCCAGTGGTGGACCTGCCAGTTCTGGTATTCTATGGCTAATGCCATATGGGCTAAGGGCCTTCTATGGCCCTGTCCAGCACTCCCAGGGTACCTGCCTGTCTCCCAGAATATTTGGAATAATTTTTATTCATTAGCTTATCCTACTGTATTTTTCCATGTGGATGTTAGTGAATGAGGCCTAGTTGTTGTATATTTATATATTATTTAACGTTTTGTTTTTCTACACTCTATTTTGTTTTTTTTAAAATAATACTTTGTCTCAGTTTTTTGCCTGTGGGTGAAGCTCTCTGCTGTGGCCACCTGAAAAGGTTGTGCTGATCCTTTACTCTGTAGTCAGACTCTCTGATGTTGGTGTTTGTGTCCTCAGTGGGTCCCCTGCGAGTGGAGTTTAACATTCCTGTAAACCTGGAGCTGATAAAAAAGGAGAACCCCAACGTGCAGCCGGGCGGACGCTTCAAACCCAAAGACTGCGAGGCGCTGCAGAAAGTGGCCATCATCATCCCGTTCCGCAACCGAGAAGAGCACCTTAAGTACTGGCTGTACTATCTGCACCCGATCCTGCAAAGGCAGCAGCTTGACTACGGGATCTACGTCATCAACCAGGTACACTTGCGATGTGTGTTCATACATGAGAACAAAGGGACAATTAAAATCCTGTGTGTATAAGTTCCACTGTTTACTTGACAGGGTGGACTGTTTGCCTCTTTGCGTAAAAATGAAATGAGAGAGAGCATGTTTATCCAGAGTTTGGTTTCACAAATAGTAAAATAGGTCTCCTGCCTGTGTGACGCCGGTGTTGGCATGAATGGCTCTTTAGCCTCACAACGCCAGATACATTCCTGGAATTCAAGCTTCAGCTTGTTGCTTACATGAAATAATCAGTTTGGAGACATTAAATACACTGTTGTGTCTGGGTGCTTCCTCCTCACTATCACTCCCCCTTACTGTGCGATGGCAGGAGTTTGTTTTGCAGTGTGCAGCTGTCAGTGATAAAAAGAAGTTTATCAAATGTGACTGATGGGGGTGTGTGCAGGGGGTTGATCTTGCTACTTCTGACCAGAAATACCAGTCAGTTAAGCTATTCATGTAGCTAACTATTGATTTACAACAGGAATAAACCATTTATAATAAGTCCTCTGTACAAAATCAAGCTTTTTATTAATGCAGTAACTACCTTTAAAATTACTGTTGAGTATTAGATTAACAAGAAAAAGAAGTAATGAAAGCAAGCCATGGGGTTTAAAAATAAGATGATAATCTTTATTTATTTATTTTTTTGCCTCTTTTTGAACTGGACCCCATCTTATAACTAAAAAGGAGCAGTGGCTATCAGATGTAAAGCTCTTAAAGTTCCTCTTAGGGTGGAGAACAGTGGTTAAAAAAAGGCTTCAATCCTGGAACAATTAATGAAATACCTTTGAACTTCTCTGTCTACTCTTCAATCACATCATGATTGTTTAACATAAAAATCCACAGGTGGTTCACAGAGTATCTCACAGTAAGAACTCTAAACTTCTTTCTTACGCGAAGCTTCTCCAATCAGCAGAATTTACTGTGAATTCTTGGAAACGGAGTGTGATCACTAGTGCTATTGATGTTTGCAGGCCGCAGTGTCACATACTTTTGAGGATTCTGGAAACTGTGTGACTGAAAGACTGGTGGCTTTTGCTTAAGTACACAGAGAGGGTGTGTTCACTGTGTTTTGTGTTGTGCAGAAGGCTTATCAGCACAACACAAACTGGAGCAACACTAACAGCGTTAGTGGCTTTGGAGCTGAAATTCGAGTCGGATCAGTCACCCATCTCAAACAATTTTAGGTTTAGATTGGACTCTGGTTACTAGGAAGATTCATTGTATTGCAGTTACTCCCACCACTTATAGATTACCAGAGGAGTTATTTAACATCTCTCTTAGCAGGACTGAAGTAAATACGCTTAAATCTACTTTAAGCCCAACAAAACCCACTCAGGCAAATTATTATCAAAATAAACTATTGTTGTACAGTTTGATAAGCTGACAGATTCTGCTACTCCAAGATGTAGGTGATGATGATGTGCTTAACTAAACAAACGAATGTGCCTGTGTGACATCAAGCGTTGTGTTTAAGATAAGATAAGATAACCTTTATTAGTCCCACACGTGAATGACGGCATCATCCGCTCCAATGCCAGGCTGGTAGGCAAACTGAAGTGGGTCCAGTGATGAGCTTATTAGGCGCCGAAGCTGAGCCAGGACCAACCGCTCCAGGGTCTTCATCAGGTGGGATGTCAGAGCCACCGGCCTGTAGCTGTTGAGGTCCTTGGGGCGTGAAGTCTTTGGCACTGGTACAACACAGGAGGTTTTCCAGAGCTGTGGGACTCTTCCCAACCTCAGGCTCAGGTTGAAGAGGTGCTCCATCACCCCACACAGTTGGTCTGCGCAGGACCTGACGACCCTCGAGCTGATGCCATCTGGACCCGCTGCCTTCTTGCCATTAATCCTCCTCAGTTCCCTCCTAACCTGGGTGGTTGAGAGAGACAGGCTGGAGCCTTGTGTTGAGTGTGTATTGGATGCTGCAGTTGGGGGTGGGGGGGAGTGAGCAGGGTGAATAGAGGAGGTGTGAAGTGTCTGAGGTGGAACAGCAGCAGTGGGGGTGGGTGAGTCTGCAGCCGATGTTGCAGACTGCCTCATGGCTGAATCAAATCTGTTGAAGAAATGATTCAGTTCATTCGCCCACCTCACATCCCTCCCAGGCAGAGAGTTCTGCTGTTTGTGGCCCGAGATGGTTCTGAGGCCTCTCCAGACTTCACCAACGTTGTTTTGTTGAAGCTGGTTCTCCATCTTCTGCCTGTAGCTCTCCTTCCCATTCCTTATCAGTCCCCTCAGCTCTCTCTGCACCCTTTTCAACTCCTCTTTGTCTCTGGATTTGAAGGCCCTCCTCTTCTGCTTGAGGACGGTTTTAATTTCTGGGGTAATCCAAGGTTTGGATAGTAATGTCTTTTCTCAGCTTCTTAGATCCTGTTCCTGATAAATCCTACAAAGGGAAACAAAACTGAATTGAAATAAAAATTCAAAATTAATAACTCTCATCTGTGTTGATTATTTTTTGATTACTTGAATAAAAGGACAGTTTTTAGTTTTGGGGCTCAGAAGTCACCAGTGTTTCTGGATCTTTGCATAGTTGAAATGTTAAAATGTGTTTACACAGCATCCGGAGAGCTTGTGATATGCAGTAGAGGCCATTCATTTAAAAACTTGTTAGAAATTTGTTATTGCTCCCAAATGTTGTGCCTCTGGGCGCTGCTTTCTGCTGTCTGTGTGGGAATAAGAACTTTGCGTATAGTTACAGTCTGCGTGCTTGGTCTGAGGATCTTTGCTGAGACACTAACAGTAATGTTAGCAGTCTGGCTTGGTTTGATAAAAGCCAGCACCAGGCCTCTGAGGACGGATAAGCAAGCTCGGGTGTTATTTACATGTAAATGAGCTGGTGCCCCACCTGCAGACAGAATCAGGGTCAGTTTACAACTACCCAGGTGAACCCAGGTGACCTAACGAATGAATATTCGCTAAATACGTGGGAGTTCATTTGCAGAAAACTTAAATAACAGAGACGAGTAAACTAGCACCTGCTTTTCCAGTCAACAAAGACCTCAGTGTTTTGCCTTTCTATACCACGGAACTCTATTCAAATATCTTCTAATTTACCTGCAGTCACTCTGCATGTATCCAAACCTAATCCAAATGTTTCCCAGCCTCCATTCAAATATCTGCTGATTTACCTTCTCTATAGGTATATGCTAACGTAAACATACACAAAACTTAATTTAAGATAAATGCTAATATAACATCGGTCTGCACGTAGGCCAGCAGGAGGCTGTCGCTGATGAAAATTTCACACAATTGGATGGAAAATGCCAAACAATAGTTTTGTAATATAATCATTTTAAATTGAAGGGTTTGAATCATAAATATTTAACACTCAGTAAATATATGCGGTGATAGTGACTGTTTACAAACATCATCTGGCACACGCAGCTGTTGTATGTAGTGTGTGTGTGTGTGTTGTTGTAACTGCATGGACCCCAGTGACTGAAGACTGAACGTCATAGTCAATCACCTGACTGATTTCTGAACTTTCTTCTTCTGCTTTGTTTCTCTGTGTGACTCACAGTTGTTGTTTTTCTCTCTCTTGTGTGTGTGTCCTTCCTCCTCCTCTTCCTCCTCACTGTGCTTATCTTGCTGCCCCTCCTCACCCCTCCAACCTCCCCTCCCTTTGCATGTCAGGCCTTTCTGATCAATGGTTGTGGCCCTGGAGACGCTGAGGCTCAACCCCCGTTTGGTGTTGACTGAGGGGGTCGCACTGGTAATACAGGCTTCCTTCTTCTCTTTTTTTCTATCTGCTCCAACTTGTTTCTACTGTATTTGTTTCCTGTGAAGCTTTACTAACCTCCTTGTGGATCTTTTCATTTTGGCAACAGGAATTTTATCAGTTCCCTTCGGGCGCACTTCTTATTTTTTTGCATGATTACACTTGTTAAAGCACGCTACAGAGCTGCTGTGATGCAGATATCTGCAGCAGCTGCAGATCTCAACTTGCCTTCATGCCTCATGAAGTCACCTGAAGGATCTCTAGCTTTGTGTGCTTGTCAGCTGAAACACAACTCCTTTGTTGGGTTGATTTTGCCCTAAAAATAAATATGTTTAGTTTAGTCTTTCAAAAAGAACGCTTGTTTGGTTAGAGCATTAAAAACTACTTGGTTAAGATTAGTCACTAACAAGAACTCTGTTATGTTTAGGCCCTCCATACACCTTGGTCAGGTTTAGACTTTAGAAACTACCCATTAATTGGCTTCTGTACTTTTGGATGGAAAATCTGAAGATTTACGTTTATGTAGATGTACATCAACCTTCATCTTTAGGCTCCCTTCACACCTGCTCAGTGCTCACGTTTGTTGCGTAATCACCTGAGGTCTGTTTACTGCTCCCATAGAAACCTGAGTTATTATTAGCACAGCAGCAGCAGGCATGAAGTTCTGAAGTTTCTCTCATCCATCCCACGTGGCTGCTCACAGCTCCTTTATTCATCATGAAGGACAACTGGACCAGGATCAGTGAAGGAGTGTTGGATTCACTGCTGGTCTGTTTGTGAACAATGGTCATGAGTACCATTCACAAACAGTTGGAGAATGGCTGCAGTAACAGCATTGTAAGATGGTGAAAGATGTACCCTTAGGTCCTGTCCTTGATTTAGAGATGGTGAGGTCTTCCTCACAGCCCATTGTTCATTCAGTGAGCTTGTTTCAGTTATTATGCAAATATACGGTTTATAATGTTGGGGAAACCCGCAGTCACCTGAGAAACTTATATTACACTTCAATGAGATACTTTTTACCCCCCCAAAAAAGGCAAAGGTACAGGGAGTGCAGAATTATTAGGCAAATGAGTATTTTGTCCACATCATCCTCTTCATGCATGTTGTCTTACTCCAAGCTGTATAGGCTCGAAAGCCTACTACCAATTAAGCATATTAGGTGATGTGCATCTCTGTAATGAGAAGGGGTGTGGTCTAATGACATCAACACCCTATATCAGGTGTGCATAATTATTAGGCAACGTCCTTTCCTTTGGCAAAATGGGTCAAAAGAAGGACTTGACAGGCTCAGAAAAGTCAAAAATAGTGAGATATCTTGCAGAGGGATGCAGCAGTCTCAAAATTGCAAAGCTTCTGAAGCGTGATCATCGAACAATCAAGCGTTTCATTCAAAATAGTCAACAGGGTCGCAAGAAGCGTGTGGAAAAACCAAGGCGCAAAATAACTGCCCATGAACTGAGAAAAGTCAAGCGTGCAGCTGCCAAGATGCCACTTGCCACCAGTTTGGCCATATTTCAGAGCTGCAACATCACTGGAGTGCCCAAAAGCACAAGGTGTGCAATACTCAGAGACATGGCCAAGGTAAGAAAGGCTGAAAGACGACCACCACTGAACAAGACACACAAGCTGAAACGTCAAGACTGGGCCAAGAAATATCTCAAGACTGGTTTTTCTAAGGTTTTATGGACTGATGAAATGAGAGTGAGTCTTGATGGGCCAGATGGATGGGCCCGTGGCTGGATTGGTAAAGGGCAGAGAGCTCCAGTCCGACTCAGACGCCAGCAAGGTGGAGGTGGAGTACTGGTTTGGGCTGGTATCATCAAAGATGAGCTTGTGGGGCCTTTTCGGGTTGAGGATGGAGTCAAGCTCAACTCCCAGTCCTACTGCCAGTTTCTGGAAGACACCTTCTTCAAGCAGTGGTACAGGAAGAAGTCTGCATCCTTCAAGAAAAACATGATTTTCATGCAGGACAATGCTCCATCACACGCGTCCAAGTACTCCACAGCGTGGCTGGCAAGAAAGGGTATAAAAGAAGAAAAACTAATGACATGGCCTCCTTGTTCACCTGATCTGAACCCCATTGAGAACCTGTGGTCCATCATCAAATGTGAGATTTACAAGGAGGGAAAACAGTACACCTCTCTGAACAGTGTCTGGGAGGCTGTGGTTGCTGCTGCACGCAATGTTGATGGTGAACAGATCAAAACACTGACAGAATCCATGGATGGCAGGCTTTTGAGTGTCCTTGCAAAGAAAGGTGGCTATATTGGTCGCTGATTTGTTTTTGTTTTGTTTTTGAATGTCAGAAATGTATATTTGTGAATGTGGAGATGTTATATTGGTTTCACTGGTAAAAATAAATAATTGAAATGGGTATATATTTGTTTTTTGTTAAGTTGCCTAATAATTATGCACAGTAATAGTCACCTGCACACACAGATATCCCCCTAAAATAGCTAAAACTAAAAACAAACTAAAAACTACTTCCAAAAACATTCAGCTTTGATATTAATGAGTTTTTTGGGTTCATTGAGAACATGGTTGTTGTTCAATAATAAAATTATTCCTCAAAAGTACAACTTGCCTAATAATTCTGCACTCCCTGTATTGTTGTCATTCCGCCAGGTGGCCATGTAGTGTAGACATCCAGGTCAAAGGTCAACTTTCCTTAAACTCACCTAGTGTGCGATAGAAATCCTATCTATTAGGATGTTTTGTTGGGCATTGTGCCTTTGAAGAGTGAAGAGTGTAGACACACAGGATTTTATTTGATCAATGTGACTTGAAGCTGTCAGACCAACTTTATTTACTTTATGGGGTAGTGCAGATGTGTGACTTAAATGTTTTTTATTTATCACCTCGAGGCAGTATGAAGATTTGGGTGGCTGGTAACAAGTCACCGAGGAATCCAGAAGACTCAGTCTAATAGCTTGAATGATCCATCATGCTGGGATTAACTATATTTTTTTTTCTAGTTTTCGTCCATCTGTTTAAAGTTTCTGTGCACTGTAATAACCTCTGTTTGGAGCAGCTTCGTGCTGTCTTATTGTCCTTAAACGGCTCTTCTGACTTCACTCTCTCTTTGAAGGAAGTCATTTTTTTTCATATGAAGCAGAAAGTACACTAAATGCAAGAAAAATGCTGCAAACTTGCATAAAGTGATTAAGAGTGTAGCAGGAGACTCAAAGTCTGTCACCACTAAATGGGTAATGCAGATTAGGCTGCACTGAAATTAGCCCCTGTAATCTTATGAGACGATAGTCGTACGTCAGCGTAGACATAAACATTTTTAAACCCAGTAAAATTTCATTAAACTGTTTGTGTTGTCTCATAATCCTGCAATGTTTTAAGGTCATACTGAGCTTTATCTTGTATTCCCTCGAGGGAGGCTTTTACTCATATCAGTTTCTGCATATTTGTACAGTTCAAGTTGTCTAACATTCTTCAAACCGGTCGATCAGGAAGCTGCTGTACAAGGAGACAAAAAAACATCATTGTTTGCCTGGTGATGGATTCATTACATTTGATCTATATTATATACTCTACGATACAGGTCAAGTTTGAAAGTGTTTTTTGTGACTAACTTCACACTCAGTTCTTTAACCAGTGCCGCACTTTTAACCCCGTGATTACCTGTGTGTGTCAGGATGGCGACGAGACCTTCAACAGAGCCAAGCTGCTGAACATTGGCTACGCGGAGGCCTTGAAGGAATACGATTACAACTGCTTCGTCTTCAGCGATGTCGACCTCATCCCCATGGACGACCGCAACACCTACAAGTGCTTCAGCCAGCCTCGGCACCTGTCTGTGTCCATGGACAAGTTCGGCTTCAGGTGAGACGCCACAGGAAATAAAGGGATGAGAAACTTAAACGACAGTTACGCTACGGAAAACTGAATGGAGGTGCAAGACAAGCAGATTTATTGTGACCATCTCCAATGAACTTGGGATCTTGTTGATTTGAAGTGATTACTTCAAAGTCGGGGACCAGGTCTGCAATAACTTGCAGTCTACTGTTGTCTTCAAAGCAACTTTAGTGCATCGAGATGGGACGGAGTTAATCTGCTATTAGTGATAAAAACTGTGATTGGAAATCATTTGCTGTCTACATTCACAGAAATTCATATGTACTTCTTACAGTCAAAGTCCAGTCAGAACCTCGTAGATTTAGAACAGAAGTTCAGAAATTCCTCCATTTTACACGTGTACTTACAGACAGACAGTAATGGTTTATCAATTTCTTGTAACCTGACCCTGTTATTGAGGATCTCTTTGTCATGCTTTGAGCTGATGGTGTCAAACTCTGTTCTGTTGAGGTCAGCTGAGAGAGAGGCACAGTATGTGCCGTATACCTGTCAGATACATGTTTTGTAGCGAATGTTTTGGAAGGAGACTTTTAAAGGAGTCGTGTTTATCTCAGCTATGTAACCCAAGGTCGAACACAAGGTCAGGCAGAATTATCTCATGATTAGTTCATAACAATACCCTGGAACTGTAAAAAATGACCCCTGCTTGCATGCATTTAGAAGTTTTTGAGGAAAAACATCCTCTTCCTTTTTCTTGCTGGATCCTCCAGCCTGTCTGACTGCATTGCAACACAGGAGAGGCTGTGCAGCTGCTGACTGTAATGCTGTGTTTGAGGCTGGGATAATTATATAACACAAAAGTGATTGAACTCATTAGTCACAGTTTTGGAGTAAAAGAGACTTGCTGCTGAAGATAAATTTTTAAAAAAAGCCTCCTTGAAGCATTCCTAGCTGAGAAATGAGGTTCTTTTGTTTTTTTTTCTTTCTAAAAATCCTTGTCTTTGGTCTCGCTGTGAGATGTGAAATGAAAGTGCCATTTTTGGCATCGGATCATCCTGCAGAGCAGACGTGTCAGTACTCAGGTCTGGATGTGCTCAGCACTGAATCTGTATTGTGGGCCGGGTTAATCGTGCAGACAGTGTGTAGTTCTAGTGAAGAGAACAGACAGACTTTGAAACCACTGAGAAAGAGGTGGGTACTGAAAGAAAACCTCCCTTCCTGTTTCCTGTCACCGCTGTCCCTGAGCAGCAGCATTTCCTGTCAGGAAGCCCAAAGAAGCTGATGTGTGTCATTTCACCTCCTGCTGTTGTTCTGTGAAAAACAGGCTGAGCATGGAAGGAAAAAATGTCCACTGTCACTCAGATCACGACACGAAGTGTTTACACAAAACTGCTTTGTACAAATACAGGATGGTAACTGGTTATGAGAACAAGTGAAAGCTGCTTCCTCTATGCTCTGCAGGCTGCAGCTGAGTGAGGCCTTATCATGTCCAGCTTTGTTTTTCTTCTTGACTTTATTAGAGTCACTTTGCACGATTCACAGTTTAGAATAATAATAATTTACCTTATATTAGGCCTCGGTGCAGTCCCTCAGTTCATGCTTTGTCTGAAATGAGCCATTTTAGCTCCTCTGCCTTTAATATCCAAGATCGATCATGTCGGTCAGCTTTAATGACCTGTTTGTCCTCTGCAGGTTACCGTACAATCAGTATTTTGGAGGTGTCTCCTCGTTGAGTAAAGAGCAATACTTGAAGATCAACGGCTTTCCCAACAACTATTGGGGCTGGGGAGGAGAGGACGATGACATCTACAACAGGTACATTTTCTGCTTTACATGCTGCAGCGGACTCGCTCGTGTCATTACAAACACATCACATACCGTCTTTATACACATGTCACATGATCCACAGTCTACAGGTCAACCGCAGCTCCAGTGTCAGTTTTTATGTGTCTGAGGCTTTTATTTGATTTGAATTGACAGCAAATATGTGTTGTTATCCACTCATCAGCTAATGAATCATCATAAAAATGAATAAATATGTGCATGAAAATTACCCACGTTTGAAAAGAACATTTTTATATGGGGCAAAAAGGAAATGCGTAACATTTACAAACACTTGGAAAATAGTTTATAAAATTCTGGAAAAAAAAAATGCATGCCTGGACAATAATAACATTTTTTTTAATTACCAAAAAATAATTCAATGCTACAAATTAATTATTACCATCTTTATTATATTTAAAAAAAATATAAATCAAAGAAAGACAGTTTAAATATATTCTTTTAAAAAAACTGTTGTGTTTTCAGGGTGGCATCTAAAGGAATGTCCATCTCCAGAGCCACCAGTGAAATCGGGAAGTGCCGCATGATCCGACACAACAGAGACAAGATGAATGATCCAAACCCACAGAGGTGCAGACCCAAATCATCTTCACACAACTCTGCTTGTTATACCAGACACACACAACACACACTGTCGTTTATTCTGCATGATGACAGGGAGTCACGCTGGAGTACACCCACTCCGGAACTGTTTTCACTTCATATAAAACTTGTCACATGAGATTTAATTTCATTAATTTCATTTCCAATGTTATTCCTCACTGTTGCATACTTTGGAAATATAACATTGACTTTCACTGCTATGCCGATGATCCGCTGCAGTGTATTTCTTCGACTAGTCACGATTACGTCGACTATCAAAATTGTTGATAACTGATTTAATAGTCGGCGCATAGTTTGAAGCTTTGTAAGATCACAAAAGACGCAGGAATTAGTAGGATTTAAGAGTGTAATAACGGACTGAAACAGAAGATGGCAGCACTGCATGTACAAGGATGCCAGCTGCCGTTAAACCCCGAAGAAAAAGAAGCAGCGTCCGGTATCGTAGCTGTGTCCAAATTCAGGAACCGCATCCTCCTGTGACCGCATTTGTAGGCCGATTACGTTACAGTGACACGACGAAGACTGTCCAAATTCGAAGACTCCCGACAAATGCGGCTGACAAATGCGCCCTTCATTTCCCCAGATTTGAAGGATGGGTCGGGTGTATACTTCGTGGCCAAACCTATCCCAGAATTCATAGCGCGGCCCTGCTCAGTTTCCAACAATGGCGGCAGCTAGTTAGTTTTGATATTACTCTTATTATTCTTTCTGGGTCACAAAATAAACATTTAACATATTTTCAGGCGAGAATGTAGCCGTGTAAACCTCAAATATCTGCTCAGTTTATCAAGACACCACATATAGGGCTGGGTATCGTCACCGATTTCTAGAATCGATTCAATTCCGATTCACAAGGTCCCGAATCGATTCGATCCACGATTCGATTTAATTCGATTTAAATCTGGGAAATTTTGACAGTCAGAAATATTATAATTCAGATCAGTACATTTACATATTTTTGTATCAATAAAAAGGAAGCTGACAAACGCAAGACTTTATCACAGGTGTGAGCGTCACAGCAGAGGCCTTTGTGTCAAAGTAGCTGAAGATAAAACACAGAAAAACATGAAGGTGATTTTCCTGGCCTGGGATTTTATAAAAATATTCTGCAGTACATCAAAAACAAAAGAAAAGCATTAATCAACATATGAACGTTACCTCTGACGTTACAGCGGTTTTATTAGAGACACGGCTAAGCGTTTTGCATTTTGAATAATTTTAAAAAGTTTAAATTTGTTCAGTATTGAACAGCAGAAATGAGGTTTTCTTTTCGGAAGTATGTGAAAGGGAAAAAAACAGCAGCTGACAGCGCTGTAAACAACACTAGACTTTGCGTAACAAGCAAGCGAATAATGAAGAAAGGGAAACTGTTCTTGAAGTACAGAGAGAGAGAGAGAGAGAGAGGTGCATCGCGGTGGAAGCAAAACAGTGAAAGTCAGAGTGAATTCATGACGATGTTTATGTGAAGCGTTTGGATCTTCTTTTGCTGCTGGTTCGGTCAATATTGTTTGGAGAGAGATCAAACTAACAGCTTTAGAATCGGCTCATTAAGGGCGTGAACACAAAGCGCGGACCCGCCGACAGATCAGAATCAGCGAGCTGTCGGCTTTCAGCCCCGACTGTGAGAAAGGCAACATCTGATTCTGATCCGCGGGTCGCACTGTGTGTTTCAGTCTTTGTGCAGAATCTGTGTACCTGCTCTCATTTACTGTCTTAACTGTTTGGTGGTTCTTGAAATTTTGTGATCTTTCACCAGAGATTCTGGCATTTCGGGCAAAATAAATTTATATTAAAAAATCGATTCAGGATTTTAATGAATCGATTTTACGTCATCCAAGCCAGAATGGATTTTAACCGATGAATCGATTATAAAAACCCACCCCTAACCACATATTTTCAAAAGCGCTCCGACGTTTTCGGAGACGTCTGTTACCCACTAGCTCGATAGCTAGCCGGGGTTCAAGGCTCACTAGAGCTCGTGAAAACATCGAACTCTTGGTAAATCGTTTTCAGACCCACCGCCGTCTGTCACTACTCAGGTTAAACATGATATATAAGTCACTTAGATAACTTAAAATGTTATTGTTTGGCTTTTTTTTAGTATTTTATTTGTTCCTGAGTAAATCGGTTTGGCTGAGATTAAAGTTATAGTTTTTACACAGCTGAATAAACGTCAAGCAGACAGCTGATTATCAGAAGTGTGAGATGCTCGAGAATATACTCCGGTGTCCTGTTATATTTTAGATAGCAAGGAGCAGACGGCTGCGTTTATTAAACTCCACCAAGACAATCTGCTAATTTCATTAAAATTGAATAAACTATCATCTTGTCTTTATTTTTAGTTAGCACATACCTTAAACACTCAAAGCTGTAAGCTAATGATAGTTATATAAGAGCAGATCCATGCTGGTGCAGTAAGCTGTACGTTTTACGTCCAATGGATGATGATCTGATTAGTCGACTCATGGCAAAAATAATTGGTGACTAGTCGACTATCAAAATAATCGTTTGTGGCAGCCCTACCCTCAATGCTGCTGTCATCCTTGACCATGGCTTTGTCACTTTTTGGATGGATTATTGTAATTCTCTTCTCTTTGGTCTCCCTAACAAGTCCCTTGATGAACTCCAGAATTCTGCAGCCTTGATCGTAACTCGCCCACACCCTCAGAGAGCACATCACCTCTGTGTTTCAGCCACCTCACTGGCTGCCTGTAGTGTCTAGAATCACTTTTAAAATATTGCTTTTCACTTTCAAATCTCTCCATAACCTGGCTCCTCCCTGCTTGTGTTGCTAGTCCCTTCCGCTCCCTTATGTCTTCTTCTGATACTCACCTTATTGTTCCCCGCACCCATCTCACCACTTTTGGGAACAGAGCTTTGAGCTGCTCTGTTCCCCAGCTCGGAAATTCACTTCCACCTGATATTAGAAACACAGGCTCTTTTCCCTTATTCAATTCAAAACTAAAAATGCATCTTCAAACTGGCTCACTCTCTTTAAACATCGACTCCAATTATTGTCTAATGGTGTTTTTTTTTTGTTTTTTTTTAATCCTTTTTACTCTTTGTCTTCTATGCTTTGAACACTGACCTTGGGTTTTAGTAAGGCGCCCACAAAAAATGTGTTATTATTGTTATCAGTACTGTTAGGTCTACACTTATAGACCTCGCTGACTCAGAGACTTATTCCCGTGAACAAAGCAAGACGAACAGAGATCGATCGGTTTTAACTTGCGCATGGGGAGCCCAGTTGGAATCTTAGAGCTGTGAGTTCTGCACCCAACCTCAGAGGCCTCCAACTCTGGCCCCCTCCTGCAGAACATATGTCATGTGTGTCCGCAACAGTGAACGTGTGATGTGTGTGTGTGTGTGAGCATGTGATGTGATCAGTGAAACGTGAATGTATGTCTGTGTAGAAAACAGAGGTGAGCATTCATGCTAAAGACCTAATCATCTTGCACACTGACAACCATAATGATCCATAATTGTCTAACAAGTACCATTACTGATCAATATTTATACTGCTAATTAAAATGATGGCTAAATGTGGTTTTAAGAGTGAGGCTGTTGGTTCTGAAGGGTCTGGATGCTGTTTTTGGTTCCAGGTTTAACCGGATTGCTCACACTCGAGAGACCATGTACAAAGACGGCATAAACTCTCTGAATTACCAGGTGGTGAGCATCCAGAAGCTTGACCTTTTCACTATGATCACCGTGGATGTGGGAAAGCCATGAAGGATCTGTGGCACCCGGGACCAGGCTGAAATTCACACCGTGCCTCTGACACTTGAAGCTTTAAGTTCTGGTTCTGCTCCAGAACTACTGGACTGTTTCCATGATTTTTCCTTTTTTTTGTTTTTTGGGTTTTTGCACAAACAGACTCATGGTTTGTGGAGTTTTTTCGGGGCCTTAAGGACTCATTTCTGATTGGTCAGCTGGAACCAATCAGCTCCCACCATCTGTGCGTCAGACGCTGCTGCTGGGATATTTCCTAAACAAGACTTTTGTTTTGAAAATCAGACAATCAGAGCGGCCCTCAGGGTCATGTGGTCTGGGCTTTACTGCTGGAGGATTAGGGGTTATTGAGTGTGTCTGTTTTACCTTTTTTAAAAATCAGGTTTTCAATCAGTGATCAATGTTTCTTTTCTTTTTACAGCCAAAGTTTAATCCAAAATGAAACAAGAGTCTGTTCCTCAATAGATTCTATTACTAATTAATCAGCACTGATTGATTATCTGCTCGTTTTGATTCCAACAAAACAGAAAAAAAGAAAAATGATAGATTATCGGTGATGGTTGGTTTCTCTGTTGACTGATTAGCTGTACTTCATTTTGATTGATTGATTGTATCTCTAAGTGTCCTTATTGGTACCAAAGACTTTACTGATCCTGTGGATGAGGTCAACTGACTGCTGGACAAGTTCGTTTGATTATTGATGACACATATTGATTCAGTGTGTGTTATCTGTCCTGCATGTTCATTTTTGTCTGCAGACCAGTCTCCTCCTCACTCTGTGAACAAATCACCTGTAAATGTGCCTTAGTGGTGGGACTGGTGGAGAAGCCAGTGTATGAATGTGTGGGTTCTTTTTGTTTTGTTTTTTTCCCCTTTTAATATGCCATGTGTATGTTCTTCTTTGTGTCTTGTTTCACTCGGTGTTTGTGGTGTTGTCTCTGTGGGTCATGCTGTGCTGTAGATAATCATTTCCAGGGTGGAGGTCAGCCTGACCCACAGAGATGAAACGTGAATGGGAACACAGCAGGCTAGAAAAAAAGAAAAGGTAATGATCCTTTTAAAAGACTAAATTCAGATTCATAATAACAGTTAAATTAATAAATACTGATCAGCATTTTCTTGTCCTGCTTCAGTGATTTTGGCTATAATATGTTTCTGTATGTGGGACATTCAAGATTTGTGTGTTGCTTTATCATTGTTTTCCTCTTATTTGGATTTCCTTTCCTGTAATGCAAACGCATTTTACAATTTAAAAAAAAAATTAAGAAAGAATTATTTGGTTTCCCTGCACCATTAATATGCTTTGATGCTTCTTAGAAGATTATAAAAGCTTTTGCTACTGAAAAACAGGTTTTTTAGTTAAATGTTATTCACAGAAGCCCCGCCCAACTGCTCTTTCTGACTCAGAAAGCTTATTTAACGTTTGAATCTGTTTTGCCTGAAAAAGAAAGACACTATAGTCCTGTCTTCACCCCCCAACTTGTTGCTGCAGATGGCTACCCCTGCCAGTGCCTGATTCTGCAGGAGGTTGTCTGACATTGGGGTTTTCGTAAGCTGTAAGCCATAATCATCAACATTATAAAAAAATAAAGGCTTGAAATATCTTTCTTCATATGTAATGAGTCTATATCATATATTAGTTTGACTTTTTAAGTTAAATTACTGAAATAAATTAACTTTTGCAAATCTTCAAATTTTTCAAGTTTCAGGAAATTCTATCCAAATTCAATAAAAGCTGTGCCTCCGAAGCATAACAGAAAAGGAACTTTGCTTTGATTAAAAAACATTTTACGCCAGTAAATGAGGGAAAGTGATACAGTCCTAAAAGCAAATATTTAAAATCACAGCTTAAAACTGACCACTGCATGTACAGAATCATTAGAAACAAAGTCACAGGGCAACTTAACAAATTTCTTCCTCGAGATCAGAACACAACAGAGAAATACTAAATTACTGTGGAAAAGTATTAATCAGAGAGCACCTGAAAAATATATCCATACAACTTCCAAGTAAACTGGGCCATACAAAATGAGTCTCATTTTTGTAAACAGTTTTAACGACTATTTTATTAATGTTTGTTATTAATATTTTATTAATAAAGTTTGCAGAAATACAATCTGCTTTATTTTAATTGGTAAAACTACTTTAACTCCCAATTACAAAGATGATGATAAAGTATGTAAAAATATCTAAACTATAGACAAACTCATGAGCAAAGTGCACCTGGGGGCTTGATACTTTTCCCCTAAAGAATTATAAGGAGTTTTTAACTACTTCTGTTAGTCATTTTATTAATTAGTCATTGGAGGAAGGTATATTCCCATGCCATTAAAAACCTCTACTGTAACTCTATCAATATACCACCAGCCTCTTCAAAAATGATTGAAAAGGTTGTGTCTAAAGAACTGATGGCCTATCTAACTGGAGAAAATCTACTACACCCCATACAGTTTGGTTTTCGAGCTTACTGCTCCACATCTAACTCCATCTGTCTATCAATGCCAACAAACTGGATTCAGTCCTGACTCCTGCTTATCGTACTGCTTTCAGTGTTTCAGGATAAAACTGAAAATATAACTGAGAGTCTGTATGGGAGTACCACAAGGCTCAATCTTAGGACCATTGCTGTTCACTATAAACAATTTAGTAAATATGATTTTCCATCTGTGTGATGGTGTTAAAACCTTGATGTATGCTGATGACCCAGTGCTATATTTACACGTTAAAGACCTTGAACAAATTGCTGCCAAATTAACATTCAGTATTCAAAAAGTGCCAAAATCATTCATATTTTATTCTGAATAAACAGAAATCAGTGACTATGTTCTTTCAGAATGAACACAACGTATTCACCCAAGTATCTACACTGATGGAAAACAGTTAAAAAAATGCTGTTCAGTTTAAATATTCAGAGGTTACCTTAGATTCCACTCTTATATTTTAAAAAACATTTCAAAAAGATGTGTCATATGCTTAAATACAGCATAGCTACTTTAATTCATTGGGAACTAACTGACAGTTGCTGCATCTAAGACATAATTGAATGCAATGATTCTTTCTTAATTTCATTACTGCATTTCATGCTGGTCACAGGACTGGATTAAAATCCATCAGATCATTTCACAAATGAGTTCAAGTTCTGGATACTATTATAGTGAGATAATTACTGAAAATAACATGTAACATTTTGATAATCTAATATTGTATTGTTTATACATAATGCTGCTCTGACACCTTTGATGGAGAATGAAGTTTCACCAAGTCATGTAAGATAAAGAAGAGCTTTATGACTTGACCAAAGAGTTTCAGCTTGTCCCTTTCATCAGGGTCATCAAGAACAGTATTGCAGAGAGCATTTTAAATAAATTAAGTGTCTGAGTAGAGAAAAAAATCTAATAGGAAACATTTAAAACCTCAGTGTATTTCTGCACCAACAGAGCACCAGCATGGATGGGCTCAGCATGTGGTCATGTGACATAAGACCAAATAAGGAGTGACTGATGTCCAGAGATGGGCAGTAACACGGTACTTGTTACTGTAATATAATTACTTTTTCAAGTAACGAGTAAAGTAAGGGTTTACTATTGTAAAAACGGTAATTAGATTACTGTTACTTTCCTGTAGGAACGCTGCATTAACAGTGCAGTGCTGCAACAGTGGATCATATATCGAGTGCGGGAGAGAGTATGAGCGTGCAGCGTTTAAAGCGTGGAAGTACTGACCTTACTTTGAGTTTGATTCCATAAAAAGTGACAAAAACATTAGCGTCCATTGTGCGTGGGAAGAAAACTTCTTTTTACAGCGAAAAAACCCCTAAACAAGCTCCTAGTGCGCAACGACGTAATGGGAAATTCACAGAGAAACTCGCAGATTCTTCCACTGATCGCTGCGGCACACCTGCACCAGGGTAAACCTCCGCCTACGCCACTCCTGCTTTACAGGTGAAAATAGAGCAACAGGACCGCTAGTCTTTGACTTTATTTATTTTCTGCTGTGTTTTACTTGCATCTATTTGAAAGACTGAGTGTAAACACAACAAATATTTTATTTTATGTGCTGGAATGTGCAGAAAATAGGTTTAGATATTAAACTAATTTATTCAAGTCAGAGAATGGTGCATATAATTAAATTTTTGCTTGATGCATAAAGTTAAAAGATTAAAACTGATAAAACAAGTTTAAAAAAAAGAGACTTTTCCATCTGATTACATTTTGTATGATGGATTATGCAGAAAAAGTAGAATTGGGCTGAAAGATCTATCGCTTTATCACCTATTCAGGTTGTAAATCGTGTTTTTAAAAAGTAACTAAGTAATTCATTACTTTTGAAAATAAGTAATCAGTAAAGTAACGGGATTACTTTTTTGGGGAAGTAATCAGTAATTAGTTTTGATTACTTTTTTCAAGTAACTTGACCAACACTGCTGATGTCACATCTAAGTGTGAGATTTGTCCAGCACTGCTCTGAGTAAATAAACGGAGCTAATGGTAGGACTGTAATATACCTTTCCAGATGACACTGGGAGTGTCAGCGGGAAGTTTAAGGTGGTTTTCAAACAAGATTTATAACCAAACACCTTTATTATCAGCGTGTTGATCAGAGTGAGTTTACTGAATGTAGTCATAAGAGAAAGTTTGGAAGAGTTTGAGGTATTTTCAGACCTGGAGGTTTGATGATTGCTAAAGTCTCCATGAAACAAACTGAAGTCACAGCCCATTGTTCATTCAGTGGGCTAGTTTCAGTCATTGTGCAAATTTACTGTTTATAAGGTTGAAGAAACCTGCAGTCAGCTGAGACTGAAGAAGTCACTTGGATGAGTGACAAAACGATTCTCCCACTGAAAAAGCTAAGTCCAGATGAACAGAATCAACCTTTTGGGATCTTGATGAAACAGCACACCCCTGCTGAAGGACCAGAGTCCCTGCAGCTCTTCGCTGTTTCAGGACACTGAAGTTCTGCTGTCTCTACAAAAATGTTTTGCGCTCTCCTCAGTTGCATCTTCTTGTGCATTACTTCTCATAGCATCTTCATGTCTGCAGCCTTACTATCATGAGAAATATCTCCTGTCTGAAGAATCAGGTGTCAATTTGTGCTCCCTGATGATGTTTCATTACAATTGACAAAACCAAATAAAGGTATCAATCACCATTTAACAGACTACCTATAAGCATTTAATAGTTTTTCATTTTCTGTGAAGAAGCAGTGTCATTGTGGTGCTACGAGTGCTGATCATCAGCCTGAAACCGACCGGCTTCCTCAAATTTGACCCTGGCTCACTGTCATTAACAACTGTTTAAAACCAGTCCTCAAGCTGCTCTGCTCACCTTTGTTTTGGAATAAAGTTGTTTAACTATAACTTCGATACCCTAATGTGGCTTCTTGGGGAAAGAACAAGAGTCAAGGTGTTTGCCAGTCTGAGTTTGGTTTGAATTAAACGAATGTCTCATGCCGCTGGGGCTCTGGGATGCAGAAAAGTTTCTAGTTTGGCAACTAATCTTCAGATAAGAGATAAACCTGACTCATTCAAAGAACATGAAAAAGGCTTGGAACATAATCTGAAATCTTACTGAAACAAACCCGAGATTTTAAAAGTGACAAGTTGTTGACAAACTGAGGTGACAGGTGCACATTTAATCTGTTCTTTCCTCAAACAGAAGATACAAAACAAGCCTGACATAAGGGAAGTGACCTCCATACACCCACATGTGAAACCAGACTAAGTGTGGAGGCCTGAATTTCCTAAATGAAAAAACTGGAGAATCATTTTAGAAAGTGATGAATGTTTGAGACCATCACTGCACTGTGTTAAGCCCTCATCAGAGATGTGTCAGAGATAAGGGAGGATAAGGAAGTTGGCGGTTACTTCTTTATGTCATGGTTACCAACTGCCTTTGCAGGTTGTGGTTCATTATCTGATAGCACAATAGCAGAGGAGGCATTTGGTGCATCGTTTCTCTTCTATTCAAACTTGACCAAGTGAGCTCCAGTCAGAGACGTTATCAGAGGGAGAGGTGACAGACAACAGCAGATAAAGATCTATAAGCTGCAGAACAGCATTAATATTCCTGTGAATGTATGAGATAATATTAATGCAGTAAACAAGCATGAAACTGTGTTCTTATCACTGTCTATGAAACAGTTGCTTTGGTCTTTTTTAAATATTATTTTCTTTTGTCTTTGTTTTTATGTGTTGCCGTGTTCCACTGCCCCCTGGTGGTCAACACAGATGCTGCAGGTCACCTACAGTCGTTTAGAATAAAAAAAAAAAAATTAAAAACAATTTTCTTTTTACTTAACACTTAAATTTAAACCTCTTTAAAAACCAGAAGTAAAAAATTAAACCCATATTTGATAAATGCACGTTATGCTTCAGTTTTTAATTTTGATCCTGATCCCATCTTTGGGTTCATTAACAGGGGGACAATTATCAACTTCAGACTATCTGAAAATCTAAAGGAATCATGAAAATACAAATTTTATCACGCAGTGTCTCCAGTTATGCTGCTGCTGTGTCTGCCATCAGGAAGCCAAGCTGTTCATGTTGGACTTGGAGCCGATAAAAAAAAGAAAACAATCATGGCTAAAAGTTTTGACAGTGTCAGAAATTTGTGCTTCAGCTTTTTTAAATGTCTCCATCTCATAGAGAACAAAGCAATTTATACATTTTAAAGGCTTTTATTGGCAAATAAATCAAATGTATGCAGAGTTAGTATTTACAGTGTTGACCCTTCTTTGTAACCTCTACAGATCTCCGTAATGTGCTCTAGATCCATTCCTGCCTCATCAGCACTCCAGTTGATCACAGATTCTCAATCTCATTAATAGTGGAATTTTCTGGTCCTGGATCTGAGATATTAATATGCAGATCTCTGAGGGATCACTTTACCTTGTGACGTGGTGAAAAAGGCACAGACTGTCACCAAACTGCTCCAGGATTGTAGGAAGGAGCCGCTCTTTGGTCAATCCTCAACTTCTCTGAACATTTATAATTTTGACATTAGACATTTTTTTTTAAATATTCCCCCCTCACCCTCATCTAGTTTTATTTATTTTCATCTTGAGTCTGTCATGTTTGTGGTTTTTGAGTTGGCAGGTTCTTTGACAGCTGCTTTTCAAAAACGTTCAGACTGGAGCTCCATGTGAAAACATGTAATGATCCTTTAAACACTGAACAGCTGTAGCCATGCTCAGTGTAATGTCACAGAGCCCAGGAGTGACATCACTGCAGCATTACACCTGGACTCAGGTCTGAAGTGGTCTACAGTGTGGGCTCTGCTGGTTCAGTCGGTGTCTTGGAGTCAAGAATTCGTCTAGAACGCCCCCTGCTGGACCTTCCTGAACAGCTGCTGTCTCTGCTGGGCCGTCATGGTTTCGGCACTCTGCAACAGGTTTGCGATGATCAGCGTCTGCTGCACGCTGGCCGATTTGACCCAAATGCGTCCGTTCATCCCGACCACAAGCTCACACGGGAAGAGGTGCTCAAGGTCTGAGCGGATGTTGCTTTGGGGTGCCAGCAGCCTGAGGGGGGGGGAAAGTAATGTTTAGCCTGAGTTAAAAAGACCATAGACACAAATGCTGGTGTCATGTTAGCTGCAGAGGGTGCCATGTGTCAGTTACCTTCTGACAAGACCAAGAGAGACTCTGAATAGCAGACCTCCTGTTCCAAACACTCCCATCCCATTAGCTCGTCCTGAGCTGTCAATACACACCAGCTCTGGTTCCATGTCCTTATTGGCTATGAGGAACTGAGCAAACACCAGGTCGCCCATCTGTACAGGTGACACACAAACACACAGGGAGGAGAGAGGGGGAATCATTACAGTGGCTCTCTTTAACCTAAAGGTGGATTACCTTTAGAGTTCCCTGCACACCAAACTCCAGTCTGATTTTGGATACCTGGACGTTGGGTCTGTTCCTCTTGGTCGCCCCTTCGAATGCCAGGTAGGACAGAGACGCCTGCTCACTCCCTCCGAAGTCCACCTTGAAGACATCTCCAGATTTGGCGGTGACGATCCCGATGATGCTCTCTCCTTTAGCTGGGACATACTGAGGATAAAGAGAGACATAATCAGCTCCCAGCACGCACTGCTTTACGGAGGTCTGCTTAGTGCTGTGATTAATTCGGGGTTATACTTGAACACTGAGAGAAACACACGTTTCACACTTCCAGGTTTGAGATAAATTAGCATCCAGAGAGCAGAAAACCAGCCCCTATCGATGAATTAGGTTATCAGAAACTCACACTGGCGTTATCTTACTAATATTTCTCTCACCCTTCTCTGTTGGGAATCGATCCAGAACACGTTGGGCTCCTTGTGTCGCAGCACGCCGCTCTTACACACCACTAGCCGGTCACCGCAGCGCCGCAGGCCCGGACCGCACATCACCTTCTCCGACTTCACCGGCGCCGTAAGAGAAATGTTCTCTTCGGCCTCGAAGGAGAACTCGTCCCCCGGTAACAGCACCTCCCCAACCCTTTCCTTCACGGTAGAAAACATGCTGCCGCCTATTCTTCAGCGTTAACTCCTCTAACAGGTTGTTGTTGTTTTCCACCGGAACCCCCCCCCAGTATCACACGCAGGAAACATCCAACAGCGCCCTCTGTCAGTCAGGAGGTATTACAACATGCTGGCAAACATGCCAGTAATTTGTTGGTAGATTTAGAAAACAAAACAAACAAAATAAAAAACAAAAACATGTGTGACCCAAACCATTGTTACCAGGTCTGACTGATCTTTACCTAATTTTTAACATGTCTCTTTATTAAATATGTTATTTAAAATCTCAAAGTGATTATAAATTGAGAACAAAATCATACATTATTATAGTGTTATTTTATTCTTCAGATACTTTGATATGACAGTAGATTGAAAGACAAGAAAAAAAAATAGGGATACGTCTGAGAAAAAAGGCTCAACAGTGAAGTCCCAATTGTATCAACAAACAATTAAATGAACAGGGAAAAAACAAAAATCCAAGAGTAACATTATAATTTACAAGAAAAAAAGTGTCATTTACAGTGAGGATCATTGTACACCTAAATAAACAACTAAATAAATACATAAATATGTGTAGACAAACAGAGGATCTAATCTAAATTAATTTAAAATAAAACAGTTATGTCACATTATATAATTAATGATTCTTTAGTTGTTACATTTTGTGCATTTAATGGCACTTACTGTACATTTTAATTGGTATGAATATATTTTTGTATTTATTTTATATTTTGGCAGGTTTTTGTCCTCCATATTTAGTCCAGTCAGCTGCTGTTTTCTATTTTTATTTATGTAAATATACACCTCACACCTAGTTAATTTCTCCTTAATTTTTAAAGTTCAAATATTAATTTTGCGCATCAGCAGATCTCTTTTCTTGAGCAAACGAGAGATCAATCAACTCATTCAATTCAGGCCATAATAAAGGAAAATAACAAAATTTAGAGCATAGATTTTTACCATTAACTCAGCAGAGACAGATCTTTTTTTAAATTTTCCACCACCTTTGGCAGCAAGAACTGCAATTGGGTGTTTCCGATAACTGACAATATAAGTCTTTCATATTGCTGTGGAGGAATTTTAGCCCACTATTCTTTGCAGAATTATTTTCATTTCATACACATTGAAGGGTTTTCCAGCATGACAGACCTATTTAAAGTCACACCAAGGCATCTTGGCATCTTGGCTGAGTCAATCTGGACTTTGACTCAGCCACTCTAATGCCTTCATTTTGTTTTTCTGAGCCATCCAGAGGTGGACTTCCTGCTGTGTTTCTGATCTTTGTCCTGCTGCTTAACCTCAGTGTGCTTGAGCTTCAGGACAGGAACTGATGGATGGATTTTAGTAGAGAGCAGAATTTATGGCTCCTGAGTACCATCACACTGCCACCACCATGTTTGAAATGTGAAATGTTGTTAGTGTGATGTAATGGGATTCAAAATAGTTCCACTTTTGTCTATCCAAACAGTCTACAGAATATTTTCCTCAAAGTCTTGGGGATCATGCAGAAGCATCTCAAAAAATGTGAGCTGAGCGTTTGTGCTGTTTATACTCAGCAGTGGTTTTCTCCCTGAACTCTCCCTTGGATGCCATTTTCGCTCCATTTTTTTCTTAATTTTTTTTTTTTTTACCTCAACTGAGATGTTACAGTGAAATGATCAGGGTGACAAATATGCAAAAAGCTAAAATCATGAAGGGGGCACACACACACAGTAATATAAATGTTCTTGAGGGGGTAAATGAAGTATTACTTGTGTTTTAAAGTAAAGGGTTGGACCGAAGAAGATTAGGGCCAATGGAAAAAAAAATGGGCACATCTTTTTTTTTTTCTTCTTTTCCAGAAATCTGAGATCAAAGTCAGAATTCTGATTTTTTTTCTCAGAATTCTGAGAAAAAACAATTCTGAGGAAAAAGTCAGAATTCTGAGAAAAAAGTCAGAATTATAAGAAAAAAGTCAGAATTCTGACTTATTTTTCTCTGAATTCTGACTTTTTCCTCAGATTTATTTTGACATGCCCACTTTTTTCCCCCAGTGGCCCTAATCCTATTCTATTAAAGAGTATGACTTGCTCACTTGCATGAAAATCCCACTTTGTTGGTTTTTGGAACAGGAGCCTAACATTTAAAAACGTCTTAGCTTGATTACACATTACAGCAGTAATGTGATTACTGTGGGGTTTACTTTTATATAGAAGATATAGTAGGTCGGAGGGCACTCTGAACTCATACTTATATAGATGGAAATATATCAAATGCGTTATTAGTTAGTGCACATTAACATGTTAATATATGACTCTTGTATTTGAAGTATTCTGTGATGCTAGAACTGCCCAGTATGTAGTTATGTGGTTTAGGTTCTGACACCAATCTGGTCCGCTGGATTTATAAACATCTGGACACTATAGAGAAGAAATGTTGATATTTGCAACTATTTTAATTAAGAAGATGAAAGTTTGAACTGCAATTTATTTTGAATCATCAGACTTAATCCACACCAAGGACCAACACTTCAAGTGTGGTAGCAGTAGCAGATACTAATGTAATTGCACTAACAGTATAATGTAACTATAGTAACAGTAACTGCTACTATTACTATCCGGTCTTTAATTGATGACGTGATGAATCCTGCTTCCAAAGTACCCTGCGTTAAATAAGGCTTTTGTGTTTTTAACAAGTTTTAATGCTTTGTATCTGGTTCTTTTTATTCTCAAAAAGCCCCTAAAACAGTCAGTGATCACTGTCGCCCTCTCTCAGTTTTTATTACCGCTATTCATTTTAAAGCTCAGTGGATGAATTATCTCAGTTGTTCTCCTGACTTAAGTTTGGTCCGTTTACAGCATCCTGCCATGCGATTGCATTTGACCCTGACCATCAAGAATCCTCACGGCAACTTTTATCGAGTGGAATAAAGTTAGCGTTCATCCTCGACCTTCACTGTTTATATTATGCTAACATAGCTGTGTAGCACAGCTATGTGCTAGCTAGAAGTTTGGCTAGCACATCAGCTAGCCAAACTTCAGTAACCCTACAAACGTCAGTGCTGTTTACTTTCTTGTCTTCATTTATGTCGGAAGTGATAGCAGAGCTGTACATTTTAATTTGTTTCAGAAATCTCTCAGTCAGGACAGGCTATATTATATTTAGATAAAAACTAGCGAGCTAACTTCCTGCTAACTCCATTAAGTTTAATAAATTCCGTTTTCATGGATGCCTGGATGTTTAACCTAATTGTTACACCTGGTAGAGCAGCCACACTGATCATTTTATTACAGATGAAAGACAGTAATTTTTAGTAACAGATATTGATAAGTTGAATCGTAACACAAGAAACATAAATATATTGGTGGAAATCTGTGTGGAAAAACTAGTTATGCGAATTGGAAAATGTTTCGGCACGTTCTTCACTCAGGAAAGAGTTGCAGTCATCTGCAACAGGCTTACCAACAGAATCTGGGCTAAAACCAAGGATGAATTTGCCAAAATCCCCTTAGAGAAGTTCACAAACCTCGACAGATGGTTTTTGAAGTCCTGTGTAAAAACTGGACACATGGAGAAGTTCTTATGATTATGGAATTACATAGCAAATTAATTGAAGATGAAATTGTTGATATTAAATCGGACGTGGACAAGCTGTAGATATTGAACCTTCGAGTCAAGTAACAAGGTTTCTGTAATGTAGGAAAAATAGTGATATCGATTTTAAAATGTTTCTAGAATACTAATTGGAGACTTTAAATTGGCTAGTTTTAAAATTATAATGGCTCTTTTAAATTCATGGAGTCACTTTTGAAAATCCTTTGACTGGTCCTATAGCAGGCATTCGATTCGATTCATCAGTATAAAATATTTATGTTCAAAGCACATTTCTCAGATTAAAAAGGTACAGAAAGGTAATTTGTTTGATAAATAAATATAAATATACAGCAGAAAAGTTGTTTGTTAAAACAATGACAAAAATGTTTCTGAACATGCATGGAACAGTTAAACTTTTCCCAATACACTGTGAACAACAGGCAGGTAAGTGTCTTAAACTCTCACACATAATAGCATTTCTGTCACACTTCACTATCAGAACCTTTTGTTCCGTTTCAGCAAGAGCTGCTTTTCTAAATTGACAGAGGCTATCTGGCTTTGTTTGGCTGTGAAGAGTAAACCAGTACAGCTAAAAAGTTGATCACACGCAGCAGAAGCAAGCAGAGCTGTGTTCAGCTTAAGAGAGAGGTTCTTGATGGCTGAGAAGGAGTGCAGCAGCTCCATGGTGTCTGTGGCACAAGCAAGATAACCATCAAGCTCAACTGCAATTTGCAGCCTTCTGGAGATTGGTCTGGAGAAGAATTCATCTTCATGACTCTCTTTGCTGATCCTCACTCTCATGCTCCATCGTTTCAGAATCAGAATCAGAATCAGAAAGGGTTTATTGCCAGATGTTGAGCAGGTTTACAACATTAGGAAATTGCTGCGGAAATTGCTCCATCGTTTCAAGATGTTGTATGATGTATGTCAAGGCTGCAAGTAGATAACACAATGTTGTTATTTAAATTTAAGTAATTATTCCTGAACACACAAACTTAAAATCAGCTAATTCTCAACAAGGATCGTTTGATATTAAGGACACACCATCAATAACTTACAATGTATTAGGTGACATACTCACTTAAACATGTGTTCAAATGTAATAATACACAAAAATGGGATCATATGAATCTGGCATACCAGCCTACATTACATCTGCTCTATCAGTCCAGGAAGGCTTGAACTTGGGTAAGAGGACTGCAGCTGCAGCCAACTCTGGATCCTCCATCATCGGTCCAAAATGCTTTTGAAGGCCATGTTGCACTCTGATGAGTGGCATGCATGTCTTGCTTGTCTCCAGCCTGCTAAGTTTGGACAGTAGTTGTTGGATTACTGGCAGCAGCCCTCCCATGAAGGAAGTGGACTCAGACTGGAGGATGTTTGAAGCTTTCACCAGTGGCTTCATGGTGGTACAGCCTTAGGAATGCAACTTCTGCGGGACTCAACCTGTAAGATACAACAACAAAAGCCACTATGACTACATATTTATTACAGAAGAGAGCGCTTCGAATTATGCATAATGTTAAATATAGAGAACACACTAATAATTTGTTTATAAAATTGAAATTGTTAAAACTAGAAAACATAGTGAAATTACAGACTTTAACTATTATGTTTAGGGCGAAAAATAAAACACTACCTCTTAAGTTACAAAGTTTATTTGTATTGTGTTCAGAAAATGGGGACGGCAGAAGGAAGTTTTATTTTAAGCACCGGTTTGCTCGAACCACACAAAGGCAAATGTGTCCAACAGTCAATGGCATAAGAAACTGGAATTCTCTCAGTGATCATCTTAAGTGTTGTATAAATGTTTCCCAATTTAAAACCTGCTATAAGGATAAAATGATAAACCAATATGAAGAAGTTGAAAAGAATAGAATTTAATTGTAGAAAAATGATCCTTTTAGTTTGATATTTAGTGGTATTGCTCATTGTTGAGTATATTGTTCTGTTTGCTTTGTTTTGTTTTGTGCAGAAAATTGTCATAGTGTAATTTTGGTTGCCTACTTGTATTATCACAGATAGGGGGCAGGTATCAATAAGAATTTATTCTTCTTCCTGCTCCTTTTCATGCATGGAAACAGTGTTACTTTAATTGAAAGGAAGTTTGTGTATGGGAATGCATTACCATGTGTGAAACAAAAAAAAAAAAAAAAAATAGGGATCTTCTTATTAAATATTAAGAGTCTGCTCACGTTTTCAACCGTCTATTAAAGAAAATTCACAAAATTTGCAACCATATTGGTAGGTGTCCAATTTTACTCACATATTTACCTTGATCATCAAGAGAACCGGTGTAGTGCCAAAAAGTGATTGTCTGCCAAAAACTGATTTCCAGTGTTTCTGTGTATTTTTTATGTGTAATATCTTTACGTATGTTCATTTTGGGGGGGGGGGGGGGGGGGGGGGGGGGGGGGGGGGGGGGGGGTGGGGGGGGTGTCATAGTATACTTTTATGAGTAATTTTTTAAGTGTGTAATTTTACTCGTACTTGAGTACAATATAGACCATGTGATCTACTTCGCTACTTATAAAATCAAAAATGTCGCAATTGAGAATGTCCAGAATTTGCTCAATACAGGGGCGATTAATATTCAAACCTTTCATCTGCATCTTTGCAGCCAATAAGACCGCGCAATCGCGACCGCGCCAATTTAAGACGCAAGCAACCTCCGCTGCTAAACAAATTTATAGACTGAAGATTTGGAGACAAAGAAGCCTAAATGGAGACAGAAGACAACGCCGTCAACCGAGAAAACGATGTAGAAAAGACGGAGGACGAGTGCCTGTGGCCGTACCCCGAGGAATGGGTTTTTCATGTAGAGAGGGAGAAAAGCC
>NW_024582434.1:161173-223250 GCF_018398535.1 Haplochromis burtoni
AAAAAAAAAAAAAATGTAGTTAATTATAGTAACGTGAGTGTTTGTAATTCGTTACTTCCACCCCTGGTTTTTCCTCTCCACTGTTCCATATTGCTTGCTCAGAGTTTGTCTGTTAGGGTTTTCTTTTTAATACTGTAAGGTTAAGACCTTAAAGTAATACGCTGCAAGCTTACCTTGCTGTGTATTACTTTAAGATCTTAACCTTACATTGTGAAGGCTTTGAGAAAAACACCATTTCATTTGGTGCTATACATATTGAAGTGAATTGAATTGAACTAACATGACTAATTCAGAACTTCAAGTTTTCTTTCTGTTTGTTTCCATTGTCTGTAAGTTGAATAAATACATGTGTTTATTTAGTTCAAACTGCGGGTACAAAATTCAGAGAATATGCTGTGTTGTCATGTGACCTGTTCTCTCATGTGTGCCTTTTTCTTGTTTTGTATGCATTTCTCTTATTTATATTTATTCCTGCTGTCTTACTAATAATATTTTATTCCTGCGGTTGGTGTGGAATTCACATTTTCATCAAATTATTTTAACCCTCTCTGGCATTGATTTTAGTTTTTCAGAGAAAAAATACTTCACCCTATGTGTGGTGCTGGAAACATTTTACCAACTTATAAACTCATAAGTCTAAAACAAACAAGTTCATGTCGTGATTGCTGAAATTTCCCATCACCTGAGGGTTATGCAACTCAGTTACCTTGGGTCAGATGTTCGTGCTACACGAAGCTGAAAGGTTTGAGTTAGAGAACTTTTCCAACTTCTGTGCCCGCTCCGCGTGGTGCCCTGCTGCGAGCCGCAGCTGTCCTGCATTACCTGCTGCTGTCACTCATCTCCACAGCTGACACCTGAGCCGCAGCTTTAAACCTGCTCTGCATTAAAAGAAGCCAAACACAGAGAGCAGACTGACAGGAAGTCCCAGAGTCTGCTCATACTAACTAAATAAAAGGCCCGGTAATTTAATGAAATCAGGCAGGGAGAGCATGTTTGTAGAAGAGGTCATCCTCACCGTTTCCAAAGTTTCAGATGAACTGAAGCTGATAAGAGTTAAACTAATGATATTGGTGACTTATTACTGACTTGATTTAGACTCACTATGAGTTTGTTTTGTGCTCATGTCTGAAATTTGATTTTGATGGGAAACACTCATCGAACAGCTCACGGCTGATGTTGATGTTCGGTCTTGAAACAAGATCATTTTAACAGCATGTTCTGGTCTCTGAGAGGCGTTCACTGCTTCAAATTAAACTGTGCAAAAAGCAGCTCAGTTTCAAACCTGGATCACATCAGGGACGATGCAGGATCCCCAAATGTTAGAGGGATGGAGTCACAACCACTGTCATAGGTAGAATCTGAGAAAATTACAGAGCAACTTTTGTTGTAAAAATGTAACTAAGACATAATGATTTGATTGTTCTTCAACTTCACTTTCATACAGAGATGTTAGTGCAGACAGATGCAAGGTGAGGCTGAAGGACACATGGTGTCAAACGAGCGGCAGTGTGGTCTCACTTTTCGGTTTTATTTTACAAAAAAAAACAACACACACACAGAAACCATCAGCTCTATGGTTGCTTCGAGCTCTGACATGCTGCAGAACAACACGAGTACAAAACACACTTTACAAAAGTTCACACTCTGAATTATGAAGTAAAAACTAGCTGTTATATATATATATATATATATATATTTTTTTTTTACAGCGCACAGAAAAAACAACATTGGTTTGATTAAAAATAAAAAAGGAACAATTTTAAAAAGTCTTCACACACATTTCTTCTTTTCCAGACATGAATTACACCAGAAAATCACCTTCAGATCCTCTCATGGCCACGCAGCAGAGGATTTAACACTTGACCTTTGACCCTCTCTAGAGAGCCTCTGCTTTTCTCCTTGTCGTCTTCCCTCTTGGCAGTGTTACTGCCTCCGGCTGATCATCTTGCTGGAGTGACTGTTGAGAACCTTATTGAAGAGATCGTCTGAAGAAACAGAGAATGAAGCAGAGCAGATTCAGATGAGAGTGGCGTGCAGCAGGAACTAAACATATCATGAAGACATTACAAACACTCACCGTTCCTGAAGCCCCTGGAGTCTGCCTGCAAGACACAAAGGAGGGCATCACAGCCCAAACATGTGATTCAGTAATCAGAGGACAGGTATTACATCAATCTTTCTGATTTCAGGATTTTGGACATTTTGAGGTGCAAAAGTGATATTCAGATTATTTGTGAAAAGGTTTTTTGGCATAAAGAAAGGCCTTTCTCACCCTGGAAGCGGGAATGGCTCTGAGAGGAGCTGCAGGTCCGTCGCTCTGCTCTCTGTCCACCTTTGGAGCTGAAGACACAAAAACGCCAGGTCAGCTTTAAAGGACAGGTCTACATTTGAAAATTGCTTACTTCGCTTCAATTTTATGTATACAGCGCCAAATCACAACATCAGTGGCTGCATGGCGCTTTATATTGTAAGATAGACCCTACAATAATACAACTATCTTATCCATAGTTCGATGTTGTAAACACGGTACTCACGCAGAGGTCTGATGATGCTGTTGACGGCGTGGATAATTCCGTTTGTCGCCATCAGGTCAGCGTCGGCCACGGGGATTTTGTTGACGTAAACCGTGTAGTTACGCTGAGAGACAAAGAAAGGCGTCAGACTCGCTGATTATTCCTAAGAAAACAGCAATACTGTGCAACATCTATGGTCAACACAAATTAAATATGCCTTTAAATGTGAAATAAGATACAAAGTGCTGAATAAAATATTGAAAACAAAATATAAAATAGACAAATTAGAGATGAATAATCAAAATACAACAACAACAACAACAACAACAACAATAATAATAATATCAATAATAATAAACTGTGTATTTAAACAGAAAAAGATTTCGACATCTTTTAAATAACGTTTTTGAACCAACCAAGCCCAGCTCTAGCTTCTCCCCCTGCAGAGTTTGGAACCTGGTGTGAGAGGAGACGCCACCGCTCACCAGCATACTCTCCCCCAGGTGATACTTGAGCACACCTGACAGGTGCTGAGGGTCACCTGGACACAGAAACACAAACGGTTCTTACTGTGCGTCTGATCTCATTTCCTTCTTCATGCTAAGCTCTGGTATAAGCCACGACTTGCTTTGCCCCGTGTCAGTAGATGACTGGAATCAGAGCAGAGTCTCTGTATGTCTTTATTAGGGTGGAAGCTGCTGCTGTTTGTGCAGCAGATTAAACAAACAGTTTGTGAACATTCAGCGTGTTCAGTCCAAACAAAGAGCAGAAAATTAGCCCCCCTGAGAAATCTCTACAAACCACCTCTCAGTATAAACTGCTGTAAAGAAAATAGACGCTTTCCACACATGTGTTGAAACTGCCCATGTGGATTGATTTAGAATGCGAATAAAGAGAAGCTGTGTGGTTGAACAAAACTCACGCATCAGCCTGTTGCGTTCATCCTGCGGCAGTGCATTGAAGGCATCGTTGGTGGGAGCGAAGAAGGTGAACACCTTCTGCTGGTTCAGAAGCTCGGTCATACCTGCTGTCTGGATGGCATTGACCAGCGTGCTGAAAACAGCAATAAATGATGTTAGCTCGAATGGCAACTACACAACAACACACTAACACCTCTGCTTCCAGTCATTATGCAACACCAAACTAACAGCTTTATGATAATCTAGGCTAACAGCTGACTCACTTTTTTGGAGCTTCAAACTACAAAAAACCCTTTTTCACTGATCATAGTTTGTGCAGTTGCTGCTCTGTGCCTCTAAGGTGCACTGTAGAGTCATTAAAACTGCCAATAGGTGACAGGGAGTGTTTTTGCTGTACTTTTCCATCAGAGAAACATGATTCAGATGGTACAGATCCTCACATGAAGCGGTCATCGGCCTTCAAGACATCCATGATGTTTCCCATTGGTGGAGTGATTACTTTGTCCACTGTGAACATGGTGGCATAGCGTCCAACCTTGTCATGCGCAGCGATACAGGCGTTCTCGATGCAAAGGTTCTACAAAGAAAAAAAATTGTGTTTAAATACCTAACACTGGGCTTTGGAACCAGAAAAAACGAGTTCTAGTTATTATTATTACTGTTATTATACTGTTTAGATACCACTGCTAGCAAGCCAGAGTGTTTCTGATATATTTGTTGATCTAACATTTGTTGTGGAAACCTGTTAACCTTCACACTGACCATGCTGAGTTTGACCATCTTGATTTTGAAGGTACCCTTCTAGTTATTATTATGTTGTTAGATTAAAAAACCTGACCAACTAAAGCTTCTTCTCTGTAATGTTTGTTGACTTGCGGAGGAAACCTGACTACAGGCCTGAGGGAATCACAGATGACTAAGAATTTTTTCATGCTACTCTCTCCACATTCTAGAGTCTAGTGTAGGATATTGTGTTGGTCTTATCTTTACAATGTAAAGTGTCAAACACAAACCTTAAACCATACTTCACATTAAAATGTAACAATTAATGGTATAATGTAACTCTGTGGCTAAGTAGACAGGTTTATATCCTCTTTAAATGAGGTAACACACCACACACAGTCCCACAATGGTTAAGTATGGAAAGACTTAACCACTATGGGATGCAGGAAGCTTGATGTGGTCTGCAGAGTTCATTACCGAGCAGACAACCACCCACAAACCAGACCTGGGACATGTGGAAACGAGCAGAAACACAAACGCCTCACATCCTGTGTCACCAGAGCACAATCAATACTACTGCTAGGACGTATCAATGCGTAAAGCATCAGTGTGAGAGGCAGCTAATCCACTACAAAATCAGTTCATTTTTCGGTCATTCATCGATTATCTGACTTGACTTTTGCAAAGTATGTTTCTGAGAGCCTAAGGAAAAAACTAAAACTGACACATAGAGAGGGGTTAACAAGGGCAGAACAAGGGTCAACGGAGGGGAGAGAAACGGGGACCAAAAGAGACCAAGCAAGGGCTAACAGTGTGCAAGGGAGCACACAAGAACCAGCAACGCTAACATGGGGTAAAGGCCAAAGTGACTCAATACTGGGGCGATAGAGGCCAAATAGGTATCAACTTATTAGGTGTAAGCTTGTGAGATTAAAAAGGTTTTGAATGTAGACATAGTTATAACTGACCTTTGGTCAGCAGCCAGCTTGTTCCAAAGAACAAGGCCACAGTAGCTGAAAGCACCCTCAGCAGGCTGAGATCTGATTCTGGGAACCGTTAAAAGATCTGCATCTGATTACTTGAGAGGTCTTACTGGGTTAGAGAATCAGCAAGTTGAAGACAGGCCAAAACGTGAGCCTTGAGGAACCCCTGGTTGGATTTTTTTTAAACTACTAATCACAGTTTAGGTCTCTGACCTGAACCAATGAAATCATAAAGGCTTTGAATTAAATGTCATGATCAACAGTGTTAAAGTCAATAATGAGATCAAGAAGAACTAAGACAATACAAACAAGGACCAACCAAGTAGAGGGTGCACAACATAAAGTAATCACCCAAAATAGTGACATGGTATGACTAATAATCTGGCTAGCCTACTCAGCAACTGGTGATGCTGACTGTTCAGCTCCAAACAATCATGGGAAAATAAGCATTTATTGTGTTTCATTTATTACTTCAATAAAGTTCTGTCTGCATGTTTCAAGTTAAAGTTAATAAAGAAAAGAGGTTTTCAAGAGAGATGAAAACCAGCATCTCGTTAGGAGATGGAGGCGGTTTAATTCCTCATGGCAGCAGCAGACGGAGGCAGCAGCTCCATCAGAAGTTGATTCTTCAGCAGCAGCTTCCTGTTCTGACCACAAACAATCACATAAAACAAAACCACATAAAAGAGCAACATCTGCTGTGAACAGCCTCTTGATCCAGCAGAGAACTATCCACACTCAATTCAGCCAAACAGCTGAACAGTTGGCTGTTCTGCATTCAGAATATTTAACTTGTTTCAGGTCCAATTAAACACTCTCATGGCTGTATTTTGACACATGATGAAACAGTACTACTCTGCTTCTTTACCCTGTGAATTCCAAGTACTCCTAACCACATCTGTACACTTCTAGAATTTGTGATTTTTGGCCGTTCAGTCGCCCTAACAGAGAGATATGGTTAGTAACCACAACTGAGTCTGAGACACAAGGAATCTGAAAAGTGTCTCTAACAAACTGTGGAACAAACCACCAAGTAAAGAAATGTCAGTTCTTACTTTTCTGTAGACAAAGACTCTGAGTTTGAGGCCTCCCAGTGTCTCCAACTCCTGGCCATGGTATAGAGCCTTAGATGACAGCTGCTCCTTCAAGACGTGATTGCTCATTAATTTTCTCATGCTGGGAGTCATTGTCATACTTCCTGTTAGACACGTGGAAACAATGGCTGTTCATACCCATTTCTGATTATCCCTACAGGATGGCAGGAAAGGCCTTTTTTGGGGGCCACACGTTACCTTTAAAGGCGTCGTTCAGGGGAGCAAGCATGGTCAGAGCCTCAGACCCGGTCAGGTGGGGGGTTAGACCAGCTTCAACAAACATCCTGGTCGCAGTGGAAACAGATGAACTTTCAGCCAGCTCCAGGAGAGTTTTAGCTGCAAGAGACAAAGAAGTATTAATACTATCTCTGGTACAACTAATAATTCTTTTAGGTAACCCTAACCCTAACCTAAAAATGGTAACTGTAAATTTTCCACCATTGTTCACTTCCAGTGGTACTCAATGTGGACAAATGTGACTTGGTTTATTTTAATATAATTGGTCCCATAGTCACTCGACACCACCATCGGCCCAATCAATTGGTTCAAGGTGTGATTTCATAACACCAAAATTTGATTTGGTTGAATACCACCCAGGTGTAGAGATCCAAGAAGTGGACGGATCTTGTCTCTTAGTCTCAGTGAGGACCCTAAACTTTGAAAGATCTGTAAAAATAATAAACATGAGATTTTTTTTGGATCTCCTGCTAAGACAGAAGCTCTTCCAATGACCTGAAGGTGATAATTCAACTCTGAGTCCATGATTATTCCAAGTGCTTATGTTAAAACCACTACTGAAGGACTATTTTGTGCGGATTCCTTGTGCAGCAATATCTTCCCTATATTGGGTGAAGCATTGTGGTATTAGTAGTATTGTTTGTAGTGCAATTACCTGAGTCAGGAATGAGCAGCTCGCCGATGTAGTGGATGACTCCATTGGTGGCTAGCTGGTCCGTCTTGGTGATGATAGCTTTGCCATTCAGGGTCATGTGTTCTCCATCACAGCCGACCTCCAGCATGGTTCCCTGCAACGTTTCCATTGGTGTTCCTGACACAATCGACTCTGCGCAGTGCATGTTCTTCAGGATGTGGTAGTTGAGCAGGTCTGAGGGGGCATACAAAAGTAATTAAAAATATAAACAGAGCCAGATAGAAGGAGTCAGAGTGTCTTGTGCCAGTCACCTTTTAGAGCTATGGGGTCTCCCAGAATTCTGTTGAGGGTCTCCCGAGGAATCTTCTCGAAGGCGTCGTTGGTGGGAGCGAAGACCGTGTAATGACCCTCGTTCTCCAGCATGGTGGTGAGACCTGCAGCAGCAAAGGCCGTCTGAAACACAGACAATGAGATATACAAGAAAACAGAGACAAGAGTTTAAGCTGCTTATTCCATCAGAACTTACAACTACTACAAGTGTCTGGGGACGTGCAAACCTATTGCTGGAGAAAAGCTAAATGTTCAGGATTTCATAGTTCGCTAATTGTTTTCTGTATGTGACAGATATGGACAGCAGTCACCCAGAATCTGTTACTGTGGAGCATGTGGTTAAAAATGTCTTTTTGACAAAAAGATTTTTCCCCAGTGTCAACATACCCATGGCCAGACTCTAAATTGCCAGACAAAAGGTGGTGGCCAGGGTTCTTCTTCTTCTTTCATGTTTAACGGCAGCTTGCATCGGTGGCCAGGGTTTGAAACAACTAAATGCAAAGAGGGATAACTGGACCGCACCACCACTTCCTGCTGAAGGGTGAATGTGTGTTTTCTTTAATTTACAAATAAAGTAGTTGTACTTCGTGGCTCAAGAGTTGGGAGTTCGCCTTGTAATCGGAAGGTTGCCGGTTCCATTTACTTAATTAAATGTTTGAGTTTAGTTTAGGGTTTAGTAGTTTTGATTTCCTTCTTTGGTGTTTAGTTTATTAACAAACAAGACTGTACTGCATTGTTTGCTGTTTATGATTGTGTTTTGTTTAGTTACCCCTCGTGTCTCAATGGTCTGATCAGCCATTATATATACCCTCGTGTGTAATTTCATGTGGAGGTCATTTATGTTTGTTTGGGCAGTCATTTGGTTTGTTAAGTTTGCAGTCTTTGCCTGAGTTGAGTTTTGTTTCTTGGACCTCTTTTATGAGCTCAACATTTATGACTTTTGTAAATATAATTTTTGGGTTGGGTTCACAAATGAAAACCCTATTTTTGTAATAATTCCTGTGACTCCTCCTGCTTTTTCAACTCGGTCCATCACAATGTCCCATAGAGGTCTGCAACAGCAACTATGGACTAGCAAGTCCAGTTAATGGGGTAGACCTTAGATTCAGAAGGAGAGTTCATGGGACTTTAGAATTTTTACTGATACTTTACCTTGTGATATATTTTAATGATTTACTGTGATGGAATCAAACTCTTTGTCATTTTATGGTGAAAAATGTTCTTCTTAAACTGCTGAGGTATTTGCCCCTGCTATGTTTCACAGCCTGGTGAAACTCTCTGTGATAGTCATTTTATACCCAGTCATGTTACTAATGAACCTAATTAGCTGGCTGATGTTCCACCAGCTGTTACACAACTTTTACAGTTCCTTTAGCTGTTCATGTAACAACTTCATTTAAATATTTTTAGATAAGCAGGTATTTCTAATTTCGTAGGCTGTTTTAATACAATTTTTTCCAAAGGTTTAAAACAACAAAAGGATTTTAAATTCAATGGACTTACACGCAGAGTCTCCAGGTCGTCATCAATGTCAATGATTGATTGCATGTTGTTGGAGATGGCTGTGATGACGCGGTCAACCACGTGCACGATGCCATTGGTGGCATGTTGGTCAGGTTTGACCAGACGAGCGCAGTTCACAGTCACAATCTGTAGATATAAGAAGAACATGTATTAATGTGTTGTTACTGCAAATATTTGTGTTACGCCTTTAACAGTTATGTGTATGATCATACATTGATGATCATACACGTGATATGATACCTAATGTAAAATAATAATGATGTTCAGAGCAAGACTGTACATACAGCCTCAGTTTTGAGCCTGGAGACAGTCTGGTAAAAAAAAAAAAGGTACCCTAACAAGCACTGGAACTGCTGACCAAAGTCCTCTGTGGAGAAGGGAGAGCACTAGCTTAGCTGATCAATACTCAGAACCCTGACTAAAGTCGGTTGTCTCAGCTAATGATTCTTCCTGCGGTGGTTTCACATTAATTACAAATTTCTCTGGTCTATATTCATGTTATCATGACAGCTAAACTTGATTCCTGTGCCAGAGTTACAGGATAACAATAGTATGTCTTCATTCACCCCATTGCTGTAGTGGTGTATATGGACGGGGGCATCCTGGTACATGGAGGAGAAGGTGGATCCGTGCTTCAGCTCCTCAGAGGTTAGCCGGCGACTGACCATGTGGTAATGAAGAGCATTTAACAGCTCGATATTCACATTGCTCACCAGAGCGTCAAGGATCTCCTGGAAAACGACAACAAACGACACACAATGAGTTAAGCAGGAGAACCATCGCTGATTGCTCCTCACAAAAGGAGCGCGAGGTTGCAGTAAAAGTGTGTGAGTGTGTACTGACTGTTGGCAGAGATTCCCAGGCCTTGTTACTCGGGGCGAAGAAGGTGAAGCTTCCTGGACCTTCGATCTCCTCCCTGAGTTGGGCTCGATCAGAGTACATCTGAGTGGTGGAGGCGCCGACCATGCCCAGAGTGCTGTAGATGTTCACAAGAGGCAGCGCTGCAATGGTGCACATAAACAAACACAGCTGATGACTCTCTGCAGTAAAATCCCAACAGATGTTTTAAACATATTTAGTGTAAGGGGTGAGAGGTCATACCTGCAGGACAGCCCTTCTCCCCGGGAATCTTCTCATAACCAGGGCAGCACTCATAGGTGATCACCCTGCAGAGAACACATAAAAACACAGGAGAACATGAGGATTCTTGTGGACCTTCTTGTATTCCCTGACGTCAGAGCAGAGGCTTCATGTCAGACTTCATGTTCCTGTTTGTCTATAAAACTCTCTGCCGCATCAGGAGCTCGTAACTTGTCTGTAGGGTTTCTGCTACAGGATACTCATAAATTCCTGTCTGACAGTAATTATGCTAATAAAGTTACGAGCTGCATGAGCAGACCTGAGAGTCTGCAGGTAGTGCAAGTGGTCTTATGAAATGACAAAAAAAGAGCTCCAGTAACCAATCAGCCCCTACCTGACTCAACAAAACCCAGGAAAACAACAGCTTCTACAAAGCTGAAGACCCACCTTTGTTTACTGCATCAGTACTTTGCACACTAACCACTAGTTTATCTAAAGAAAAGACAAAAAACTATCTGTATTATGGCTTTAGCTGAATGGAAGACCTACACATCTTTCAGCCTGAGTAAGTCATCAGATGGAGGGAGTTAATATCGTACAACACAAGCTAAAAGGGGAACTCTGAAACCAAAGATGTCTTCAAAAGCAACTTAGACTTTGAGAGAGCTGGATCTGAATCAGAGGCAGCTCAACTCTTTGCTGGATTATGTCAAAGTGCTGAATGAAGGCAAAGTATAAGATAGTGGAATGGCAATATGATAGGAACATCATCCTTCCATGTGTGCCTGTTTGGTGGCTCTTCAGTGTGCCTATGTACAAATGACACCAATCTACCTATTTAAATAAGCATTTGTCTGTAGAAGACAAAAGAGAATGGGCACACCCTCTGGATAATCACTGGAAAAGTCGGACCTATTGAGGCCACAATATTAGCCAGAGAAAAATCACGCTGCTGTACTACAACCAATATCATCCAGTGGGACAGGTGAGCACTGAATTTTGCTGATGACCCTTTTCTGAGCGCCCAAACATGACTCATTTGGACACAGAGTGGATGAGGTGAGTGACATGCTGCCTGCAAATTATGGAAAAGAGAAGAAAAACAGACAAGGAAAGGCTTTGTGTTTCCCTGAGTGTTTTGGATTCACAGTTTGAAGTGTATTCCACCAGAAAAATTATTACTTCTGCATCCAGAGCATTTAATTGCCCTCTGATTTTTTCCAGTTTCTCACTGACTGAAGAGTTTTTCAGTCATGACATGCAGGTCATGTTATGTGTGCTAGATTTACATGTCACACATTAGTGGAAGCAGCACATCTACTATTCCTACTCATTGTAAAGCTGTATGTATGGGACTGTTTTTCGTCGCTGCACCAACACATTCACAGTCTGTCCACAATCTGTTCTTCATGGTGGGCAGAAGGTTCCTCTATGTCTGAAAAACAATTTAAAATAATTGGAATTCGCATTATAAACATAAACTTGTCTGAGAAAGGAGGAAATTAAGAAATGCTTTGGTGACAAGTTTATGGTGTCAGATTGTAGTTTAAAATCTTTTAAAAAATCCAAAAAACACAGTTTATTTTATAAATTATGGTCTGGATGTAAAAAAAAATAAGGAGAAAGAACAGTATGGCTTATGGCTGGGTTACCCTGTGAGTGACAGGGATTAATAATGGATTCTGACTCTGATTACCTAGTGCACCTAGTGGTCACTCTGGGAAGTGCACCCACTGAGCAGGATTTACAAGCAGTAACTGTGGGACCAGGAGGACCTGTGGAGGTCTGTCTGCTGGAAAAATCTCAGAACGTTACTTCAGCTACAGGCACATGTGGGCTGCAATGAAGCGTACAGCCTGAATGGAGCTTTCAGGACTTCCTGTTGAGATTTCCATAATAAATGTGGCTCCGCCGTCTGGGCTCATAAAGCTCATTTCCTCAGAGAGGAGAAGAATCTGCAACCAGACTAGACGTCTGAGAGGAAACCTGCACCCACTGCCAGGAAAAACACTAAAACCAGGGCAGGAGCCCCCATCCAGCTCCTCACTTCCTGTCCACTACAAAATAAAAGGTCATTATGAAGAGAAAAGTGGCAACTCGACTGCAGTTTGAATAGTTCTGGACATGAACATTACTAGTTTCAGTTTAACCAGCAGCTTGAGGGTGATTAAGACTTAACCAAAGCAGATTTGAACTATTATGTCACTACAAAGGTAGTGAAGAAGACTGCATACCCATAATCATAGTCAGTGTCTTTCAAACTGAGAGCAAATGAACATAATTCAGCGGGGAAAAAAATCAACCGTTGGCTCAACAACCTTCACTAAAAAAGCTTCTCAGCTCTGACAAATACTTTGATTACATGTATGACAGAGTAATTCTTCATTTATTTGAATGTCGTCTTCAAAGACTGTTTATAAAAGACAGAATCAAAACTGGAGAAAACTTCTTGGTCAGTCTGTTTATCGAGCAGTTTGCTGGGGTTGAATTCCAGAGGGACATAACAATGACACACAGTGACAGTGACAATACTATCATTATGAAAGCTCTAGCTACATGTATTAGAAATACGTTGGAAATAACAGTGGGCCAAAGATTAAGTCTTGAGTCTTGTGTCGCTTTAATATTAATATTTATCCTGCATGTATAAGCCAACCTCTTTGTATCAGCCTGCCTCTATGTTGCATGACATGGGAACTTTTTAATTTGCAGCTGGAGATAAATCATTGATTGATCAGTCTGCCAGCAGTTGAATTCTTCTATAAAAATCAATTTCCTAAACTTCCTCCTGTGTCAGCTCCTCCACTATGTCCTCTCTCTGAGACGTTCTGAGTCTATAAACATCAGATGTGTATTTTCTTCAGCTTTACGAGTCAACAATTGTTGGAAGGTTGACTGGCAAATTTATTAAATATATAAATTTTCCTGATGGGAAGAGTCCCCTGATGGAGGAATCTCATTATGAATTTCTGAGTTTCTTGTGTTTGTTTTAACAGAGCGATTAGTGGACAAATCTTTCAGTGAAGCCAGGACCACCAACCAGTCACTGCTCCATATTAACACTTAAACCGTCTGCGGACAGAGGTCTTATTTCTGCTCTCAGGTCCTCTATAATAAAGTTTAACGTCGACAAAGAGAAAAAGGAAGCTCCCAAAGCTCCCGCAGCCTTCATCACATAAGTGCAAACATGTGAAGAGCAGCTACTGATGGTGTGTGTGTTAATGTGCGCAAACACACACTGGACTGATTATCAAAGCAGATGGAAACTCAGGTCCCTTTTGTTCTCCACATAAGTAAAGATGGCTGCTGTGGATTTATGACAAAACAAACAGAGCAAGGTTGCAGTAATTCTGCCGCCGGGATCGAGCTGCTCGATGAAAACCTTAAAAAAGAAATGCTTTCACATCAGTCAGCAGCGCGTCATCCTTCAGTTTGTCAGAGGAAGCTTCAAACATGAAACTGCCAGCCATGAAAAGCCTGAGAAAAGTTTCATCAGGGATTAAAAGTCATTTCCAGAATGTAAAAACAAGGTGGACATGTACAAATTTTGTCTTTGAGAAACTTTTATTAACTAAAGCTGATGAATTAAAGTTAGACACCACAGTGAGGCAATTAAGGGACGAGTTACACAAGCTTGGTTACTGCGAGGGTGCGGTACATAAACGTGTGCTAGTTAATTCTAAATGAAATGCCCTTTATTTAACAAAAATGCCTGTTAATGATCTAGATTTTTTTTTCTACAAAATTAATACTTTTACACAATATTTAAGAGCCAGAAATCTAATCTTCTGACCGAATTCTGTGTCATATACACCACACAGGTGCAAGATCACTGATTTTATTAACATCTCAATAAAAACTCTGAATAAGTCAGTCATGACAAGCTAACAGCTAACAGTTTAAATCCAGACTCTACAAACCACATCACACATTCCCAATAATCAAAGTCTAAACATAACACAGCTCAAATCATAGTCAAGCGTTCCAAACTTCATGTGTACATCAGTGTGTACCGCTATATGCCTTATTATGTGGGCAAAAAGGACAGAAAGTTCAGTTTTATTTTGCATTTTACAAATAAAGGATTTGAAAATTATACTAAATTGCTTCTAAAAAATCTTGAAGCTCTAAAAACTACCAAAGCTCTCAGAGGTTTCAAAGCTAGAAGTGAGCTTGAACCTTTGAAGCTCTGAAAGCTAGTGGAGCCCTTGAAGGTGTCTGAGCTGTCAGAGTGATCAACGCTCTCAGAGCTCTTAAAGTTCTTGGACCTCTAACAGCTACCAGAGGTCTCAAGTCTTTGAAGTTCTCAAAACTTGTGGAGCTCTGGAAGCTACCAAAGGCTACAAGGATCTGGAAAGTCCTCAAAGCTCTCAGATTTCATAATAATTATCAAGACTAGGTTAGGTAGCAAAAGATCAGCGTATAACTTTGGACACCAGACCTCTGTGCACTATTATAAAATAGTTCTGACACATAAGAAATCACAGCAAGAAGATCAAAGGGACAAAAGTAATGTAACAGTGATAACGATATGTAGACCAGAGTGAAATCCCCCCATCAGATCTCACCCAGCTGCTGAGCTTTAAACATCTCCAGGCTACGTCTCTGACCTTTGAGCCATGTTTTAGCAGTTGTAGGCTGACACAAAGTCTCTTCTCGCAGTTTGACTCCAAACCTTTAACGCATTTTGCTTTTGTTGTTTTAGCTCCTAAACTGTGGAATGAATGAACTCTCACAATCTGCACAGCTGCCTCCTTCAGTTGAAAACCTGTTGACTTGGATAGTTTTACCTCCTTTAACTGCATATTTTGATCTTTTGTTCTTTATAACATAAATAAGATGGTTACTTCAGTGCTGTTATTGTAAGTATTATTATTATTATTATTAGCAGTATTACTTAGGGTTAAAGAAACAGATGTGGCATTAGTGTCTGACAGACAGAGGGTACTTTGAGGACCCGGGGTTCAGAGGGGGGTTGTAGTGAATTACGATGGGAGTTATGAGTCTTCCTTCTGCTGACCTCTAACCTCCGGATCCTCCTCCACAGAAACCCACGGGTCCAAAGCCGCAGAGACAAAGACATGACTGTTAGACTCAAAATGCCCCACCAGTGTAAATCCAACTAAACTGTCAGAGATAAGAGCTCAGTGTTTCCACACCCACACTGTGGGTGTTGTAAGATTTGTGTGCATGGGGCGTCAGGGTCCTCCAGCAACTTCACTTCCTACAAATGTCCACAGAAAGTCTCACTTCCTCTTTCTGTCCTATTTGCTGCCAGCTGAAAGAATCTGTTTGTGAGAAACATTCAGGCTGAACTGTGAGCTGCGTCAAGGCTGTGTCCAACATCCTGACTGGACACATTCAGGACAGGAAATGCACAAACACACAGGACGAGCCTCACAAATGCATGAATAAATACACAGAGTAAGCAGGAGAGATGAAAACCGTATGAGACAGAAAGAGGTGGCGGACAGGAGGAGGATCATCTTCAGATACAAGATGGGAGAAGAAAATAGTGGAGCAGGCTGAGAGATGAAGAAGATGAGAGAACAGAAACTAACTAAGAAGAATTACAGTAGAAGAAAGAAGAAGTAAATGAAACATTGCAAACAAAGTTATGAATCATTTCTTATGCTGTCTGTTAAACTGCTGAAGCGGACATTTCCATAAGTTTGCCTCATGATAAATCTGTGACAGAAACACCAACGCCTTCGGTTTGAATTCAACACGCACCAATAACCGATCAGCTGATACTAGACTGTGGCAAATAAAAAGACATTAACCAGAGACAGGGCTGATATTTAGCTCTTCTATCTGGCTTGCTGAATATTAAAAATTAGAGCGACAAAGACCAAAAAGGTTTTAAAATTGTTATTTTTATCATCATCTGTGTAAATCCAGCCTAAATGCTCCAATAATTCTACGTAACATGTGAAGCATTCCTCGTCCAGAGCTCATGGAGAGATGATGGATGGAAGAGTCACCCAGGACACCAAGATTCAGGTTCCATTTAAAAATAAAAGTAGATGTCCGAATTAATATTTTTAGACTCCGATTTAAGAACTCGCGTTATAACGTGAGTTCAGGGATGCCACGATCTGCTGATCTAATTTAAAGAATCTCCCCAAATATGGAATAAATAAAGTATTTCTCATTGATAATTGATCTGAGCCCACACGAGCTGATGACTTAGCTGATACCCTTCCACAAATCCACTTTTTCATCTATTTTGATTTTAAATACTTCACACACACTTACTATGCCTCTGCAAGCTGTTTTGCAACCCTCTTTTCTTGTTCCAGCTTCATATCTGCTGTCACTGACGCCTGCTCTGATCTGTGAGAGGCTCTTTGTGCTACACACGGAAAGGTGGGGCGGTCCCAGAGCAGAGTTTTACCAGTAAATCTAAACGACTGCAGATATAAATCTCCTCTGACTGCTCCTTTGTGGTGCTACTTTAACCCTGTCTGGGTTCAAATAGACGCTTTTACAACATTAACCACATACCTTCTGACTTTGTGTACTCTGTTTTGGTGGTAGTTTTTCTTTTTCTTTTGTATTTTGTTAATTGTTTTTGTCTCAGTTTAGTTTTTCCCGTCGAGAAATCTTCATTTCTCCACAACATCCATCACCTTCCTCTTACATATTGGACCAAAGCTGAGTTTAAAGTGGCAGCAAACAAACAAACTGCTGGCACATTTTGAAGGCATGAATGCATTCACACTGACAGTGGGTGTTTGTGTTTGGTAAAATGTGCTGTCAGAGGCTTGACAAGTTGCAAATGTTCAGATTTAAAAATCAACACCGATGTTCATGTTTGAGTTTGTTAGAAAAAGAGAAGCTAATAAAGTCTGGGGAAAGCTTGAGTGGACTGAATAAATGTGGTTAAACAGCCTTTAAATCATATTTAGTTTCATGTGTCCAGCTGATTACTGCTTTGCTAAACTGGCTACTGGATATAACTCAGAGTTTCGTTTTTCTGAGTGAGATTTAATGCCTGTAGTGATGAACGTTATGTAGATTAATCAGGAGAAAAGCTGTTATCACTGCAGAGGCTTCAAGTCCAAATCCCTGTTTATGTGTTCTGTCATTTTGATTCAGCATTTGCAACTGCTGCTTCATAAGTAAACTGTATCACTGTGTTCCTGTTAAACAGTGTTGTCTGTATAAACACATGCATGAAAAATAAGCCTCCTGTCTTTTAAATCTTCCTCACCCACCGTCACCTTCCTCATGTTCACAGCTCTGCAGGGACACTCCGCAGCCAGCTGCGTTTCACTCAAGAATGTGCCCATAGAAAGAGTCTGGGAGGATTTTAGGATTTAGCAGCACGTTTCCTCTGCAGCGCCTTCCAAACACATACCAAGCAGAAATCCGGATTTAAAATAAAAATCAAATGCAGTGTTTAACGTTCAGAAAGGTTTTTCCTCTTTGGGCTGAAGATGGAGTTGGGAAGTAAATGCAGACAGTAAATTTCAGTGGTTTACAGTTAGAGACACACACCCACATTATTAATGAGGCAGCAGAGGCCAGCTGTGCTGCAGATCTCATGAGCTGGACAGGATTAAAGCAGAGTGCTGTGTCTGTCTATTCCTGTGAGGACGAGTTTCAGTTTTAGACTTTAGGGCTTTCTGGCCCTCACTTTAGAACTGTTCACACTTGGGCTCAGGTTTAGCTTTAGGCCAAATGAGATGAGTTCTCACAAAAGCAGGTGTAAAAAAGCAGTCTGTTTCTCTGCACTCATGGAGCTCAAATGGGAAAAATCAGCTCTTAAGTGAAGTTGGTTTTAATCCAAGTGTTTGTGGATGGTTCTGGAATGACTTGTCTGACTGGCCAACTTGACCTCGTGACAAAAAAAGCCAAGAAAATCAACAGTATTTGATTTTTCCACTCCCAAATTTCCTCTCAAACTTTATGTGCATTCTCTTGTGTTCCTAATGTTTAGATGATGTGGATGTGGATGCTTTTCACCTGACAGACTTGTTTACTATACTGCCTGATTTCCAGTGTATGACCTCAACTTTGATCAAAGACTTGGATTTGATAGACACTTACAGCAACAGCAACAACAAAAAGGCTTTCACTTTATGTACATAGATGCATTAATAGAGATGAGTTTATTAAGAGCAAACTGGTTTTTGTCATTTTGAGGTTTAGATTAAGTCTTGTAGTTTAGCTGCTGTTTAAGGTTTTAGTCATTTTTAAGGACTTTTATGGTTTGAGGATTTGGGCTTTGTATTCCTGGGTTAAGTAATATTTCCTTCTTTTTGTTTAGGTTATTCTTTCTTCCCCAAGTCTTTATCTTATTTAAATGATAAGCGGACAGTTCTTAAATAGCACTTTTCTACACTACCTGAGCACTCAGAGCACTTTATACAACTCGGCTCATTCGCCCAATCACTTTTTAAAAAGAAAAATATAAGTGCTTTCTATCTAACATTCACACTTCAGTGGATGCAATAGACCAACTTGGGGAGATTTGGCATGCAGACTGGAGGACTGAACCACTAACTTTAGTACATCACTCTACCTCTACCTCCCGAGCTACAGCCACGTAGAGGCACTTCTTTTATTTTTAAAGTATCTCTCATGTCTTGTATTCCGTTTTACTTCCCTCGTGTGTTTGTTTTGATTAGTTTCAGCTGTTTCTTGTTGCCCACCTGTTTCTCTTACCTTGACTGTTGTCAGTGACTATGAGTGCATATATAGCCTCAGTTTCTTTTATCAGGGTGTCTGTGATCTAAAACTGGTACCAAATACAGATGGAACTTAGTTTATGTCATTGTCAGAGCAGAACAAAAAATAAAAGAGGTATATGTGGGCATGTTTTGGCAGATTTGGACAGAAATGGCTACCACAGCAGGTAGAGTTATGCACTGGATGCCCTTCCTAATGCAACCCCACAGCGTCTTGCCATTCACCTGGGAGGGATCTTTTGTTTATCAAGTGAATGTGTAGAGACTAGCCTTACGTTAAAAGTCTTGTTATGATCATTTTCCTATGCTCTGTAAGATAAAGCTAAGTGAAGAGGACTTTGTTTTCCTATTCTGGACCACAGTGAGATTCATAGGCAGGTCTCTGGATTCACTCTTAGGACACTGGATGCTGTTTATCATTCTGCCTTCTGGTTTATTACTGGCAATGGTTACAGCCATCATCGCTGCAGCTTACATGGAAACACTGGATGTGCTCTGCAGTCCTTACGAAATAATATAAACATTTTACTGTTTATAAGGCTGGAAGCTTCAGTTTCACATCTACTTTGTCCTTGCGTCGTATCCTTATGTGACTTTAAACTGGCATGACTGTAATTCAGAGCTAGCCTCATTGCAGTTTAAATAATTTTCAGAAACTCTGTGGACGACTTTACGAGCTAAACTCACTTTTCAAAGGATGAATAAGTGTTTTTAATAAATTAAAAGCTTGCTTCATATACTTTGAAGCACATCATTACCGCAGTTTGGGGACTGAGTTCTGTGTTTCAACCTTATTTGATCTGAAATGAAGCTTTAGGTAGGAAACACTGAAGGAATTCAGACTTGACTTGGACTTAAATTAATGACTCGGACTCTAACTCGAGAGACTTTAGACTTAGACTTGAGGACTCCAAAGGAAGTGAAATATATCAGAAAAGTCAATGTATATGTTTGCACGTGTCCTTTAAATGAACTCATGAGACTGGGAGTGGAGTCTCAGCCTCAGATGTAAACTGACTCTGAAGTTTGTGCTTCGCTCTTTTTATTCTGAGGTTATGTAAGAGGCAGGTACACCTGGGGAGAAGGACATTTCTCTGTCATCTGAATACAAACTCTCTCTTTTCAGCAGAACTAAAGTCAAACTAACAGAGTTGGGGTGAAATCAAATACAAAAATCAACTCAGAACCACAGTTGTAACCAAAAGTGAGAAGCAGTCGACCTGTGCTCTGCTTCTTAAGGAAAACTAAGAATGTATTTAAAATGGTAAATATGGCAAAAAGTGCAGTCGGTGGGACTTACGTGGGTTTGCCACAGATCTTGCGGTGGTACCACTGTTTGCAGTTGGTGAAATATTTTTTGCTGGTGCCTTTAATCTGTTGCATGGCGCAAACATTGGGTCTGAAACAGAAGAGAGACAAAGAGGAAAAATTTTAGTTTAATTCAAATGTTTATACTTATTAACCACTTTCATTTACAACATACAGAGACAGTCGGCTTAAGTAAACCGCTAATCCTGAGCGTGAGAGCAGAGACACGTAGAAGCTCTGTTAAAAGTCTAAATCAAAGTATTTGAGTCATCAATTCATAAACTGAAACAGACTGACAGCCATAGGTTTCACAAATGATAAACTGGGACTGTCAAAAATTCAGTTCATACCAACTCTGGTAAACATAATTATCCCCAATTAAGAAAAACACTCAAACTCACTCAAGCACAATGTTGTGATCTCAGTCGGCATGCATATCGTTTCATTGTGTGTTGTTCTGTCTGCATAGGGATAAATATTAAGACGAACCACACCACACAATTTATAGCCTAAGCTAATTTGCACTGGCTGTCTCCCGAAGCGTCTGTGCAAAACACACACACGCAGGACTAATAAGCAAAACAATCTATACCATAAATCATCCACAAAGAAATCCCAAACTCAGAACATAAAGGACAAACAGAGCAGTAAAATACACGAAAGAGCAGATCGTTCGTGGCTGCAGGGCTGATCCCTCTGCAACAACCGTCAAAATGATTAAAATGATCTCAGTTTGAGTTCTGCAGGTTAGGAATTTGTCACGTTGTTGACCCGAATTGAAAAAGCTGTTTATCCAAATGAGGATTTACGTAATGGCACCTTACAGTTCCCACTAGCTGACCCATGTGATTATATCCATCGAGGAGCCAGAAGGAGAAGGCAGGAGGAGGAGGAGGTCTGATATTAGGTAATTCTTCTGTGCGGAAACCAAGTAAGCAACCGTTTTCTGAAGTGTTGTTTCTAGTTTGGTAACTAAGAAAATGTTGTCTGCCCTTCTTCCCTTCCAGCCTGGGCTCACAGCCAGATGTGAAGTATTTAGGAAAATGCATTTGTCCTTGTACATGAACACAGTTTACATCGCTTTTTTCAATTCCAGTCAGGGTGACAGTGAAACCGGGAGTTTTTTCTCTTGTTAAAATCCTCTGAGAACTTTTCTATGATCCTTGTGTAAACCTATTATAGCTGTTAAAAAAAAAACAAAAAAACACATGAAGAAAAACTTTTTTCTAAAAGTTGAGGTCATTAAAGTTGATGGAAACTAAACTTGAAAGTGAAACTGCCGTCGTTTATAAAGGTTTTGGCACTGGTTTTTGTCAAATGGTCGATGACTGATTGCTGGAGCTCTTTCTCTAACATCGTAGGGTCTTCAGCTTAGGTACAGAAATTAACTTAAATTGAACATGAAGAGTTATGGCAGATTATATCAACCAGTACAGAATACAGAGTACAAGCCGGATCACTGTAACACCCTCACACGCTGACTCTCGGCTTACATTCACACACACTCGCTCAGGCTGGCACTGGTTTCCTGTCTGTGAAGGAAATCCAGCTGTTTAAACCCTGACACCCCCCCACCCCCCCCGCCCCAAACCATGGATATTTAATATCGTACTACAGTACACAAAGAAGAATTCAGATCCTTCGCTTAAGAAACAAGAAACCGTGTCACTCCAGTGAGAGCTGAAAATTACCACCACACCTGGCACGAATTGAAACCCTGGATTCAGATGGATATCTGGAGCTGGGCTAGTTTTTTCATATTTTCTTCAGAAAAACCAGGATGTCTCCCTTTTTGTGTGTATATTTTAGTTGTATTTGTATGAAGTGTGAAGATATGACAACAAATATTCAATTATGTTACATCCCACAACAGTGAAGAATGACTAGATGTGGACTGACTCAAAACATTAATCACCTGAGTTGGCCAGAGCTCCACCTCTAACAAAAACCCATCAAGTGAATCCATCCAGAACTTTAAAGGCAGTCCTGCTAACAAACAGACACATCGAACCAATCACACGAGGAGATGATGCTCAAAAAGTCAGCGACTTCCTTCCGACTATTTCTAAAATTATTTTTTTAATTGTCCTTTTATCATCTCTGATCATTTAATAGTTGCTTTATTGATTTTCAATTCTCCAGTTGTGCTTTGGAGAAGTGCATTATACGCTTTGAGATCATGAGGAAAACGTGAAGTGGTAGTTCTTGAATAAACTTGATCACAACCATTGTCCAAATATGGAGATTCGCGCTTTTCCCTGCACAGTGAGGCCATAAGAAACAGCCGTCAGACAGATGTGACTAAAATGAATATTTTAGCTGAGGTGTAGTGCAGAAAAAAGCTGCACAACACGAACTAGATTAAAAATCAGCAGAACATCTGTTTTTCATTTGCAGCAAATAAGTATATTCATGACGAATCAATCAATAAAATTCAGTCACTTTCTAGTAGTCGCCCTTAGAAGGAATCTTTTTATTTCTCCAGTAAAAATATTCGATACACGTCATGTTCCTGCGTAATGAAGTACTTTTATTTTCATACTTTGTTTCCAAACCGGGACTTTTATTTCTTTATTAAAGCTGAAGTTTTAGTACATTTAGTGTAGTGACTAAAGGTCCAGAGTACTGACACTCCCGCAGATTATCGATCACTCTCTGATCATTTCTATTGATCAGCTCAGTAGTAGTTGAGGTTCAGTCGGGCAGGACCAGGCTCGGCTCGGGTCACTTAGATTCGGGAGAGAAAAAAAGAAAAAAAACCTCACCCATGCGTCCGGCCTCTGATCCGGCTGTGCTGCAGGACCGCCTGGAACGGAGACCGGGCCACACACACGGTCAGAACCAGGGCCAGACCCAGGGCCAGCGCGCACACATTCATCTTCACTTTCTGGAGGTAAAACCTGCTGCTGGTGCTTCTTCTTCTCTTTCTTCCTGTGCTTTTTCCTCCTTCCCTCTCTGCAGCCCTCGGTCCCTACAGGGACCAGGACAGTCCGGCTTTATACACCGAAGAAAGAGGAGGAGGAGGAGTGGCGAGGAGGATGGGGAGGGGCGCACCAGAGCAGAGCTGGGAGAATCCTTTGTTGCAGAGAAGTACTAGTACAATTGTGTAAAATACTCCCCGGCAAGTTGAAGTTTTTAAGAGTACCCTGCAGTAACATGAGACTACTGCTTTGAATTCACGAGTCACCGATGATGATCGATATATTATTGGTTTATCTGTTGATTGTTCTTCATGAGTCGATCAAATATTTCTCTTTTATCTGATGTGAATCCCTTACTTTGATCACGTTATATTGTCAGAATAAGTCATTATTTTATTAATTTCATTTAATTATATATACCAACAACCATTGATCCATCCGTTTTCTTAACCGCTCATCCATCCAGTTCAGGGTGGTGGTGTTTTCATGGGTGGGTGGGGGGCTGGAGCCAATCCCAGCTGTCACAGGGGAGAGGCGGGGTACACCCTGGATCACAGCTCTAACACAGAAAACAGACAACCATTCACACTCACATTCACAACTGTTTCTGGCCTATGGGAAGACGCAAGAGTACTCTGAGGAAACCCACGCAGACACGGGGAGAACACGCAAGCTCCACACAGAAAGTTAGTCTGTGTTTTGTCACTGAAATTTGAGATTTTTCAGTTGTTATCTCGTGCAAACCAGACATTATCCTATGTGAATGAGTTCTCCTGTACAAAGAACACGGAGTCAGTTATTGTCTTATGCAAATTAGCAATTATCTTATGCAGATTACTTATTATCATATGCAAATGAGCTGTCTCGTGCAAATCAGTCACTGTCTCGCGCAAATGAGTTAATAATTTGAACAAAGTTAATGACTTGTTATGATATAATAATTGGTTTGCATGGTCTTTTCTTGTGAAAGAGTTATTATCTTGTATAGATAACGGTGTTTTTGCTACACTTGCCACAATTTATAATTCTTGCACGTGGACATAATTTGCTGTAACACACTGCCTGTCTATGAATTTCATTGTATGGCCTTCAGGTAAAACTAAAACTTGACCAGCTGAGATCTGGGGGCTGCATGCATCTACTATGGTTTTATAATGCATGAGATGTTTTACTGTTCCAGTAAGATAAAGAAAAAAGTCACCTTATGAGATCTCAGGGGCTCCACAGATTTGTAAAAACTGAAAACATGGTCGAATAAATTCTGAAATCCCAAATAAAATATGTGAGGATGAAATCAGTTTCACGCTTTTGCTTCATGTGTGTTTCCTTTTTTCCCTTTCAGACCCTGGAGTAATTTTGAGTGTTTCCACTGCATGGTTTGATGGTTCAGGTCACTAAGGTTCACAAAAAAAGGGATTATTTAAAATGAAGATGATGATATGAGATTTTCATATGATCTCATTGCCCTCCATCTCTCTCGGGCATTAAACAGCTGCAGCTCAGATTTGTCTTCTGACATTACTTCATACAGATGACATGATTTTTCTCCTCACATCAGCTCCTGAAACTCATACAGTCGGCCCACGTGTTCTCTGTGAACTGAGGCAGGGCTGAAGTTTTTCCATCTGTGTTCATCGTGATGGTGATGACACCGACGAATATCTCACACAGTCAGGGGTGGTTTTAACATTTAACAAAGAAAAAAAATCTGTGTTTGAAACACGCACTAAAAGCCAAAAAGGCTGCTAGGAACTTTAATTTAATTTAATTTCCATCTCGTGTGCTGAAGTAAATGAATAGGAATGGACACCCCATCACCTTTTCCATCTCCCTTATATTTACTAAATCATACATAGAAACATCAGTATTCAGTAAAGATTCGAGATTATGGTGGCCACAGAAGATCTGCTGACATGAAGTTATTCACTTTGCCCTTTTCCTCTCATCTAAAAAGAACAAAAAAAATACACATTCACTGACTACTTTATTAGGTACAGCTGTTGAAGTGTTTACTAACGTAAATATCTAATCAGCCACTCAGCCAACCACTTGGCAGTATCCAATGCCTTTAGGCATGTACATGGTCAGGATAAACAGTTAATGTTCAAACCAAACATCAGAATGTGGACAAAATGTGATTTAAGTGATATTTAATGTGGCATGGTTGTTTTTGAAAGACTGGCTGATCTGAGTATTTCAGAAACTGCTAAAATAATTTCCCAGAGCAACTATCTATAAGGTTTACAGAGAATCTGAAAAAGAGAAAATATACAGTGAGAAGCAGTTTTCTGAGAAGAAGTGTCTTATTGATGCCAGAGGTCAGAGGACGGGCTGATTCAAGCAAGGCAACAGTAACCACTAATAAGTAAATAACCATTCATTCCAACAAAGGTATGCAGAAGAGCATCTCTGAATACACAATACCTCGACGCACATTGACAGCAGCAGAAGATCACAGCGAGTGCAATTCCTGATGGCTAGGAACAGGAAACAGGCCAATGAGGCTCAGTTTCTGCTGGAACGTTCAGGATTTGATGCGGACAACATGAAATCATGGATCAGCGGTTCAGGCTAGAGCTGGTTGTGTGATGATGTGGGGGATGTTGTCCTTTAGACTTTACCAACTGAGGATTGTTTAAACACCACTCCTCATCCAGCTGTTTAGAACCACAGTGTAGCCATTGTCTGACAGCTGCTTCCAGCAGGATGACGCACCATGTCACAAAGCTCAGATTATCTTAGACTGGTGTGTTGAACATGACGACGAGTTCACTGTACTCAAACTTCCTCCACAATCACCAGATCTCTGTCCAACAGAGCACCTTTGGACGAGCAGCCTACAAATCTGCAGCAACTGTGTGATGCTGTCGTGTCAACGTTTACATGTAAAAAGTTACGTTTAGGTCTGAAGGCAAAAGAGGATTCCACCTGGCACTGATAAAGTGTACCTAATAAAGTGTCTGGTGTTTTATTTATGCATGTGTCAATAAAATTAAAGAATAGATGATTCTCTGCTGGACAGATGTGCAGTATTATACAGAATTAGTGGATGTGAAATAATTTCCTGTATCTGTCATGTGCAGAATCACTCTGTTGGTGCTGCCTGTGGTGCAGAGGGTGGTCAGGATTTCGGACAGTTTCTTCAGTGATCTCTTCTCCAGCATAGTGGACATTTAAGTCTCATAGCATTTGTTTCCTCTGTTGCTTTTGAGTTGCCATTCCAGATGAAAAAACATCACAATGGCCCAGTGGCTTTGTTTGAAGTCACAGTTTTTCCTCTTACTGGTCCATGAACTTAAATGTCTCTGACATGTCTGTTCCTGGCTTCAGATCGCCCTTTAAAAAAGAAAAAAGAAATGACTTTCTGTTTTCTGGGGTTAAATACTGATTTATTTTAGTTCGATGTGATTTTATATCTGAATATCTGGAAGTGGAAACCACTCCACATTTAAACTCCCTCTGCACAAAGACATAACGTGTCCATGTCTGTGTGACAGCTGCTCTTTATTTCCCCACACAAGCAGATTATCAGCAGGAAAGCATCACAGCAGAAAATTTAAACCTGCATGAGGAGATGTGAGCAGGCTGATAGGAGCAGTTTGGAGGAGGTGAACTGGACTGGAACTGGACCTCCAGGGTGGGCTTAAGTTGTTCCAACAAATGCGTCCTCAAATTTTCCAGATTTAAAAACAGCAGGAAGCAGGAAGTTGCTGCTCTGGTTTGTATGATGTAACTTTACAGATTATTCACTCTGACACTGATTTTTTCCACCAACTTCTCCTTCTGCTCCTCAGTGAAGCATCACAACAAAGATTTCTTCCAGACTTCTTTCTGAAGTGCCTACAGTTACAGTTAATGAGGAGCCATTTTAGCATGAGAGTCTGTGGGAAGTGATTTGCTTTTGGAGCCAGCCTCTTTAGTGGTGACTTCATTTCTCTGCCCCAGAGGGTGATGCTTGGCCTTGATGTTTTGGCAGTATTAAATCGTGGAGCTGTTTCAGAAACCTGCAGAGATCCTGTCAGGGTAGTAGGGACAAAGGTGCAGGTTTGCTTTCATTTATAGTTACACTCTCAATAACAACTCGGTGTCATGATCCCTCCTGTTCTTCAGGTGGGGTACCTGTCATTGTGAGTGTGGGTGATCTCTTTCAGTGGCGGGCATGGTCCAAGCAAACTACAGTCAGACGCACCACAGTCGATGCAGTTTATAAAACTGACTTCCACCAGATTTTTAACCTACTCGTCTAGTAGTGGACTTATCCGCTTCTGTAATGCCTCTAGTATTATGCCCATCTGCAGCACTGTTGGTCTTGCAGAGGTGACAGCTTCTGGATGTTGCATGGGTTTAAATTTAAATTGTCTACACCTGAGAAGTAGAATATCTCACTTTTTGTGGGCATGATCCCTTGAAACATGTGGGTCACAAACAGATTCTGATCTGTGGAAGAAGGTTGGTTATTACCAGACCAAACAACAGCCGAAGGTTTAACAGGAGCTACAACAGCAAGAGGAAGATACACTAGACTTCTAGTGTCCATTTATACTTACTAGAAGTTATAACATGTAATTCAAATAAAAACAAAATAGTATTTCTGGCATACACAAGGCAAAACTTTGATTTATTATCTCAGATTTTAATTGTAAAAACGCAAAATTCTGAGTTTTTAATTATTTATTTATTTTTTAATCACAAGTGAATATTAGGAAGTTGAAATTTCTAGATAAAACCCTGAAATTTCCATTCGAGGAAAACACACACGATTGTAATAAATATGTGATAAAAGATCAATATCGTTTTAACTTCTCCATATTCAGTAGCCGTTTAGATTCCCTCCGCGCCGCTAGGGGGCGACATGGCCACCAATTCATGTTTCCGCGTCAGAGGTTAAAGGTTGTGAGTCTGACACCGCCACATGCATGTTGTTGATGTTGGAGACTGGAGAGATTTTCCTTACCTCGGCTTGTTTTTTCACGGTGGGTTTATTATTTTTGTTATCGTTTTATTTTGTTCTCGTCGCGTATTAAAGTTTCTTTAGCTTAAAGCAAGCTAGCACGTCTTGTTCCATTTTCGGACACCCTGTAGCCTCAGCGTCTTCATCCCTCTCATACTGAGCAGCAAGTACTGGACAACAAACCAGCTGTTTAAAATGTTAAATGTCTTTAAAAAACTTTTGCCATCATCACTTTTATTTATTTATTTTACTGTTTATGTGTAAAAAACGTTCAGTCCTGACTCAGAAACCTTGCTAACAGCTTAATACGATTCCTTACATACGTAAATATTCCTGTAAGGAGGCTCGAAGTTATTTTCACGCCTTTGAATAGTAATTAAACTTATGTGAAACAAGAATGTGTATTTATATATTTAATGTTTATGAATCTGGGGAAATGTAAACAGTTAAAATAGCCTTGATAAATACAGTTGCAGTCGTTCGTAAATAACCCAGTATTGATGAGGATACATTATTTTTATTATTTTATTTTATAATTTGTTTGGGCGCTTTTAAGATTTGTTTCCCATCATAAGGCAAAACTAAAAATAACTTTTTATTTTCTATTAAATGTAGAATTGTTCCTGCATTATTTTTTTCATATGTGATATTTTCTGATTCTATTGTTAGTTTTTTTGAGTGTACCATCTCATTTGAGAGCAAACTAAAAAATGTGTATGGAGAATATAACTAAAGGGAAAAACAAACTAAGTATGTGACTTCTTTAGATGAAATTTTCAGCTGATAACATCCATTTCTTTCTTTGTTGTACATTTTAGACTTTCAAATTAATAACGCTGGTTTAAAAGATGAGGTTGAATGGATATGAGACTTTTCCAGTAAAACAAAACAAATGCAAACGTCATTTTCTCCACATTCAGCATAGTTATTCTATATTTCCCTCCAATATTATTAAGTGTTGAGTTTTAAAACTGAAACACAGATATTGTGGTTTTAATCTGTGGTAATTTAGGTAAAAACTCTTTCAACCAAACATTTATTTTTTGCCTAATTTGTACCAAATATACTGTGTCAGGTCTCCTTTGGCACTTGGAGGCAGGTCCTGAGGTGAAATGAGGAATCTGAAACTTCTGAAGAGCCTTCGGAGCTCGGAGCTGCAGGGTCCAGGCTCGCCCCAGTGTTTCTCTGTGCGGGCGGACACCGGCTCGCTGCTTATCGCCTCTCAGTACTGCATCACAGAGTACGACCCCCGGACAGGCCAGGTGAGAAGCGATGATGTAACACTAACACACTGGAAATACTATGAAGTGCTGTTAATACTCAACAGGGTGTAGTTTAGCGTGATTCAGTGAGGAGACGGATGTGTTTCAAGTGTCCAAATTTGAATATTTAAGTGTAACATATGTTTGCCTCAAGGTGCACCTGGAATTTCTTCATACCTGTTCTGTTTGGGACTTGAACAGGGCGTCTTTCTTATAAGCTTTCAGCTCTTCTCCGTTTTTCTTCGGCAGGTTATCAGTGAAGCCTCTTTGACAGCAGACGGTTTCCTTCCAGAGGACGGCAGCGGGGTTGTGGTCGGACTTCAGGACCTGGCTGAACTGGAGTCAGCATGTTTGGCCACAGCAGGTGGTGATGTCGTCCTCTTTAACCTCAACACCTGCCAGGTTAGTAATGCTCAAAATCAGACAGATTTTTAAAACTTGTGTCCCCCAAAAAATCTGAAGTTAGGTTCAAGCTCTGGTTATGATCAGGGGGAAAGAAGTTAGGACAATCGGGGTCCTCAGCAAGTGTGCTCTGATCCACAGCTGGAGTGCGTCGGCAGTGTTGATAGGGGCCTCACCTCGATGAGCTGGAGTCCTGATGAAGAGCTTGTGATTCTCACTACTGGTCAGTATGTTATATAATCATCAGAAATGCTGATGATTTCCATATTGAGCAATATTTCTTAGATTAGAAACCATCACAGATGAAGAAAAGTTCATCTGTGACGGAATGTTCAATATTTGGAGTTTTTTTTTTTTTTTTTTAATTTTGTGACACATCATAGCTTAGGTAATTATTGATCACACACAGTTATAGGTGTTGTGGTTGAGTCACTAGTGTTTTGTGTTCACAGGCCAGGAAACGATCATCATGATGACTAAAGACTTTGAGCCGATCACAGAGGTTGGAATCCACCAGGACGATTTTGGTGAAGGTACAGTGACTCTAAAAAAATTAGTGGTCTCCCAGCTGAGTATCAGGAGCTACTCAGGTTCACCAGACGGTGATGTGCTCACCCACATAAGTTTGTTTTGCAGGGAAGTTCATCACCGTGGGCTGGGGGAAGAAGGAGACTCAGTTTCATGGCTCAGAGGGCAAACAGGCAGCACAGAGGAAGATCCAGGTCCCTTTTAATTACTCAAATATTTGAGTTTATAAAAAGAAACTGTAAAGTCAAGTTGATGATTTGATCATGTGCCTGCAGGAGGTGCAACCTGCTGTATCATGGGACGACCACAGGCCGCGGGTGACGTGGCGAGGGGACGGGCAACTTTTTGCTGTCAGTGCCATCTGTCCCCAAACTGGAGCCAGGAAGGTCAGAGTCTGGAACAGGGAGGGTGTCCTGCAAGCCACCAGCGAGCCCATCAACGGCCTGGAGCAGGCGCTCTGCTGGAAGTAAGTTCGTTCATTAGTTTTCCCCCTTTCTCTCTCTGGAGAACTTTTATAAATCTGAAGCACACTTATTGTTGTCTGCTTCAGACCTTCAGGCAGCCTGATAGCAAGCACTCAGCGCCATCCCAACAAGCACAGCGTGGTGTTCATGGAGAAGAATGGGCTGCTGCATGGAGACTTCGCTTTGCCGCTCAGTAAAGACCAAGCCAAGGCATGCTCATCGAAATCACTCTTTCTGCACGAACACTGCAGCTTCTGATCCAGTGGAGAGTTTAATCAGATCATTGCACTGTGTTTGTGTTTTTAGGTGAAGGAGCTCCTGTGGAACAGTGACTCCGCTGTTTTAGTCGTCTGGTTGGAGGACATGAGTGCTGGAGAGGACGGACAGGCCAACGCTTACAGTAAGTTCACCATCAGATTTAGTGAACTGTCTGCCACAGATGCCACCAGCTGCAAACTCATTTTTGTTAACAAGCAGGAACAGGAAAAATACCGTTAATGTGGAGAGTGTTGCATGTTGTAGTCAGTCAGAAAATCAGGAAACAAAAAAAGTGTCTTCGCTCTGCAGTCCAGCTGTGGACAGTGGCAAACTACCACTGGTATCTGAAGCAGAGCCTGGAGTTTGGACCAGACCCTCAGAAGGTGCCAGTTTGTGTCTGCTGGGACCCGGAGCGCCCCCTACGGCTCCATGTGGTGACCCGGAGCTGGACCAGTATCACCTACGACTGGGGCTGGACAACAGAACGGAGCACCGGACTGGACGCCACTGACAACGCCAGCGTGGCTGTGATCGATGGAGGTAAGGGTCAATGAAAGATGAGAGGGTGCTCAGTTGTAGATTTATTCCAGTATGGTGTTAAGATTTACCAAAATCCCCTCAGAAAAAATCTTGGTGACGACCTTCCGGCAGTGTGTGGTTCCTCCTCCCATGTGTTCCTTCGAGCTGCAGTTAAAATCACCAGTTAACCAGGTGACCTTTCTGTGCCAGCCTGAGGGAACCAATCAGCTGGCAGCATTCACCGCAGATGGACAGATTTCAATCTACACCCAAGGTGGTTTAATAAAAACAAATTAATCTGTTAATTTTCCTTCAGAAAAAAAGTTGAAGTTTAAGGATTCATGTAGTTTTAGAATGTAACACCTTTTAAAATCTATTCATCAAATGCATAAAAGCGATGTTTACCGGATGTTAAAACCAGAGAGCGTTTACTTCTGAAATAAAAATGAAACTTCTAAATTTAAGTGAAAATACAACCTACTTAAAAGAAAAAAATCATAATACTTAAAGTTTTGTGGCTAGAAGAAGACCTATGTGACTGTGTCTTAAATTTTTTTGTCTCATAAACATGACTTTATCTTCCTGCATGATTCCAGATTCAGGAGAAAAATCAAACGAATTGGCAGATGGGTTCAGGGTTGTGTCTCATCCTCTCATCCTGCAGAAGGCCTTCAGGTAACACAGTCTTCAGACACACATTCTCATTTTCTTCACCTGATTAGACTGTTTCTACAGTTTCCCCAGATTTTTCTCCCTCCTGCAGACCGGCAGTTCTTCAGGATGTTCCTCTGGCTCTGCGGCAGCTGCTGTGGCTGCAGGATGAGCTGTTTTTGGGTGTCAGTCCTGGTCTGCTGCCAACCTCCTCCACCCTGCTGATGCTCCGCCCCAGTCAGGATGCTGGTGATACCCTCACTGTCAGGTCTGCAAACTAAGAAACCTCCTGCAGCCCCGTAAAGCTTGTAGCGTGTCACAGATGTCATTAACAATTAATCTTTCTAATAGTGATTTTCTGCCTCAGGTCTGAGGTGGAAGTGGACGGTGTTGTGGTCAGTGTGGTTCATTCCTCTCAGACAGGAACTGTGGCCCTGCAGCTGGAGGATGGACGGATCAGGAAACTGATCTGGGGTCAGCAAACATACCTTTATTCATGCGTTTTAGCAACTGATCCATGGGGTGGGGGGTTAATTTTCCTTTTTTCATTTTTCTGACATGTTGATACTTTCCTTTGAAGCTTGTTGTACATGTAAGGAAGCTGTATCAGTTTACAGGAATAAATGTTTTATTTCTGTATATTTCTGTGTAGATTGTCAAGAGCCATCAGTGGAGGACTGGCAAGACTCCAGTGGCTGTAGCATCAACTTTCCTGTTCCCTGTGTCCAGATGGCCCTCTGCAGCATCGGCGGAGAGGTAGAAACTCACCAGCATAAATTAATTACATGAGTAATTGTCTCTAAGTTCTAGTCTGCAGGCCTGATGCTCATGTATGCTTTTGCTTTTCATCCTCAGGAATATCTGCTCGGCTTGACGGAGAGATCTCACCTATATGCTGGAGACTCAGAGGTCTGCATTTTTCTTTCTTGTTTCATTGGCAGTGAAGAAGCAGCAGAGCTTATTAGAAATATGTGCATTTGTCTCTGCTTACTTTCAGCTCGCCTCTAGTGTTTCTTCCTTTGCGATTTGCAACGACTTCCTCCTCGTCACCACGCACTCACACACCTGCCGCTGCCTCCAGCTGAGCACGCTCACAGTGAAAGGTGGGAGTTTTTCCTCCTCTTAATAGGCCTTAGAGACCAGGTGTGAAAGTAACAATCATGATGGTTCATGACCTGGTGGATAGAAGCCTCTGAATGTTTTCAGTGTCATCATCTTGGTGTTTTAACATTGCACACTGGCTGTGTGATCACACTATGGTTTATGTAACAAGGACCATATTTACTAAATGAACTTGAAAATAGTGCTTTGAGCTCATAAACCTGTCAGTAAATGTTTACTGAGGCTGGGGGACGGTTGGAAGTGAGGGGACTGAACACTTCTATGCGCTCAGAAACCTTTTGGGTATTAGACTCCAGACACTTGCCCTTTAGGCTCCAGTCGCAACCTTGTCCCAGGGAGGCTAAGGCCTAATCATCGTGTGGTCTTTTTCTAGTGTTTTATATACAGTACCAGCCAATTCAAAAACAAATAAAATGCTGTTTGTTTGTTTTTTTCCTTTAATTTTGTTTTTTCCCTTCCTGGGTCCACTCCATTTGCTTTGTGCAGTTTTTCTTTTTTAAGGCAGACATATTTGTCCCTCAGGTTTTTCCCCTTCTTTGTACATTCCCTCACATCAATTCTGATCTTTTTAGCAGGAATCTGCTGACATTTGTGAGTCTTTATATTGATGCTATAATTTTCTTTTCTTATTCTGTTGTGATGATCGTTAATCTCTTATTGAAAAATTCAAAAACTGCAGTGAAAAAGTAGCGGGAAATGTGCAGGATCAGGATGAATTGCACTGAACAGGCTCATCACTGTAGTTGTGGGCTGCGCTGACCCAGAGTGTAGTAATATTTCTCAAGAGGTGCACGTCAGGTTACAGCGTAGATTTCCTGCTGAAGCATAAATCCCTGCTAACTGTGCATCGTAATCGTCATGGTTTTTAGTTGGAAAAGACCCCACTGTGGGTCAAGTATGATTTGTTTCCACAGGTGGAGGAGTTTAAGTATCTTTGAGGTCTTATTTTCTTAACTGAGGGAAAAGCAGAGTGGGCGATCAGTCTGTAGTACAGATGCTATACTGGTCTGTTGTAGTGAAGAGGGAGCTGAGCTAGAAATTTACTCCATCTGTTTGATCTATGATCAATGTTATTATGTGTGATCCATGTTTCTACATGGATCACACATAAATGTTCACCTACAGCCGTGAGCTCTGGCTATTGACTGTAAGAATGAATCACCAATACACTCAAATGGGTTTCTGGGCTCTTCCATAAAGAAGAAGTGAGTAGCTTGGTCACTTACAGCTCACTGTAGCTTGGACATAAATGTTTTTCATTTACTGAGCAAGATCTTCTTTCTTTGTGTGTAATAGTGATGGTGAGCTGAGTGAACTTTGACCCAACAGGGTTGCAGGCGGCTCTAGCCTCCGATGGCGGTCAGAATGATCAGAATGATGAGACACTTAGACGAGTGGAGAGAGGATCCAGGATCGTCACTGTGGTGCCACAAGACACCAGAGTGATTCTGCAGGTCACACACACACACACACACACACACACACACACACACACACACACACACACACACACACACACACACACACACACACACACACACACACACACACACACACACACACACACACACACACACACACACACACACACACAACACCAAAAAACAAACAACAAGCCCTTTCAGCTATCTTAGTGAGGACCTTCATTGACATAATGGTTTCCCTAGCCCCTTACCCTACCTAACCATTAAAAATGAATGCCTAACCCTACTCTACCCTAAACCTAACCATAATCTAATTGTAACCCTGCCACTAAAACCATATTTTGACTCTCAAAAATGCCTTCAAACGTGTGGGGACCGGGATTTTGATTTAAATTGTGTCCATCCAGATGCCTCGTGGGAATTTGGAGACCATACATCACAGAGCGCTGGTGCTGGCTCAGCTCAGGAAGTGGCTGGATAGGTGCGTTTGAGATCGTCTTGTTATGTTCTTTCAGAGAACATTAAGGTTCTGATATCCAGAGCCAAGACATTTTACACTAAATCATACAAATGAGACGTGTTTGCGTAGATGATGGCCTTCTTTTTAAAATTTTTGATCCTTTTTATTCATGGAGTTTATCTTTAAAATATATTCTGTTTATGGCTAAAATTCAAAGTTATTTCTGTTTGTTGCTATGAAACAGTTGGAAGAATTTAGAAAGTTTTAGTACACAGTTCATGCGGGATCTGAGAGTACAAATGACTGTAAACATATGTGCACCTTTTAAAAATGTCTCCCTTTCTACACTTCCAAAAAGTTTGAGAACCAGACATCACACCTCTAAATACTGTAGCCGAAATCTCAGCAACAACCTTCTGCTCCCAGGCTGTGATGATCTGTTCCATTACCTTTTTAAAAAATAAAAACCTTTAAATTAATTAATTAATTAATTAATTAAATCTTATAAATAATGTGTTAAGACTGAAAACATTCAACTTGTTTTTTTTTATAACCAGTTTGAAATTCAGAGACGCCTTTGAATGCATGAGGAAGCTGAGGATCAACCTGAACTTCATTTATGATCACAACCCAAAGGTTTGTTCTGCGTCTTTATGTGTAGTTTTATAACTTTTTATTTTCCTTTAATGTTCAGGGCAGGCAGTTTATTTAAAATGAAGCTAAAGTATATAGTAATATCTACTATTACTCACCAAAAGTGATGTGAATATATTGCAAAGCCAGAGAAGCTGCAGGAGGTTTCTGTGCATAGACACTGAAAGACGGATGGATGGGTGGATGTTTCTAAGCTATAACAAGGCTGTGAATGAGTAAAAACAATGTTATTTTTCTTCAAAGGCTTTCCTGGAGAACATAGAGACCTTCATCAAACAGCTCAGCTCCATCAACCACATCAACCTCTTCCTCACTGAACTCAAGTAAGACTTTTCAAAGAGGTCAAAGGAATACATTCTCACCTTAAAAGAAAAATGACTGTATTTACTGCATTTTAAAGACTTGGCATCAACATTTCAGCCACAAGTTATCCTATTGGAAAAGAATGTTTAGTATTGGTGCAGTGCATAGAAACAGATGCCTGCTAATTAGTACTAACTGATTAATTAAAATACTAGAATTTAATAAAGCTGAAAATATTGGATGTTCGTTCCCATTGAGTCATATTATTTGTTAGATCCTTTGTTTGTGGGTTTTCTCCGGGCACTCCAGTTCCCTCCCACAGCCCATAGACTTGCATAATGGTTTAACAGGTGACTGTAAATTGGCTATACGTGAAAAGATGGATGCCTGGATCAAAACAGTTTTGTATCAGGCTGTAAACATGTTTATTTCTGCTGTAAAGAGATTTTAACATGGGCGTCTACGGGGACTGACTCACTGCTGGAGCCTCAAGTGGACATTATAGGAACTGTAGTTTCTTATTATTTGTGCATTTGTTTCGATCTTTAATCCCTGAAGGTTGCAGTTTGTTTTTTATTTTTATTTTTTAAAAAAAGTTTTCTCTTCCGTTTTTTACTCAGAGAGGAGGATACGACCGGTAGTATGTACCCCCGTTCTGAAAGTAGCCCGGTCCAGCCTCAGCCTGCCTCGAAGCAGAAGAAAGTGGACGTGGTGTGTGATGCTTTACGGAGTGTCATGGAATCAATGGATCCAAACAAGTCAGTGAAATCTTTTTTTTCTTAAATCATAGTAAACATATTAATGTAACAAACTTTACTATTTGCGATCTTAAAATAGCTGAAAGTAAAACTAGGAAGGATCAGAAATGTTCAGTAATTGGATCATTTGATGGGAGCAGTGGGACATAAAACAATTCTCCTTTCAGGTTCTGTCTGTCCATCCTTACTGCTCATGTGAAGAAGACTGTTCCTGAGCTGGAAATTGCTCTGCAGAAGGTCCACGAGCTTCGAGGTGAGCACACCTTAGACCCATCGATGACCTTTCTGTCTGTACTTGCTCTGATCCTTCACTCAGTGCTCTGTGTGTGCATTCCTATCTAGAGAACCCTCCTAAAGCTCCTGGTGCTGTGAGTGCTGAGGAGGCGTTAAAGTACCTCCTCTTCCTCGTCAATGTCAACGACCTTTATGACTACTCACTGGGAACATACGACTTTGACCTCGTACTCATGGTGGCGGAGAAATCCCAGAAGGTAGGAGACTGCAGGGGAAGAGGAACCACCAGACTTTACCTCAGTGCCATGATATACTATATACTTTATACAGAATCGTTGATAGTGAGATCAGTAAATAAGTTAGTGGATCATCAGGATGTGTTATTTAAAATACGTTGTACATTATTTCTAATAATGATAGACAATTTGATATTTTTTATTTTTCAAACATTAAACAGGAGACTTTAATGCTCTGAGAGCCTGTGGTGTAATCAGTAAATTTGGTGTGAATTAAAGACTTTTCCATGTCCAAAGTTTTGAGATCTTCATATTTTGGGCAGCAACAGAAAGGTTAATCTTTCACATTGTGTATAGAGTAAGGATACAGCTGATTCATGTTGCTATCTCCTCAATCCCTGCAGGACCCCAAAGAGTACCTGCCTTTCTTGAACATGCTGAAGAGCCTGGAGCCAAACTACCAGCGCTACACCATCGACAAACACCTGAAGCGCTACAGAAAGGCCCTGCACCATCTCAGCAAGTGTGGTCAGTCCGCTTGTGCCTGTCAGCTTGGTCTTATCTTACTGAGAGTTGCTGTTTTTGGAAACTCTGCCAGAATCTTTTTAAGTTACATGATGAGTGTTTTTGTACAGGAGAGGAACATTTTCCTGAAGCTCTGCAGCTCGTGAAGGAACAGAAGCTCTACAGTGAAGCTCTGAGACTGTACTCAGCAGACAGCGCTCACTACAAGGTGCGCACACAGCTCAGGACTGTTTCAGGTCCGTGTCGAGCTGAACCCAAACACTGCAACATGGCACATGCATTCATGACACTGATCATAGTTTTTCAAATCACTAATACCAGGAATGACAAACATACACCCACAGAAGGGTTTAATCTGGCCCAGAGGATAGTTTTGCAGAAAAAATGGAAAATAAAATGGCATAAAAATCATCAAGGCTAAATCACGATGAAAGAAGCTTTCTGAGCTGTTATTATTTCCAGGCCAGAGGTCTGATTCTTTGTCAGTTTTACAGCCTTTTGTCTGACAAAAACATCCCACATTGTCTGCCATGCCACACCAAAGTCAGGTGGTTAAACCCAAAAGAGCCGTGCTGATGGGGCTCTTTGATTTACTAGTGGAATTTCTTTGTAATGACTGGATGGATGTGGGAAAACTGAGGCATTTTGTTGAGATTGTGCTTGTTTTTCCCAGACTCAAGTTTTATAAAAGATAATTTGTTAAATGTGAAATTTGTCAGTGTTGTGTTCTCAGTCATCCACAGATCTGGATGGAGTGAAACACTTGAAACGTTTCACCTCATACAGCTGTAAACACTGATGGAGAGTCTCAGGTATTTAACCCCTTGCAGGGTTGTCCCCTTGTATGCTGTGCAGTGCAGGGAGGAGCGTTTGGACCTTTTACATAGGAGAGACTGAACAGCCACGGCACAACACGAGGCCCAGGACTCAGCTGTACTCTCCTCTTTCCTTTAAGTGCAGATGTTTACATTTTGGACTGAGTAGACACGACACGTGGTTTAAGCAAAAGAGGCCATGTAGATCCACTGTGATTGACCATCATCAAACAGAGGTGGTGGTCTTCAACACCAGCTGATGGTGTTGAAGCATAACACAGACTTGAGATGCTTTACCAGGCGATTTGGCCCACACTCACATCTTGACCCATGTGACGTTAATGGCTCGTGATGGCATGATGGGGAAATGTCCGACAGAGTGTTCACACCGTGGCCTCTGTGACTGCAGTGAGCCACGTCTTGGGTTACGTGAGGTTCAGTTTGAGTTAAAGACACCGAAGCCTTTTGGATGAAAGCTGGACAGATCTTAAGACATTAAATGTAAAAAAAATTTTTAATGTAAAGAAAAGGAGAACAATTTTAAAAAGTTTTTATTTTATTATTAGAGGTAATTTAAAGAAGAGAAATCAGACTACAAATGTCTTAAAAACATCTTTAAGAATAAAAAGGCACTGAGCAAAGTCTAATGGATGAAATTAACACAAATATAAATAGAGAATTTATTTTACATTCTTCGATAATCAAACCTCATTTCAAATCTCACTGTGGCACTTTACGCTGTGATTAAGGTCACACACATAAATTCACCCGTAGAAAGCGCTCACCTGTTCACCTGGTCTTGTGTTTATATGCCAGTTAATTTTGACACTTTGCTCTTTGACCTCAAGACACTGAGCTGTGCCTACGCCGAGCACCTGGTGGAGCAGCAGCAGGCGGAGCAGGCCGGCCTGCTCCTTTGGCGATGTGGAGAGCCAGCACGGGCCCTGCAAGCTTTTGCCACCAGCTCCAGCTGGAGGAACGCCATCTGCGTGGCGCAGCAGATACCGCTACCACCCGACCAGTTAGCTCTGCTGGCCAGAGACCTGGCAGGTAATCATAAGAACAGGTGGTCATGTGACCTGGAGATTAAGTGGAAAGTCAAGAAGCCACATCGCTGCTGGATTATATTTCCAGTGAATTTTTCTGCTTTGTTCCTTTGTAGAGAAGCTGAATGAACAGAGGCGCTACTCAGAAGCTGCTCTGCTGTTGGACCAGTATGCTAAAGTAAGCTCTTCTGCAACCATGACCAACCTGAGAAATTCTGATACAGCTAAAGATCATCCAGCAGTGCAACACTTGCAGTTGCTAGCCGAGGTCTGAATGCCTGATTTTCCTTTGTTCCCACAGGACTGTGAGGAAGCCATCTTAGCTCTAATCACTGGGGCATCCTGGGAGGAGGCGCTCCGATTGGTCAGTAAATAAACCGCTATCTCTTGGGCCTTTTCACTTTGCCTTCACCTTTCTTTTTACACAATAGAACACAAATATTTCCTCTGCCTGCCTCAGATTTACATGCACAACAGACAGGACATCACTGAAACCAACCTGAAACCCGCCATATTAGAAGGTAAGAGAAGTTCAGTCTCTTATTTTATTGAACCATGCTACTAAGAAAGAGGGCAGCCATACAAAGAGGGCATAGTCTTATCATGTTGATGTTTTCCATCAGCTGTAAACACCCAAACCTCCTTCCTGGAGGCTCAGGTTGGGACTTTCACCCGACACAAGACCCGCCTGGCTGTGGTTCGAGAGCAGAAAGAGAAAGCCAGACTGGACATGCTCGGTGAGAATCGGACTGAATTAGCGGTTTTTGTGTTATCTGACGTGAACGTGTTGTGACCCGACCTTTTGTCCGCCTCACCAGACGAGGACGGTCCAGACTGTGCTGACGCTGAGCTTTACTCTGAAGCCAGCAGTGTGATGACCAATTCCAAATACTCTCACAGTAACTCCCGCATCTCCTCGTAAGCCAGCCGCTTCCACCTTAAGAGTTTGTCAAGCGTAGCCCAGCTGGAAAATACTTCAGCTTTGTTACTGATGGAATGTTTGTCAACGTGCTCGCAGGAGATCATCGAAGAACCGGCGGAAAGCAGAGAGAAAGAAGCTCAGCTTGAAGGAAGGAAGCCCAATGGAGGACAGAGCACTGATGTTCGCCCTGGCTGAGATCATCACTACTGTGGACAAAATGAGAGGTACGGCTATGGAACAAAAACATCAGCAAACAGTTGTTGGCCCACATTTAGTGCTGCTCCCCTTCACAAGGTTTTTCTTTATAATCATTCCTCTTGTTTGAACTCGACATCAAAAGATTAATTCCTGGTCTGACTTGGTGTGCAATTTAAACATAGGAAGTAGAAAAGTTTTACTGCTCACATGCACACGTCTTGTTTTAATACAGAATTCAAGACTTGTATAAGTCACTGTGCCCTTCAGTGATGTTACATTCATCTAGGTGAAACCTTATTTGTTAATTCCCCCTGACAGAGGAAGTCCACAACCTGCTGAAGGTGTTGGTGCTGTTCCAGTTTGACAAACAGGCAGAAAAGCTGCAGCTGACCTACGATGAAGCTCTGCAGATGATGGAGGCAGCAGTTCCTGAGGTGTGGCCAGAAGGCCTGCAGACCAGCCAAGCCCCGGTAAATATAGTTCTTATCATTGTCTTTAACAGTCTTTCTGCACATTTGGCTTTGTGCATTAGCATGGATCTAAAGATCTATCTTACGTGAATTTACATGAACTTACATGAATCCTAAATACACTAAAAGGACCTTTTATGAAAGAGAACAAATAAAGGGAGCTGGTCACACTGCCTGGGATAAGGGTACACTATTTGGGGGGTTTGCACTATTCAGCCTTCCTGGGAAGATGTATGGCAGGGTACTGGAGAGGTCTCTCCATTAGTCGAACATCAGATTCAGGTTTTCTTCCTGATTGTGGAACGCTGGACCAGCTCTTTATCCTCCTGAGGATATTTGGGGTGTGTAGGAGTTGCCCAATCAGTCGACATGTGTTTTGCAGTCACTGAGAAAGAATTCAAACATGTTTCTTGGAGGAATCTGTGGTAGTTTCTTCAGGAGGTTCTTCAGAAGTATGACATATCTGACTTATGGTAAATGGCCTGTATTTGCATAGCGCTTTTCTAGTCCCTAAGAACCCCAAAGCGCTTTACACAACCTGTCATCCACCCATTCACACACACATTCACACACTGGTGACGGCAAGCTACATTGTAGCCACAGCCACCCTGGGGCGCACTGACAGAGGCGAGGCTTATTGCTATGAGCTGGCCTCTCCTTTAGAGTGAGGGTTTAAATCACAGGTGTCGGACTCCAGGCCTCGAGGGCCGGTGTCCTGCAGGTTTTAGATGAGTCCTTGATCTAACACAGCTGATTCAAATAGCTAAATGACCTCCTCAACATGTCCTGATTTCTCCAGAGACCTGGTAATGAACTAATCATTTGATTCAGGTGTGTTGACCCAGGGTGAGATCTAAAACCTGCAGGACACCGGCCCTCGAGGCCTGGAGTTTGACACCCCTGGTTTAAATCATTTGGGAGGGACACAGAGTCGAGTCGTTACTCCTCCACATCGAAGGAGCCAGATGAGTTTGTTCGGCATCTGACTGTGATGTCACCTAGGCAAGGTATTGTGGACATGTCCTACTGGGATGAGGTCACAGGATAGACCCAGGACACGCTGGAGAGATGTATGGAGCATCATAGGTGTCTATTAATTTGCAGTGTATCGCTCAGGGTGTAGGTACAGCTCAGTGGGTTGAGCAGACAACTGCAGATGCCAGGGTTCGATTGCGCTGTGGGCCTTTTCCTTAACGTCATCCCTCCTTTCCTGCCCACTCCACTGACCTGTCATAAAAATGACAAAGGCCAAAAATAAATCTTAAACTTTTCCTGCTCTGCAGCTCACTGGGCCAAACTCCACGGCAAACAGCATCATGGCTTCTTTCCAACAGCAGCAGAGACCAGCAGCTTCACAGCAAGGTCAGCACAATGTGTTTCTTTAGCCAGTCACTTCTCTTCTCCTTAGTTTCACCTTTTTAGTCAGATAAATATTAAATGCCACCATTTAAATTTTTCTCTTATTGTTTCCCATCTTTTCCCCTCCGTAGACGCCGAGGTCCCGACCGCTCCAAAGATGAGAAACGGTGTCAAGTGGAAGCTCAGTGTTCTGAAGTGAATTAGTTTTGTTTTTAATTTTTAACTGTAAGGTCAAATACTAATCATGTAATAAAGAAAGACTCAATTATTGACTTCTTAGAAAATGTGTTCATTCTCTTGAGCTCAAAGAAAACAATATGACATCACATGCAGAATAATTAATGTGGCTTTCGCTGCAGACTTTTTCCTAAGTTGCTCTGCTGCTCCACAGCAGAAGATAAAAACATTTCTAATGTGTGAATCCCGTGAAGGTGGGTCTTTGAACCAAGTCCTGCTTTGTTCTCGCTTTGATCACGATCATTATCGCACCCTCTTTGCCCGTTTTGCAGCAGCAGTGCGTCTCCGGTTGATCGCCTTGGTGGTGACACGCAGCTTCCGCATGCGTAGCTGCCGCAGCCTGAGCTGCAGGTCTTTGGGAAGTTTCCCTCCCTTCTTCAAAAGCTCCTTCAGCCTCTCTTTGGGCATCTTAGTGAGGCGGAAATCACAGATTGTGGGGTAGTGGTCATACATGACCTGGCAGGTGCGGGAGGAGGGGAAGTAGCCCTCTGCGGTGGCCGTCACCCGATACTCGCCAGGGTTCAGCAACCGCCAGTAATCGCCATCGGCCACTGCAGAAAGGGAATAACAGAAGGTGGCATGAGGAAAAGTATCAGTGCAGTGGACTATCACAGTATACACAAACATCCAGAAAACCTTATTTTTTTTCCTTTATTATAAAACATGCAAAAAGGGCCAACATTTTATATCACGTTATCAGATTTCCACTTAACATCATGATAAAGAAATAATTAAAAATGTCCAGAATCTATTGACAGGCTATTGATGTTTAGTTGCTTCTGTTATTCTTACCACCAAAACTGATTCAATATCTGACGTGAAATAAAAATGTACCTGATCTAATGTGATGATTAATGTCATCAACTTTGATAACGGCGTCTGCTAGTCCAGCCCCCGTATCCTTGTCGCGAACCACACCCTTAATACCACGATGCACCTAAAATAAATAAAACAAAGCCTTTAAAAAAATAAAATAAAATGATAATCAAGCCATTCATAAAATAAACCTATAACTAATATACCTGCTCCATGTAAGTCAGCAGAGACTCCCTGTTGTTTTCCCACTCAATGGGAAGTTCGCTGGCGTGAGGAAATTTATCACAGGACAACTCCACAGTCACCTCGAAGCAGTTGGTGTGCAGATAGCTGAAGTCATTCATACCTGAAAGTAAAAAAGAAAAATATGACGAACTTTATTTATTCAATCCAAGTTATGTTTTGTGCTGAGGTTTTTCTGGTGTTGAGTTTATGTTTTTAAAGACATAGTCATGTTCAGCTAAATCAAACACATCTTTGGTCACCTGCTAGGAGAAACCCTAGTTTATCTGTTCTGACCCGAGAGGTTTCAGTCATATTTCAGCTCTGCTTTCAGAACAAAATGAAGCTAGTGAGGGTGATCTGCGCCTGTAAATCTTACTAGTAGGGATGGGTACCGGTATCCAGTGCCATGATGGCAACTAGCAAACACCGTCGTAGTTACATGCGGCTGTTTGATGTCAGATACTCCCTTCACCCTGGCCAAAAAGGCTAAAATGACCAAAGAAAAAGTGGAAAACAGTTAAACATGAGAGGTTTTGGACAAAGTTTGTGTTTTTTCCATTGTTTAAGCACTACTTCCAGCCAAGAGTGATACCATATATGCCCCATAGCTGCAGAAAAGGCTAACATTGTTATCTTTTTACAAAAAACAGCTGAACATGAGAGGTTTTTGGACCAATTTTGTGTTCTCCATTCTTTAAACACCGGTTTGAGCACCGTTTAAGCACCGGCACCCTTTCAAAAGTACCGGTTTGGCACCGGTATCGGATAAAACCTAAACGATACCCATCCCTACTTACTAGGGACCCCGGAAAAAACTGTGACCTATTCTAATGTTTGTCAAACTACGTCTTTACTAATACATAGGTGTCAAAACATGTCATTAAGGTACAGAGGTTGTATAATATCGTCTTTATCCATTTAGTCTCCCCTATTTCACCCAAAGCATCTTATTTACTTTTAAATAGGTGTGCATATGTATACCATCAGTTTCAGAGCAACCAGGTTTGTTAGCAAGCTGAAAAACACTTTTAATATTTTGACAGCAGCACTTTGTAATACAGCCCATGACAAAGGCCTTAATTCCTCTGTAAATAAATGAAAATTAAGTGCAGTTATATTTACCTACATATACTGAAAGTCGGGGTCTCGAACTCCAGGCCTCGAGGGCCAGTGTCCTGCAGGTTTTAGATACCACCCTGGGTCAACACACCCTAAATCAAATGAATCAAATCACCTGAATCAAATGATTAGTTCATTTGATTCATTACCTCAACAAGACATGTTGCGGAGGTTGTTTAGCCATTTAAATCAGCTGTGTTGGATCAAGGACACATCTAAAACCTGCAGGACACCAGCCCTCAAAGCCTGGAGTTCGAGAGCCCTGACTTAAAGGTAGGCACACCAGATTAACAGGGTAACAAATCAGTTTTTCACAGGTAACAAAGAAATGATTATACTATTATTAAATTTAAGCAGACTGAAAGTAACCTAGTAATGCGTAAGTAATTTTAGGTAGTGAAAAAGTTAGAGCTAAGGTCACATCTGTCTGCAGATTCTGATGGTATTAATTTTGTCTTGTAAGCTGATAAAGGAGATAAACAGAATAAAAATTAAATGTTAATTTAAGAAACAGAACAGAGATTTAAGCTTTAAATCTGACTTTAAAAACACTCGTTCTTACTTCCAGGTACATTGTGCCAGTCGGCTCCATTGATGATGTTGTTGTATCTCAGGAAGTCCTTGTTGTGGCACGGCCGGCGGTCATGGTTGGACATCACCTGTTTTATATTACGTGTAAAAGTACACTGTTCACTCACTTTCTTTAAGGCGTCTTGTAGTTTAAGAGCGTGGAAGGAGCAGTCACCTGATTGGTGCTGGCGTACACTACCGCCAACCAGCGGAAGAAGCTCTCATCAGCTGTGGGCGTGTGCTCACGAGGCGCCCAGTCCCGTGTCATGTCGTATGGGTAGGTGACCACCAGCTCTCCACCGTGGAGGTTGGCACCCAGAACAAATGGGATGTTCTGCATCCAGCTGATGACAGCTCGGGTCTCTGACGCCACCTGATGTTAAAGGTGGCGAGTTTGCTAAAACTTGCAATCAGGGTAAACTCGACTCTGTTTTAGGTGACATTTTAATGGCAGTAAATAGTGGACAGTATCCCCAGAAAACATGATGCTGTGGATATCTGTCCACCTTTTTAGCTGTTTTACAAGCTCTAGCTGTTGTTTGTTCCACAAGAAACAAAGAAGCATCAATTATAACCCTCCTGCAGCTCCTTTCTTCCTCTACCCACTAGATGCATTTGAATTAAGACATCCTTCAATGTGTTGTATTGAGATTAACTTTGGGATCGCAGGCAGGAGGAAAGAGGAGACAAGGAGGCACAAATTAGCCATAAGAAACATTTAGGTATGACTCATCACAATCTAAGAGTGAAACCTACAAAATGACAGGAAGAAAAACTGGAAGCTTATTAAAAGGACCTTGTCCTATTGTTAGAAAAACTAAGTTTAAAATATCTGTTTTTATTTTAAAAAATTCCTTTTTCTTTCTATTTTCCAGTTTAATTTTTTAAATTACATTTTTCAAAATGTTTTTATTTGTTTAATGGTTTTTTAATTAATTAATTCATACTGAAAATCGTTATTTATCACCCAGACAGTCAGAGAATTTTAAAGTTAAAAATAAAATGTTAAATTTAGACATGTTTGGTTTGAACTATCCCTGCTTCTGAAAGCCTCCACATGACCCTGGTCCACGTGTACAGGTTGTTTTTACTGATGCCTTTTCTCAGGACTGAATCGATGTAAAAATACTATGACCCGTCACCCTCGTGTTTAAACCGTTAGGATTAAAACGCCATTAAAGTATCAAAGTTTTAAATCATTCTACAATAAAATATGAAATTGAGAGGCAGGAAAACAGGTGATGGAGATATTTTTCGTGTGTGTGAAATGTATGTTTGTCACTCGTGTGTCTCACAAAAGCTTCTTCGGTGGTGTACTGTTCAGGGATGGGGAAATAGTGGTTGATGAGTTTGGACCGGTCTGTCTCCAGCTCGATGGCGGTCCACATCACTGAGTTGAGGTCAGCAAAGTTGTGGTTCATATCGATGCCTTCATAGCTGTAACGTCCCAGCGACCAGCCTGCCAGCTCTGAGCCCTGAACGTCAAAGAAAACAGGATTAACTCCTTTCAGTTCTGGTAATTTATTACTCTCATGTCTAGTGCTGACATTCAGAGCTGACAGGGGAGTTTCCTGCACCTTTTTAAAAGCCATCTCATATCCATCGGGGTTCATGGAGGGCAGAAGGTGGATGCGGGTCTCTTTGACCAGGTGCACTATGCGCTGGTCTCCCCGTTTATACTCCTGGCAGATGTACTGCATGAGATTTAGCAGGAGCTCTCGTCCCAGCACCTCGTTTCCATGCATCCCTGCAACATATCGGAACTCTGGTTCTCCTGCAGGGGGTGCCAAACACAGAGATGGGAAGGCTGGCTCATACCAGACTTTTACTTGTCATTTGGTTAATGCCTTTAAAGATTTAAACACAAATCTCATCAAAATCCTTTATGTGCAATGGATATCATATGCAACAGCTTTTAATACACGTGCAGTTTGATGTTTTACATGCAGAGTTGCACAGATCAGTGGGCCACATACTCCACATTCAATGGCAGGTATCTCTGAAATGTCACATGTTATTCTGAGAAATGCTCATGAGGAGGACTCTGAGCTCACTTCACTGCTAACAACAAATACGGCACATAACACTCAGAAAGTTTTCAAACAGCGAGCTGTGCTGTAAGCAAATATATTTTAAATATGAAAATGGCTCCGAGGCTATTTAAAACACTTGAAAGCACAGATTTAAAGCTCATCCACCCACCCATCCATCCAACCTATAGAGATATATATATATATATATATATAGTATAATAGCAGCTGGATAGCGTATTGGTAAGACTACACGCCTCTGGAGTGGGACTTTCAAGTTAGACTCTCACCTGGGGCATCTGTATTCAGCAAGGGTACTAGGCTAGACCCCTCATGCTGCTCTCACAGCTAGAGATTGATGAGGTGCAGCACACATGCTATGGCAAGGGGGAGCCAGGATGACAGGTCGGGGGGGAGATATCATCACCATCAGTGTGGTGTTCTGGGATTATACCAGGGGACCAAGTATAAGATGAGTATGGGGGCAGATTTGCATTCAATTTCTTGTTCACACTATGTTTAAAGGTCATATTCTATAAATATGACCTTAGCTTCAACAAAGCCATCATGGTAAATGGCCTGCATTTGTATAGCGCTTTTCTAGTCCCTAAGGACCCCAAAGCGCTTCACACTACATTCAGTCATTCACACACTGGCGATGGCAAGCTACATTGTAGCCACAGCTGCCCTGGGGTGCACTGACAGAGGTAAGGCTGCTGGACACTGGCGCCACCGGGCCCTCTGACCACCACCAGTAGGCAAACACGGGGTTAGTATCTTGCCCAAGGATATTTGGCATGCAGCCAGGAGGCAGCCTGGGATCGAACCACCAACCTTCAGATTAGTGGCTGACCTGCTCTGCCACCTGAGCTACAGCCACCCTTATCAACAGCACCGTAAAATAAATCAGAGAAAAGAACAATGAAGAAGATGTGGTTAACCAAACAAGAGCACAGATTTAAACCCAAACAGACCCCAACCTCCCCCCGACTGACTTCAACATAACAACCTGAAGTGATTTTTTGGCGGGAAATACCCTACCTACCACTCTGCTGCCACGCGGGCTGAGTCGATGAGGCCAAAGAAAACATTTGTACACCTTAAAGCAAACGAGGGAGAACTCTGGACTGTTTATGTCTCACACAGTAGTGCACTGTATCTGAAGAAGGGCTGAAAGACACGGTCAGAACCAGTATACTGACCTGCTGACCTCTTAGTTTACCGTCTCATTAGGGGAGAAGCGGCATGGCAGCACAGCACCATGTGGAAGATTCAAGGTTTAGTTGAAGCTTTAGATTGGAGCTTTCTTATGAAACAGTGCCTGCCCAGATTAAACGGTAAATAAAACTGTAAATATTATAGACATCAATGAAAAGGCAAATTATGTTGAGGAATACTTTGACCTAGATGGAGCATGTACAAAGAGAAAAAAGAACAGGCTCCATGATTAACCCCTGTGGAACTCCAGATGTCATAACAGCTGATCTGCAGGAGTATTTTCTAGTGATAGCTGAGAAAATCCTGAGTTTAAGATAAGATTTAAACCAGTAAAGAGCCAAAGCCCTGACTCTTCACAGTGTTCCAAGCTCTCAATAAGTAAATAATGATTGCAGCTTTGTGCCATGTTTCTAATTAGAAATAAGAAGTTCAGCTTCTGAGAAGTAAATTAAAAAACACCTGTGAGGAGGAGGTGTACGTCATGAACACGCACAGAGCACCACTGCCATCCTCAGGGAATTTAGGGTCCTCTGCTTTTTTGCGTTGCACAAGGATACTCTGACATCCAGACTAGAGGAGTCAGGGATTAAAACCGGAAACCTTCTAACTAGTAAGACTAGATTAAGCTTTGATTTATGTTAAAAAAAAACAAATGATTTCACTGATGAGCTTTTCTTCCTAGAGTTAAGCTTCCCTCTCCTGCCGCTTTCACATTTCTCTGTAAGTCTCACCCAGCTCGTGTTTTCCTGGATTGTCGGAGATCTCCATGACATAGAGCTTCAGCCCCATATAGCTCTTCCCGATGCTGTAGATGCGCGTGATGTCAGGGCACTCCTCTTGTACTGACTTCATCAGCTGTTAAAACAAAACAAACAAAAAAAAAACGTGTTTCACTGACACAGTATTTCAAAGGGCAACTGTTTTGTAGCCTCATTGGAAGTGTGTTAAGCTTAGATGATGCCCAGACAAAATTCAAGTGCATCATTTCAACCCATCTCAGTGGGAAACAAATGATATGTATAAAAATGTGGGGTAAATTATTTTACAAATGGATTATTAGAAATTAATTATCTGAAGGTTCCTCATTTAGTCTGAGTGTCTTTGAACCATCTGAAGTATTTATCCAACACTTCTTTTAGGAAATTGAAGTTAAAAAACTGCCAAAGAACACATAAAATACACATACAAAGTAAGTTAGATGGCACAGAGAAACTTCTTGTCACTGAAGTGGAGTATAAACATTTCATACGTCTACATCCCATAAATCAGCCATGTCAGACCTCTGGCTATGTTTGGGGAAGGTGGACCTGTGTTTGCTTTGGTTGTTTGTTTTCTGACCGTCAGATTCAGACAGCTCGTAGTGGCAGCACAGTTCATTCAACAGAATGAAACCTCTGTATATTTGCTTTTGGTCAGACCAAGCAGACCACACACACATTAAAATGTTCAGGATATAAAACAAACACCTTTCTCATCTCCTTATAGTTGTGGTGTCTGAAGTCCAGCTTGTCTTTGGACTCTGTGGGCTCTGTCTGCCATGGATAGATACTGTTTGGATCTGTAAAATGGGAAACGTGTGTCACTTTAATTAAATACTTATATCTATATGAATGTAAAAAAACTATTTCCAGCTAGTGGCCTCTTATACCTGGGAGTGCACAGCCCAACACCTCAGCTCTCAGGCAGATGTCCCCCTTCGTCCCATTCTGGTACCAGGACTGTGGGTTGATCCGAATATAGCGTGCCACTGTGGAAGTGTTGAAGAGGGCGAGGACGGGTGTCTCTGCATCTTGGTTTCCTTCAAATATCTGCGACACAAGGACACATTTAGGTTAACGACCTATAATACAAATACGATTTTTTTAGTAATAAAAATATAAAATTGTACTGTAAAAACTATTTTCATAACTGAATATGAGCACATTGCTCTATCACTGCAAACCGTGAATTTTAACTTCAGTTTGTGCACGCTTGTCATATTTTGATCTCCTCTGATTTTCACCACCTGAATTCAAAAGCCCCGTGGGGAAAAAAAGAAAAAGAAAGAAAAAGGTTGGACAAAGCACATCTGGCACATCGTGCCAGCTGTGGCTGAGTCACACATACCAGACAGAGCAGGGGAAAGAACAAACCCCAACAAATCTGCACAGTTAAACCAGTTTTTGAGTTTTCAATAACCGAACGTCACAAACTTTGCCCTCACACTGTAAAAATGAAATAGCATATAATCTTTAAATGTGCTGCGTCAACACTATGGACCAAACTTTCCTTTACAGGACTTTGTTGGAATGATGGTAACAGCTTGCGGGTAAATTAAACTCTAATGGCTTTTCCTTTTTTTTGTCCATGAAGTGGGTTCAAGCTTCTGTGGTGGGAGTAAGAATAACGCAAAGTTATTCCACAAATAAAGACACCCCCCCCCCCCCCAAAAAAAAAAAAAAAAAATCCCTAAATACAAGGATACATAGTTCCGCTTATATTATTTTGGGCTGTATTCTTTCATAAACATGCAAAAGGCTAACCCGTTACCTTTAATTAACAGATAAACCTGAGACAAAGAACGGCCTCGTGACTCCTTTTATAACCAGCTTAGAAAGTGAAACGTATACACAGAGTAGAGGGAAGATCAGAGCTCGGGTGTTCACTCACAGCCTCTTCAGTCCCGTTCATACATGGCTTCCAGACCAGTGTGTCATTGCTGAACTGCACCTTGTAGGTATGCACAATGTCCCAGCTGTTTGTGAACAGAAAACACACATCTGGGTTGTAAATATGGCACATGTGATATGACACACACTTTTTAACTTAATCAAGACATTACCAGGTTTATGAAAAAGAGCACAAACTGAAGACGGAGCAAAGCCTGCTTTTATGTGTCTTAAATTAAGTAACATTGAGTAACATCTCACAGTAGGCAGACTTTGGGAACTCTATCTTGGACTTCAAAATGAAACAATACTTCCATTTTGTCCTGAAACCAGTTTCCCAGCAGGCTTACTGATTTCTAACCCACCAGCACTGACCTCCAGATGGAGTTGCGCCCCTGCAGGATGACACCAGTAAAGCGAGTCAGCCGTCGAGCGTCAACCTCCAGCCACTGCTTCTTATCTCTGTACTGAGCACACCAGGCCCCATCATAGATATCTCCATCCTCTATTCCAGACTGCCACACACAAGTGGAATGCACAGTGTTTATGATGCTTCTGCAAGTATAGCCTGAAGTGCAGTGGATCTTTTTTAAAATTCTGCGCAGTCACCTGGATGTTGAGTCGACCCCTGTGGGGACCCAGGCCTCGGCGCTTGTAGGACGAAGCCCTCAGCTGTGTGTCTTTGACCTTCAGTGACTCGAGACCCAGTGGAGGACATTCTGAGACAACCAGCAGGGCTTTATCAGTCATTTCACTTAATTATGAATGAAATTACAGGAGAAGGGGTGAATTCGAAGAAGTGTGAGTTCGAAAGGTAGAAGTCTGATTTTTTGAGAACGTTATTAAAAGACAGAATATCTGTGAACTGTCATTTTCTGATAATTTAGTGCCATCAGACAGAACACACTGTTGGAAAAAAGGGTTTTCTTATTTACACTGAAGCACGTTAGATTATTTTAAAATGCAGATGTTCAAATCAAACTTCCAGGAACTTGTGGCTCAGTGCGCTTTGACGCCCTGCATCAATATGTGATTGTATAAAATATTCAGCCGCATGGATGCATTGCATTTAAACAAACATAACCGTGCCTTGTACATATTTTACTGAACACATGCACACACGTTTCTCGTGAATAAAAAGCTGAGAGTTGACCCCTCAAAAGCATTTTTCACGTTTTTTTTTAGCAGATTAGATAAAAAGGCAGATGCTTCCATACAAAAATCGCTTGTATGATGAATTTGGAAATGCTCATCATTATTGTTGACCTTTTTAGTGGGCAAATCTGAACCCCTCTGTACGAACGCTGAGCGGAAACATAACTATTATTCTTTTATGTTTTTAAGATTTTCACTTGTTCAAGTGTCTTCAACCCTGATGGGTTTACAAATTAAGTCAAAGGCAGCAGGTAGAAAACAGCGAAAGCTGAAGCACTGAGGTTTCTGTAAACCTGTTCACGGGCTCTGCAGCCGTGAGTCCTCGGACAGACTCTCATTGTCTGCTGGGTTCAGCTCGGTTCAAAACGCCTCCTCCTCTTAGGAAGCTTTATTAGCTGCTAAAAAGCGTTGGGCCAGAATATAGAAGTAGCATAAATGAATGCTAAATGTTGATGGCATTTCCTGTAAAGACCCTTTCCCCCTTTTGCCTTGCACTCCTGTAGGATCTCATTCGAGTTGCTTGTGAGTCAAAATGTGTCTTTGTTGCTGCTGACCACGGGAATCCTGCCAAACCACAAATTTATTCTCAAACTTCTGAAGCGGAGCCAAAGTCAGCTGGCAAACTCACAACGATGCCCGGATTACACTCAGCTTTGACTACATTAAAGGAATCCACAACTGAGCTGATTAACTGTGTAAATAAATCCCACCAGGAGTTTTTCTAGAGGTAGAAGAGGATTATTGTGCATCTTTCATTGTTCTCCAGCACTAAAGATTTCATCTTTCATTTAAAATGAATGAAGCCATAGAAGATGTTTTCCTGACCCTGAATCTGACCTCTGTGCTGGTTTCCCATTTTTCCCAGACTCGCTCTTTGCTGCTTCCCATTGTTCTAAAGTTCAAGTCAAGTCACACTCATATTAAGTTATGCATCATGCTGCTGATGAATGAAGGCATGAAAACACCTCCGCTATCAACCAGGAAGAGGCAATATTATAAGTTTGACACGTACTTATTCTCAAAATGCAACATTTTCTGTCATATCACTCACTGCTAATCTCACCCCAGCACTGTCTGACAGGCCTGCATGGATTTTAACGAACATCGGCTCTGATTTGACATGACATGACAGCTTGCCTACTAAGCATTTATTTCTAGCCAGCCTCCACTGAGCTAACCTTCGATCATTCCCTCTGTACACACAGATTATGCAGACAGATGCACTATACACACACACGCTTACTCAGCTGGCACGATTTCCAGTCTAGTACACAAATATGAGATATGTACTGTATATACAAGGGAATATGCACACGGCAGAAACCAGACTGTGCATAATCACACTAGTAACTACAAAACACTTCTATTCTGTGATGTGTGTTAACTACAGGGACTAAGTTCGGCTCAATCATACATGAGGGACAAAAATCAAGAGACGCTAAGAGTAAAAGGAAGCTAGAGGAAGATAATAAAACTCTTCAAATTGAAGTGAAGGAGGAGGAAACTCATTGTATATGGTACAATACATCATCGCTTATCGTGTTCCCAATGTAAATAAAGAAGACTGGCAGAAGCAGAAAGGTGAAATCTGTGAGCAGTTCAGCAAAAGTCTGAGTCTGCACTTTCTTCTTTTTAAGGGCTTCAATGAATCAATTTTGCGTTTGTATCATGAATACCTGTGTTTTTAAAAGTAGCTGCAGGTGGATGGAAGCTGCTGCCAGGCTTTAGTTTGAGCTTGCACTGAATGAGTGTAACACACAGCAGTTATACATCAGGCTTTACATATACAGTATGCCTCCATTCAGCACTGCCTTGAGTTTGATTGTCACAATATTAAACCCATAAATGGCTCTTATCTGAGCTAGTTTAGGAAATAGTTTGGTTTGTGGCTGCCTGGTGTGAGTGTGACCTGACAGCTTGACCTCTTTCAAGCAGGAAAAAGCAACCAAACCTGTCTGATGGGCATACTGTATACTTTGGGGCTAACCCCCGATACATACGTGGGGCTGTTTCTGTGGCCACTGATGGGCTCACTCTTTTTTTGACCTGGGGTTTTGCTCTTTCAGCAGCATTTGGCTTCTTGCCGATGACTTTGGGTTTCTTCAGGACCGTTTTGGGCTTCTTTGCTACCTTAATGCCTCTGGTGGACCTCTTTGCTATAAAAAAAGCAAACCATTTGATACACAACAGGGCATGCATTCCTCATACCACATCAATATGCAATATTTTAGACAGGACACTTTACAATGGAACTTTGCTTTCAAGGAAAATAATAATGGATTGGATTTATATAGTGCTTTTCTAGGCACCCAAAGCGCTTTACAATGCCACTATTCATTCACTCACTGGTGGAGGCAGCTACAGTTGTAGCCACAGCTGCCCTGGGGCAGACTGACAGAAGCGAGGCTGCCATATCGCGCCATCTGGCCAACACCAGTAGGCAAGTAGGGTAAAGTGTCTTGCCCAAGGACACAACGACCAGGAACGAGAGCCCATCCGGTTACAGATGCGATTCCCAACCCCCTGAGCCACGGGGGGGCAACCATGGCTCAGGGGGTTGGAATAGCTATATTTCAATCTCTTGCAGAGAACTAGATGAGACTCTCATATATTTCTATTAATAATGAATTTGTCTGCTTATTTTAACACAGAAACGGGAAAAAGCCCTGCACAAACAATCAAATTTAAAAATTCAAAAATATTTAACTATGGAGACAACGCCAGCTGTTTCTTGGTGCTGTCCATCATTTTTTGATGCTATAATAATAATGTACGGTTTAATTTTTGAGGGTGAGATGACTCTTGCCAAGAAAGCAAACAAGATGTTACTCCCTGTGCCCCAAGTCTGTGAGACAGTTAACATGCACTGTCCTTCTTGAATTAAATAACGAGCTCAATAAACAAACTAACAACCCCTGCAGTAGATGCTCTGGATGTGCATCTGCTCGCTGTGCAGTGGAATATTCCTGCATTAGCAACATTACATGTGACTGGTTTTAAGAAGAGTTGCCTTCTGTTTTCTGCTCTCAGGCATTGCACAGCCCATCTGGTTTTCATCAGCGAAAACACACGGCTAAAATGTTTCACTGCACCCTCTGCAGAATGTGGAACATCCTCCCCCAGCCCTCGGACAATGACTCTCCGACCGCAGATATGAAAACACTAACACAGTCCTTTTACACTCCGAGTATCTACAAAACTGTGGCTTCAAGTTGTTGTTGAAAGTCTGTCGCTTCATCAGTGATTAATGCGACCATGATTAGAGCTGGTAGACAGTTTGTTGCATCTAACTTTCAAAGCAGAATTTACATTGAATTAAAGTTTTGGCTGCTTTGTTCTCTTTCAGTGTCACCATGATGCATTTACACTGAAACTGCTTTACCACATAGGCTTTTTGCTTAAGGGAAAAGTAATGACCAGTAAAACCAAAGGACAATCAGTGGAGTTCATTTGCTCTCATGTAAGCTTTTCCATGAAGGAGAACCCTTTGAATTTAACAATTTGTCATCAATTTGAGATTAAACAGCATTAAAGAAAATGAAAAACAGAAATAAATATCAGTTTGTGTCCACTCACCCAACTCTGGAGGACCTTCTTTTTCTCTTTCAGTTGTTTTACCAGCAGCTTCACTCAGACTTTCTGGAGCTGTGGTGGGTTTGCTTATTGACTTACGATACCTAGTTGTGAATCCTGCGGTGGGAACCTCAGTGGTATTGGGTTTCCCTGCAGAAAAAAGGCTCTCAGTTGAAGTTAGAGCTGTGTTTAAAGCCACAGTGGCTCTCCTTGAGGTTGTGCCATCTGCAGGTCTGCTTATAACAACAACAAATGAGCCACAGTTCAGATAAAAAAGCACAGTGATGAGCAGAAATCCTGCCATAGCAACTCTCCCCTGCAGAAAACCTAACACGAACTTCTCATTCAACCTCTGTGACCGGCTGCTCTGCAACATCAAGTTCACAGCAATGCAAACAACTTCCTGTTGTGTGTGTGTATATATATATATATATATATATATAAGTTTAAAAAATTAACTTTAGTATGATGTGTTTTTGGCTAAATTAAATAAGACTTCAAAAAGCTGAAAATAAATTGAGCCTTAGTCTGTGTGGAATTCTTTTTTGTTGAAAAAAGTAGGATACAAATAAGTAATTGTTCATTGGTGTAAGAAACCACCACATCCTTCTTACATGCTGCCATTACAGGAAATAATAAAAGGCTCCAGAATCTTTAGAATAAATGACACTTTAATAATTTTCTGAAATGCTCTTGACTTGGTAAAATAATCAAAACAATTCTGGTGACAACAATCAGAGTAGAGGTACGTTATACGTAGGTAGGTACGTTTTCACATTTGCGCTTTTATTTTGAAGGATTTACAAACCTTCCTTACCTCGCTGACTGACTGGATGCTCCTCTCCTCTGCAGAGCTGCTGTACCAACAGCCATGCACCAGTTTATTCAGGGATTAAACGCAGAGGAACAGAATTACCAAAACATCTTCCAGAACTCGGGGAGGCAGGAAATTAAATGTAGACCGAACTACCTTTAAAAACTTCAGATGTTTTGTGAAGTTTCTTTTTTTTTTCTCGCCTTTAAAATGTGGAAGATTTCTTGAATTACTGGTATGTCGCAATGATTCAAAAGCACTGGAAGGGATTATTTCTTTTGCACAGATGTCACATTTCACTGCTCTGGTTAAACAGTTTAATGGCACAGACAGACGGCGTTACACAGGACGTGTGCATCCAGACAGCAAATTCATATAAATGGGTATAAAACCCCCCCAAAAACAAACCAGAAGGAAAAAACAAAAAACACTTGACATATTACACCCCATTTCCAAATGATAACCAAATAGGTGGTATTTTATGGATCACTGAACAAAACTGTTTTCTGTCCAAGATCAGCAACGTTTGAGGAATTCAAAAATACTGGGTAACATTTTCTACATCTTATACTTTTTCTATTCTAAATGAGAGGAACCAACATGCAACCATGAACTATTTAACCAGATCTTACTGAAAAATGCAAACAAAAATATATTTACAAAAACAAACTTTTAAAATGAGTCGGCTCATGTATCTGCACTCTCACTGTGGACCTCTCTCCTCCTGCCGAAGCGCGCTTACATAAAAGTTGGAAATGCTCGCATGTTGAACAACAGAATCTTATTTATTGAACAGCCGGTGGAAAACGTGCAGAATTCTTTTCTTTAGGATTTCACTGAGTACAGTTCGAGAATTTGTGACAATCACGTTTCCTTCACATTTGTAATAATTTCTGTGGAAAACTGTTAATGAAAACAACAACAGCAGGTGGCCTACAAATTATTAAATACCATCGCTGTTCATCAAATTGCTTTCTAAGACACATGAAATGAAAACTTTATTTGTAAAAAATATGCAACAAACCTAAGAAGCTGAGTTAAATAAGACTCTGCTGTGCAAACACCCCAAACTGCCGTAGCTGTCAACATTCACATGTATATTTTTTTAATGATACAAAAACTTCTTAAAATCCTGCTCAGTCTTTGCATTTTAGTCACTACTGTGTTCCCATTAATTTAAACCTCTGAACCACCTGAATCTGAGAAGGATTTATTAGGGCTGCAGAAGGTTAAATAAATCAAAGTGGGCGGAGCCGTGTCCAGACTGAGGAGAGCATCAGTCTCTTCTCCTGAGGGTGTTTTTTCTTTTTCTTTTTAAGGTTTCCAGAGCTTCAGCAGGCCATCCTCACTGTAGGTGGAGATGAGGTTCTGGTGGGGGTGGTGAGCGATGCCGATAACATCCTTCTCGTGGACCTGGAGATGGGAGATGTAAGATGTGATCAAGATACACCAAAAACATCAAGAGTGAAACAGAGTAGAGCTTCTTCCAGTCTGAAGTGATGGATTCACACAAAAATTATCCATTATTTTGCAAAATAATTTCAGCTACTGTGTGTAAAATGGAAACACATCAGCAGTGACCAGTACAACACCTACATGCATATAGTTTTATATGGAAGACAAGGCAGTTACACATCCCCCCCTTCAACACTGACTTCAAAACTTCAGCGATAAGAACTTGGGGGAGGAACAGAGGACAGAACATGGTGTGGTATTTTTGGAAACTCTGATCCTGAGTGCCGTAACGTACCGTCAGTGTTCTCTCCAGCTTGCCGGTGACTGTGCTGAAGCAGTAGAGCACAAAGTCTTCACCCACGCAGTAGATCCACTCGCCGCGGGGCGACAGAGTGCAGCACACAAAGTCACCACCTTCCCTCTTACCGGAGCTGAAACTCCTCACGATCTGCACAAGAAAACAGCTTATTACCTAAAACTCCGGGTTTAGAAGAAAATCCCAAACAACTGTTAGTGATGTGGCGACATTAACTGACCTGTCCCTGCATGTTCATGATGACCACTGTGTTGGAGCGGTTGCACACGACAAAGTGCTCCGGGTTCTTGGGCAGCAGGATGACGTTATTGACTGTGATATCAGTGCCGGCTGACGTTCCCAGAGGCTTGAAGGTGCTGGTGCACTCAGTGGTCTTCACGTTCCAGACCTGAAGCACGTTGAAGATGAGTGGGAAAGCAAGAAGCATTATGAGAAAGAAGTGGATGAATGGGGTTATTTTTAAATCAGCCGCTTCTCTTACCTTTACTGTACCATCAGATGAAGCGCTGATGATGTGATGGCCGTCCGGAGTGAATGTGACCTCGTTGACAAACGAGGAGTGACCGCGGAACTCCTTTAGAGTTTTACCTGACTTAAGTCCATGGATTCTTATGAAAAACAACAACAACCAAATAGGGATGACGTCGACATAATAATTTAAGAAGGTTTACTGAAGAGCACAGTAGTTTTAATGAAGAATGAAAGAACAGTAGTCTATTCCGCCTTGTTAAATTCCTGTGATTCTGCTGACTTCGCACTATATTTACTCATGCTGATAAAATACAGACGCTAAGAGTGGATGCCACTGTTTGTGTGTTGCTGGTAAACATCTGGGACATTAATAGAAACAAAAGTACCTATGCTATTGTTTTAAATCAACACTACATTAATGTTACAGAGGACCAGAACTATTTCTTGCCCAGATCCAACATTAATGTTATCATTTATTAGTCATAGCCGGCAGTGCTACTACAATCATAATGTACGTAATTACATGGCTAATGTTAACGTGTGTGCCAGTCAGGTAAACATTCTAACTGTCTTGGAGCTAGAGCAGGGCGATATGACCAAAAATATTTATCACGATATACATTTGAAAATTTGCGATAACGATATACAGTAACTGACAATATAATTGACACTAGACAAAATACTTTACAACTCCACAACTTTATTAGTGCAAAAACCCCCATCAATGTATTTTCACTTAAACAAGCAGCTGTTTTTTTATGTGCATTAAAGTTATATAAAAATGTAACAGCGCAAATTCCTTGCTGACAGTTTGCCAAAAGGCATTTCCAGTGGGATTTTTACAAACCAATTCTGGTTCATCTGTTTCATTTAACGATCCACTTTCGCTCTTTTCATTCTGCGTCGCCGCCATGTGCGTATGTAAACATAGGCACTGCGCATGCGCGTTTTACCCATATTCTATCGCGATATGTCATTTTCCTATCGTTGCCCAAAATGACACCGGTATTACCGTGAATGGTATGATATAGCCCAGCCCTACTTGGAGCTTTATTGAGCTCTTGAAATTCCTTGTTATTACTGGTTGGTTGTTTGTTGCTACTGTTCATGTGTTCAGCTGCTAGTCGGGGGAGGGGCTTTAGTAAATCATGTTCAGAGGAGCCACCACTGCTGATTTACTGACACAAAAATGCAGCTGTTTTTGTTTTTTAATGTAAGTGTATTTAATACTTCAAGACACAATTAGTATGGTCTTTTGTTGCCAATGGTAACAGTATTGTTAGCATCTAGGCACCAGCTGTTGTTAGATAAGAGAACTTCAAACAGCAGCAGCCACTCGTACACTCACACAGAGTGTACAGCAAAGAGAGTGCCTGAGTGGAGCTAAAAACTACGGTTCTTCTTAAACAACCAAAATCATCACGATAAAAAGCCAACTGAACTTTGGGAAAAAGTGATCTTTTCACCTGCTCCCATCCACCTCCTACATGCTTGAACACAACCAGACCACACTCATGATCCCATAGCCTGCTTTGAAGTTTGGTCATCATGGACATCAGCACTAAGATCATTCACTTTGTGACAATTAAACAACCTTGCACGTCCTTAGTATGAGCTTTAGATTTTGAGAAATAATAGTGGCAGCCATAACCACTGTATTATCTTTATTTCACACCACAGTCGCAGTGAGAAACTAGAAGTGAGTGCATGATTGAGTTTGGTAAACACATTGTGCATATGGGGGAAAACACCACTAGAAAAACACCACCCTAATGGCTGCACAGCCTCCTCTGCTGCTGGTAAGGACAAACAGTCAGATAGTAGTTTACCTGATGGTCTGATCAAAGGAGGCACTGAGGAGCTGGCTGCTGTCCTTGCAGAAGCTGACACATGTTACTCCTTTGCTGTGGGCACGCTCGAACCTCCTCAAACACTGACCGCTCTGGATCTTCCAAACCTACACAGACACATACAGTTTGTTCTCGTGTTTTAGTAAAACAGAAAACACACGAGTGAAAGAAACTGAGGTTTTCAGTTTTCTGAGAGCTTTCATGTGTAATAATTAAAATGTCTTCTTGGTTTTTATAATTTTATACCAATAGATGTGGTTATATAGCTAGAAATGGGCTGCAAGTGCAGAATTGGTGAATGAAACACAGAAGGACAATGACAGAAACTGAAGTACAGCTGGTCCTCTATACCTTAACCTTCCCATCCTGGGCTCCAGTGGCCAACATCTCTGTGTCCCGACTGAAGCCCATACACAACACAGCGTCATCCATCATCATGAAGTTATCCTGAGCCTGGTATTTCAGATCCTGCAAACACAAAAGATATATAAAAATAACTGGCATAAACAGAGTGACATTTAAGCAGAAACTAAATCTGCCTTTCTTTTCCTTTCAACCCACCTTCCTGATTTTGCCAGTTGTGAAGTTCCAGACTTCGATGAAACCGTCCACAGAGCCAGTGACCAGATACTGACCATCAGGGGAGAATCGGGAACACTCCACGTGAGATTTCTGTCCAAACTGCACAGGGAGGAAAAACAAGTCACGTCAGAACAAGTTTAAGTCATGAACTTGAAGAAATGGCAGTAAGGCCTGGTCACAGTGAAGAAGCTGACTAATACAAATTGCCATTTTGGGATAGTGTGGGTACCTTGATGTGTCTGCTGAGCTGCGTGGGAAAGCGTTCCTCTTCTACATCTTTAACGGCAGCTTTACCTCTGAACAAGTCAATGGTCATACCAGGAGGCAGGAGACCCTGATGCTGCTGCCACTTCAGAGCCTACAGAAGGAAAAAGATGACGGGGGACGACATAAGCATTTGCATTTTATCTGAACTGAGGATTAAATTTTATTTATATAGCACCAAATCACAACAAGGTGCTTTATCCGGTTGTT